>NC_056733.1:442209299-442809299 GCF_019279795.1 Protopterus annectens
AGTGTTAAGTAGACTGCTGCCTATGTGGTAGTTCATGGGTACAGAGTTTTTACCAAAGGGGATGATAATGCACTTTTTGGCATTGAGCTTGAGGCCATGGCTCTAACACCAGGCATCTGTCTCAGTGAAGCCCTTCTGTAGGATGTCCACATCATTTGGGGACTTGACTATGGCTCCTAGTTTGCAGTCATCTGCGATAACGTTCTTGGTCAAAGTCTTTTTTTGATATTTGATTTGTGATTACTTTTAGACTGAGTTTACTGCTCTTTATCCACTTTTTTTTTTTTGGTTTAAAAACAAAATCTTGTCAACCCTATGGGGCTTGCATGGCAATGAGCAATTCTTCACAAATTCATCCTAATGGGAATATATTTCCAACAGAACTAAATGTTTGAGTATTTGCCCTAAGAAGAAAAAAAGTTTCTAGCAAATTTTAGACAGATTTTTCAAAAGTAGACTTTTAACTCACTTCAATGCACAAGTATCAGGATTTTCTTCTCTGGCACATCATCTCAGTGCTGGGAAAATGCACACCTTATCTTTTCTTTCATTAACTAAGGTATGTCTTCCCTCCAGATCTTCTGATTTAGAAAGTCCACCTTTTGTTTTGTTTCCATTTCTAGATGTTAGAACCAAGCATAATTTCTGAACTCAAACATATGAAGGTTCTCATATCCAGATGACTATTGCAGGGTTTGTTTACTATGGATATAATTTATTTGCTACTCTTTTAGTTTTTACTACACATAAATTATTTATACCCATCTATCTCAAATGTCTAACAAAATTGGAGTCCCAATGCCCAATGTATGAAAAAAAAATTGCCATTACAGAAAAGGGGACTTTCTGAATCAGAAGACCTGGAAGGAAGGCATACATCATTTTAATTGAAAGAAAAGACAAGGTGTCTATTTTCCCAACACTTAGGTGATGCGTCAAAGCAGAAAATGCTGATATTTGGTGCACTGACGTGAGTTAAAAAAATTCTACTTTTAAAATGACAAAAATTCATAATCTGTTTAAAGTCTGCTAGGAACACCTTTCTGCTCTGGGCAAATGCTCATACATTTAGTTCTGTTGGAAGATATGCTCTCATTAGGATGAATTTGTCAAGAATTGCTCATTGTCATGCAAGACCCATTTTCCTGCAGAGGTGACAAGATTTTGTTCTTCTCTGTTGCCAGTGGTCATCATCATTGTACCACTGCCTTCATTGATTGGCAGAATACCTCACTGAAAACTGACTTGAAATATTTCCAAAGCTCTTATATCCTTTATGCTGATGTGGAGAGTGTTACCCTAAATAGGGAGATCTCTAAAGTGGACTTTTTTTTAATAATCAGTGTATTTCAACTTCAGTTGAATAAAACAAAGTAACTTGACTGCTCCCAGTTGCCTGTTTTCTTGGTTTGAATTTCTGGTATCGTTTTCTGTGGTGAAATTTGGTTACTGGGTGAACTTCTGAGATGACATTAAACACAAATTCAAAGTACTTTTTTGCAGAAGTATCAGCACAAGGGGGAAACATCACCCAAGATTCTCAGCTAAGTACATAATAATGCCAAGATTGCACAATAACAGGGGAAAGAAGTCATATTCCACTCTGCCCCCCTGTACCACCATAGTAATAGATGCTAACCCTAATGTTGTCCCTTTCCCCAACCCCAACCCTAAATGTTAACATTATAAAGACTTTCCATAACTCTACCACTGAAACAGACAGACTCAGACACAAAAACAACACAAACACACGCAAACAGCACTACATCTATCCCCTAACCTAACCTTTACCCTTATCCTAAAATACACAAACTCGTACAGAAACACACAACCCACAACCTTCACTCACCCCTGCCCTAATCCTAACTCGCTCTCACACACACACACACACACACACACACACACACACACACACACACACACACACACACACACACATGCTCACACCAAACCCCACTTTTTTCTGTATTGACATTCCATACCAATCAACATATCTAATGTTCGGTGTTCAGCCATCCAAAACATCAGCATTAAATCATATTCCTGCATTTGTCAAATAAACGTACATTCAGTCAAACATATGGAAACACACACACACACATGCATATGAATATGGGTTCATTGGTTCATACCAGGTTACTAGGCTAATAACCCTAGGGCCTTTACAAGCCTAGCCATGTTATACCCATGTTCCCTAACTGGCCTTGGTTAGATGGTCATTATTCACAGAACGAGTCTATAATGGCCAATTGCCCCTGTCCATGAGGGAAATAGTTGCTAATTCCGGGGTGAATTTACAGTTTCCCATCCAACTGCCTAGGTTGCTCTTGAATAGGGTTATTGAGGAGCTCTGCTTCACACAAATTAGGAGTTTATTCCAGAGGAGCGGCAATCTCTTGGAGATACATCTGTCTCTCCAGCATGTTCTGTTAATGTCCAGGCTAGGTTGAAATCCCTGGAGTGAGTGACTCTTGTCTCATTTGATTTGCGGGTGTGCAGCATTTCCATTAGGGCAGGGTCAAAGATTGCTCTGCAGGCACAAGTCACCTATCAGCGGCTTGTAGGATACAGAGTACAGTGAGTGGGCATTCAATCTTTCCATGTAGGTTATGTTTTGGAGGCCTTGAATTTTCTTGATGGGAAACCTCTGTAGTCTCTCCAGCTGTTGCAGGTGTCTGGTGAGGTACATGCAAAAGGGAGTGTTGAACTCTATTAGTGTTCTGATGAAGGTCAAGTACAGAGGAGTTATAACATCTTTAGTCTTGGATGTGATGCCCTTAATTATGAGATGTGCAATTTAGAGGGCTTTCCTTACCACTTTGGACAAATGGTAATTGAAGTTTATATTGCTATCAACCTGTTTTCCCAAATCTCAAACCACTGGGTTTGAGCTTGGGGGGTGCTGTCAATATTGTAATTTGCAGGGACTTCTTCTTGCTAAATGGGATAATAATGCACTTTTTTGCAATTAGTTTTAGTCCATGGCTTTGTCATCAATCGTTTGTCTGTGTTAGCCCCTTTTGTTATATGTTAACATAATTTCGGGACTCAGTGATTGCACACAGTTTGCAGTCATCAGCAAAATTGGTAAGCCACATGCCATCTACTTTCACCTGGACTTATGAGAAATAGATTCCAAACAGCAGAGGGCCCAGCACAGATCCTTGTGGTATGCCACTGTTTACTGGTTTACTGGAAGAGGTGGAATCCCCAACTTTGAAGTATGAGTTCTGTATGTGAGCCAGTTGGCTACCCATCTAGTGACATATGGGTTAATCCCAAGTTGGGAGAGTTTCTCAATGATAATGGAGTGGACACTGTGTCAAAAGCCTTGGCTAAGTCAAGACAGGCAATATGTACTGCTTTGCCTTCATCCAGGGTTTTGGTGATATTCTAGAAGAAATCCACCAGGTTCAGTAAGCATGATCTACCATTAACAATGCCAAACTGGGTCAGGTCAAGAGTTTGAAGGTCACCTATGTCCTTATTGATAAGGTCCATGATGATTCTTTCCATGACTTTGCAGGTAAGGCAAGTTAGGCTTATGGTTCTGTAGTTTCTAGGGTCGGTTGATGGACCCCCTTTATGCAAAAGAATTACTGTTGCTGTTCTCCACTCTGCTGGAATAAAGCCAGTGCTCAGGCTGAGATTAAACAGAATACCAAGTGGTTCTGCTAGGTCTTGGTTTAGATTGTTTAGTAAGCAGCCTGGGGTGTTATCTGGTCCCATAGAGACCATGTTTTTGGTCTTGGACAGTGCAGATATGACCTGCTCTTTGGGGATACTAGACAGAGGACTGGTGTAAGGTATACTTTGGGGTATGGCTGTTGGGACATGGGGGTGGAGTTTGTGCCAAATCTGTCAGCTAATAGGTTAGCAATTTCTTCAGGTTCAGTATGAGAGGTACCATCCACTATAAGTTTAACACATAGTTAGGTGTTCCCATTTAGATTTTGGACGTAGCTAAAGAATGCCTCATGATTATCCTTAGCTAGGGATGCTAATTTAGCTTCATAAATAGGTTTAGAGTACTTTACAAGATATTTTAGTTTACTTGTTCAAGCAGTGGAGGGTTTTCTTCTTCTGCTGAGCAACTTTTCTCTTGTTCTTAGGTATCAGTGTCTCCCTTTTGTTATATAACCTACTTAAGGTCCATCAGGGTGGCATATTTTTTAGGGAGGACCTAGTTTTGATTCAGACAGGTACAGCCAAGTCTATACAGTTTTTTAGGTGGTTATATAGGGCATATGTGTACTCCTGTACATAGGAGTCATTGTTGACTGTGTTAGCAGGGGGTTTGAAACTTTTTATATTAATTGCCTAGTAGGATGTAGTTTGCTTTGGAGAAATTTCATTTCATTTTTATTTTTGCTCCTGTGGGGGTGTCAGATCTGATTGTTACTTCAAACAAGACAGATTTATAATCTGACGTTACCAAGGAGGGCAATGCACAGGGGTAGTGTAATGACCCCCCCCCCATGTTGGTGATTACTAAGTCTAGGACATTTGAGCCCCTTGTGGGGGGGTGCAAACTAGCTGTTCCATGACATTTGTATTGACAAAATCCTGGAACCTCAGGGTGAGCATTTTTGTGCTCATGTATGTTGCCCAGTTGACAGAAGGATAGTTGAAATCATCTGCAACTAAAGTGGTTGGCTGCACAGTGAGTGACTCTAGTAAGTCCAAGTAGGCGGTGTGCTTCTTTTGGTTCATGGTGAGGGACTGTAGCTAGAAATGATGTGGTAGGGTTCTTTACTTATAGTTAGTTGGACTTGGAGTAGCTCAAGAGAGTCATACTGTTTAACCAGTCTTGAGGTGTATTTGACTTTATTGAAGATGGATGCATCTCCACCTCTGGTTCTTTCACACTCGTTTTGAGGTTTGAACATGTGGAAGGCATTGTAGCCTTAAGCAGCTCAGGTGCTGTTGATGGCCTTGAGCAGTATCTCAGAGACTGCACAGAAGTCAGCATCTTTAAAGGTGAGGAGTGCTTCCAGGGAGTGCAGTTTCCTGTTTAGGCTCCTAGCATTTAGCAGTATAACCTTGAGTTTGTGTTGAGTGGATTTCTTTTTTTAATTGGAAATGTTGTTTTGACATTGCTTAAAAATGCACTATGGGGGAGGCAAGTGGCTTTGCCAGTATCCAAAAACTTAGAAGAGACAGGTGAAGACAATCTCTGGCAAAGCAGCTTGGTCTGTCAAACATGTCTTCCCAGGCTGACAGATACTGGATCCCCCTGGATTGACACCAGAAGCTAAGCTAATTGTTGAAGTCAATCATTTTATGTCTATATTGTAGCACCATCCTGAGTGAAAGTAAAATGCTGCTTAAGGCTAAGAACATACCTGCCTAGGACACATAATCTAAGAGTTCAGGCATGCATTTCTTCATATAGTCCAGAGGGGTATGTCTCAAGTCATTCACCCCAACATGTACTATGGCAGAGTCATAGCAGTAATTGTTGAGTGACTTGACTGCATGCATGGTTTGATGGATCCTGGCACCTGACAGGCAGCTGACCGTTATCTTCTCCTTGTCCAGCCTGGTGAGGAGGACATCTGTGTGTCTCACTATGGAGTTGCCTATGACCAGGATATTTGGTTTTGAGGTGTTTTGCCTTACAGGCATATATGCTGAGACACATGTGTGTGTAGTGGATTTTATTTGCTTTTCAGTGTGTGCAAGTGGTTTGCGCCAGGGAGGCCTCTGATATTTTGGTAGGCTTCTATTGAGTAACTCTATGTATGCAGGTTTATGTATTGTGAACTTGTTTTGTGTGAGAGGTGATGTTTGTGTGTGTGCTGACAACCTGTTTTATGTCATGTGAGATAACCGATTCCAAATTTGAGTAACTCTATGTATGCAGATTTATGTATTGTGAACTTGTTTTGTGTGAGAGGTGATGTGTGTGTGTGTGCTGGCAACCTGTTTTATGTCATGTGAGATAACCGATTCCAAATTCATAGTATAATTACACCTGACACATATTGCATTTGTTTGTTTTAGGAGTAAGTGGTTGTTAGTATACATGAGGCAATTACTACATTATCTCAGGATGCCCATATCAATCAGGCTGGCTGGAAAAATGGTTGGAAACTGACCGTCCATTATGGCAAGTTTTTACCATAACTACTATTGAAGAATGGGCTAGTTTACCCAGATTGTGCTCTAGGATTAATAAAAGGGCTTATTCTATTGAAAGCTAGGGGTGAAAATGATGTCATCGCTTCTCAGTGTGCAACTGAGTTTCCCGCAGTGCAGCAGGAGGACCTTGGGAGGGTTCAGTAACAGATGTCTAAGAAAAATTTGTCTTTCCAGGTGTTTGTGTCTGTATAGGGCCCCTCTGAGCCCCACTGAGTGGTGTGCAGCTATGCACAAATGCAAGATTTAAATACAGGTGAAATTAAACACTTTTAAGCTAAACTACCAATGGGAAAGCATACAAGTCGCTTTACTCCAGTAATCTCCAGTTTAGATGAGGGTCAGACTACAGACTTCAGTCACAAGGGTGCAGGCAGGGTCCTATTAACGTAAGATGGCTGGAATAGTGCTCAAGTGTAACAGTACAGCCTAGATTCAGCAGTTCTGAATCTAGTCTATGTTATGTACTAGCTACTTAAAGCATCAGAACAGATTTTATAAAGTGCAGAAAAATACAGTTAAAATCAACAAAATGAGGCAGCAAATAATAAAATACAGTCAGCAAAGTGAAAAGGAAAAACACAAGGTAGATATTTTATTTTTGACATTATCAGTGGATGCTTTGTATTTAGCAGAAACTCTCCAGACCAGTGGAAAACGTTGTCAAAAGTTGAGCAAGTCTGGTTAAAAGAGGGTAAACCCATGCAAAGGGGAAGCTTAAATACAGGTGAAATTATGAAATTAGACATCTTTAAGCTAAAACTACCAATGGGAAACCATACAATGATATTTCCTCCGGTAATCTCCAACTCAGATGAGACTCAGACTACACACTTCGGCCATGAGGGTGTAGGCAGGAGACTCCAAATGTAAGATGGCTGGAATAGTAGTCTATATTCAGCAGCTCTTAATGTAGTTTATGCTATGTACTAGGTATTTAAGGCAACAGAACAATTTTTTAAAGTGCAGAAAATACAGTAAAACTCAGCAAAATGATAAAATACAGTCAGCAACATACAAAGAAATATATATATATATATATATATATATATATATATATATATATATATATATATATGAGTCTACTTTGGAAGACTGAAATACCAGAAGTCCGACTTTTAAAATCCCGACACAAGAAAGCCAACAACCACAGAAAAATGACGTCCACAACACTGACTTCCAACTTCAGGTAAGTAACCACTTAGCCAAAAACACCCCCAAAAATTAAACCTGAAACAAATTAAACCCACTGACATAGGGGGCTTATCATCCCCCCCCCTCATGTGGGGGCTTCACCCCCACACCACAAAATTAAATATGCCAACTCTGAGGTCACACTACCGCTGGGGTAAGGGGCAAAGTTCAACATGGTGGCCAAGTGGTTACTTACCTGGAATTGGAGGTCAGGACGTCACTTTTCTGTGGTTGTCAGATTTCACACCTTGGGATTTTAAAAGTCAGCCTTCTGGTATTTCGGTGTTCCGAAGTAGACCCATGTGTATATATATATATATATATATATATATATATATATATATATATATATACATATATATATATATATATATATATATATATATATATACACACACACACACACACACACACACACACACACACACACACACGCACACACACACACGCAAAACCCCAGCACTGAAGAAAATACAGTTGCATTCAATTACATTTTCAGTCAAATCTTAAAACCATTCAAACTTGTTTGCATATCAGCAAATGCTTCCATCTCTCTCTCTACATATATACAAATATACAGATAGCTATCCAGAGATATATATCACACATATCTTGTAAGGAGGTAGATACAGCTAATACTTATTCTCACTTACAACTTAAAAAAAGTATATTGCAAAGGGAAAAAAAAACAGTTCTGGATTAAGTTAAATAGAGGCATCCTTCTATATCACTGTTGCAGTATTCTTTAGTCTAGGGATCCAACAACCACAATAGCAGAGAGAAACCTTGAACGAATAAACAACATAGAACCAAATCAACCTGAGGTATCCAACCCAGTTGATAACAAGAGAATATACCAAGCAGCTTTACTCTTAAAGTGATGTTTCAACTGTTTTTTTTTATTAAAAAAATACCTCAGGCTGATTTGGTTTTACTATAGGGATCTCACCCTCAGGGCAGCCTGATGTCTGGCCAGTATACCAAAGTCTTATGATCTTGCATGTACCATACGATACCTTTTGTAGTATCTACAAGGCATTTGTGCCTAAGACACTCAGAAACCATTTGTCTTTTCTGGTCATTTATCTTGCAAACTAATGGCTTAAATAGTTGGCCTAGGGTACTATGGCAGAATCCATTAACCCTGAGATACTCCTATTAGGTAAAAATAAAACGTGTTCCTCTCCTTCACTCCATGTACTGCAACTAAAAACACAGGCCTCTTTCCTTTCTGTAGAAGAATGGCTTAGCAACTCTCAACTAATACTAAACCCTAATATAACAAAACTTCTCATATTCCAACTGACTAACCTCACCACTCCTACATCCAAGTTTACTATCACATCTAACAATACAACTACTATCTCTCCTGACCCCCACATTAAACGTCTTGGAGTTCAGATTGACTGCAACATGAAATTTGACACTCAAATTTCACTCACCATTAAGAAAGTACATAAAAAACTAGAGGGAATATACAGAAACAAACAATTCCTCACAAACAGCACCAGGGCAAAAATAGCACAAATGCATTTCCTATCCACACTTCTATATGCCTCCCCCATCCTCACCAATCTTTTAGAAATCAGATATAAACAAAGTTTTCATCCAATAGCTCACATCTCATGTACTACTGCTCAGTCCTTAAAAAACTCAGCTGGCTAGAACTTCCCCATCTTCTCCTCTTCAACCAGGTTATACTAACCCATAGAATACTTTATCACCCTGAGAAAATCCCAGCATTACAAAACCCAATATATCCACACTCAAGTACTAGGGTCCTATGCTCCAATAACAAACCTCTCCTTCAAGTAACTAAATCCAACAACTCTGCCGGAGCGTCCCTCTATTCTAATTTTATAACTAAAAAATGGAACACTATTCTGACTAATATAACTGTCACTACATCCTTAAACCATTTTAAAAAGTCTCTAAAAACACATCTGCAAGCCAAATTGATTTGTAACTGTGACACCCCAGGCTAGTCCTCCTCCATCTTGCTCTTGCTCACTCAGTGTATCCTCCCCTCCCTTACTGTCAGTTAGTAAACCTATCATCATCCTGCAAATCTCCTTCATACCTCTAGCTTCCTTTTAACAAATAATCACTGTTCTAAGTTTAAACACTTGGAGTATACTTTACTAAAATACTATTTCTTACTAGATGCTCTTTAGTTGTATTGCCCTAGGTGGTTCATCCTTCTACCTGTATTGTGCATCTTATATCTTCTTAATCATAGGTGTTGTTACTTTAAAGTATTATTATCTTAATCATATTTGATGTAAAGTGTAGTGTCATGTTTCTGTACCTGTGAAATTGTACATTATTATTTTTTATTTATATGTGGAGCACTTCTCCCCAGACCTCCTCTGAAAAAGGACTTGTGTCCAGTTGGACTTTCCCAGTAACCAACTGTAAAATAAAATCAATAAATAAGAAGGCCAAGAGGTCTGACAGAGTCTTCTTTAGCTGATCAGCCTCCACCCGATATCCTTCTAGAAGTGGGTAATAGCTTTGTAGGCTGTTCAGATCTATATCAGGTTCCTCTGTCATAACCCCATCACAGGGCAGCATGGATCCATCTTTCCACATGTCCTATGAGGCTTTGCAGGCATTTGTTTTGGACACTGAGGGGAAAACATGGTTATCTCAGAGGGTCTTGAAGGTATTCCACAGATATTGGTCAGGGAGGAGGTTCTGGGTACTTTTACTGAATCTCACCAAGGGTTGGAACCTCTAATATTTGTTATGGATGATGTCCCTTCCAAGAAAAGACAAAAGACAAAGCATGTTTCAGGCCATCCTAATCATCCTCAAAGAGAATAGCAAGAGTTTTCACAGGGCTCATTTTCTGCTTTGATGGCTCTGAAGCTTCCTAAAGGGATTTTGGTGCCTGCTACTCCATGGACCTCTACCCCTTCTAAATGGCCTAGGGAACTGGATTCCTAGGATGAGGATTCATGAGTCTGATGAGGGGACTTTGTCCTATTCTTCCCAGATGCCTTCATATTTGGCTTATTGTTCCGATGAAGGGGAGTCTATTAGCCCTGGGTTTCCTTTTGAGGAATTGTCCTTTGGGGACACAATTTCTAGGATGATGGAATACTTTAAGTGGGATTCTTATCAAGTGTCTGACATTCGGAGGAGATATTTTGAATTGCTTCAGGTGGATAATTCTAAACCATCTGTAGGCTGTCCTGTGTTGGCTGCCTTGTTAGACACTTCCATTGAGTCCCCTGATTCTCAGCCTCCTGCTTTTAAGAAACCTGATATGTTCTATAGGTTCATACAAACCTTTTAAGCTCTTGTCCTCTTCCAAACATTTGCCTTCTGATAAGGATAGTAGGGCAAAGTAGAGGATTGGTAAGAAGGTTTACACTGCTTCTACTTTGGCCTTTACGACTATTTATTACCAGACCCACAAGACCAGGTATGCTTTGACTTTGATTGCTCAGGCTTGCCAGATTATTTCTGACATTTCTGGTTCAGAAGTCAAATCTTCTGTCTTATCTATTTTAGGTTCTATTTCTGAAGTGGCTCGCCACTCTAACAAGTGTAGCTATGATGCTGCTGATGCCTCTTCCACGACAGTGGCTTTTGAGTCGGTTATGAGGCATTATTCTTGGCTTTGTCTCTAGTGTTTGCCTGAGGACATTAGGGTTAAGCTGTTGGATGCTCCTTTGGATAATAAACATAATTTTGAGACTGCTGCTGTGGACCTATTTAAGTCTCTTCAAGAGAAAGGCAAAGCCTTGCAGCACCTTAAACATATTTTTGTCTCTCATCCTAAGTTCCAGAGGAATTATCCTTCTAGATCTAATTTTGTCCGCTGAAAATCCCACCAGGCCTCCAAGGGCAGGAAGGGTGATAGGCAGGCATCCTCTGCTAAGGCTTCTTAGACTACTGTGGCCCAGAGGCCTCCTTTATCTGATAAGCCTGCTTCTGATTGACAAATTTCCCACCCTCATCTCTTAGGCCAGGTTCTTTTGTTTCTTTGGCTTTCCCTTTTTTTTCTAAATTGGCTTCTCATCAATTCAGACTGGTTCTTTCTATCATCCTTCAGGATTACTTCATGGTATGGAAGTCTTTCCTTCCTTATTTCAGGGATCCCTCAACCTACTCTGGAGCAAATTCCTCACTTCTTGGAGGTCCTAGGGTCCCTGATGAACCAAGCAACCATTTAACCTGTTCCCACCTCCCAAGTAGGAAAGGGTTTTTATTCCAGGATGTTCCTGGTTGCACAAAAGGAGGGCACTTGGAAACCTATTCTGGATCTCTCCCTGTTCAACACCTATCTCAATGTTCCCATTTTCAGATGCTTACTCTTCAAGTCTTGTTTCCTCTTTTACTACCCCATGCTTTTCTGGTGTCTTTTGATCTGAAGGATACTTACTTTCATATCCCTATTCACTTTATCTTCATGAAATTTTTATGTTACTGTTTCTTCCTTTCATTTGCAGTTCTGTGCTTTGCTCTTTGGACTTTCTACTGCCCCAAGGGTATTCCTAAAATGCCTAGCTCCTGTGATTGCTTTCTGCAGGCTCCAAGGCATTCGGGTTTTTCCTTATCTAGATGACCTGTTACATCAGGCACCTTCTCCCAGTCACCTGTTACAGGATCTGGAGTTCACTCTCTCTCTTCTTCAAAATCTGGGATTCATGATCAACTTCCAGAACTCTATCCTGACTCCTTCCCAGGATTAGGATTATCTGGTATGCAGTATTCAGACAGTGCCATTGTTAGTCTCTCTTTCACCTCCAAACGATTTTTCATTGACAGCCTTCTTTCAGTCTGTTCTTCCTCTGACTGCAATTCCAATCAGAGAGTTTCTTCAGGCCTTGGGATTCATGGTCTCCTCTATTCCAGTGCTCCCTCTTGCCATACTGCGTATGCGGAAGCATCAATGGTACCTCATCAGTTGGGCTGCAGCATTGCCACCTTCTGGGTTTCAGTCTACTTCTCCTTCCTTATCAAAAGAAGGACTTTGCGTTGTGGATTCAACAATTTGCTCTCAACCCAGACCTGCCCTTTCAGCCTCCAGTGCACATGGGGATGTGGGTGCTTCATGTGGTCACCTGAAAGTTCAGGGTATCTGCCCCCCCCCCATCAGAAGTCTGATGATGTCAACATCAAAGAGATGAGAGCTGTGATTCTGTCTGTTCAAGCTATTCACTCCATGCTCTCTCTAGGCCCCTTGAAGGTGTACACAGACAGAACTTTCACAGTGATATGTTATGTCAAAAAGCATGGAGTCACAAAATCTCACTTCCTCTGCAGGATAGCTCTTCAGACTTGGGAGATGTCTCTCTCTTATCAGCTAACTCTTCAGGAACTTTACATTCCTTCAGAGCACAATTTAATAGCAAACTTTCTGAGCAGGTCCAAAACTCAGGCTCACAAATGTATGCTTCACAGAGACGTGTTTCTGGACATTGTCCATCAGTGGGGTATTCCTCAGGTAGATCTTTTTGCCTCCCCTCTTAACAGGCAGCTCCCTCTTTTCTGTTCCAGTGTGCCATGCCATCTGACATGGAAGATGGATGCCCTTTTTTTTCATTAGAAGGGGATGTTTCTTTATGCTTTCCCTCTCTTCCTCTACTTCCAAGAGTCCTGCAAAAGAAACACCTGGACACCCAAAAAAATCCTGCTAGTTGACCCCTTTTGGCCAAGACAGCACTGGTTTCCCCATATTAATGCATCTGAATAAGGGCAATCATGAAACTTTACCTCACCATTTAAACCTCCTCACACAGGACAAGGGGTCTGTCATCCAACCTCACTTATCCACTCTTCAACTGACAATGTGGGTGATAAGGTTTTGATTCTTTTCAGCACCTTTTTTTCTGAGGACATGCTCAGGGTTTTACAGAAGGCAAGGAAACCCTCAAACAGAAAATCTCATATGTCCAAATGGACAAAAATATTATCTCTGGTGCCATGCTTGTAACAGGACTCTTTTTTTCAGTGGGGGTCTCTTTGGTCCTCTCTTATTTGTGTGAGTTGCTGCAGCCTGGCTTGACCTATTCTTCTGTGAATGCCCATTTGTCAACCATTACTACTTATCTGCCCTTGAATCCTCCCTTGGCTTCTTGTTTTGAGGTCATTTTTATGTCCTATGTCCTGTGCAGGGAGCATAGGTGTGATGTACAATACATACAAGATCGTGAGGCTTTGGTATATGGCTAAACATTGGACTGTCCTGGGCAGGAGATTGCTTTAGTAAAGAATACTGCAACAGTAAACATAAGGACATCTACTGTCATGGTAAGATTTTACACAACTGATCTATACATAGAAAATATTTCACAACACAAAAACAAAAGGCAGAAGTTTGTTTCTCCTTTGTAACCTACTCACCTTTAGATATACAAACTACTTAGTAGTTGTTTTAGTGGCAAAGTGCCACCACTATTCATAGATGTGTTGCTAGGTCTTAATTCAATGACATGTGTTCCTCTTTTGGAAGCAGCATGAACAGGTAACAGTTCATTGTAACAAAATGGTTTGACTTCTGTTTTTTTTTTTTTTTCGAAGTATTAGAAACAGATAACAGTTCACAGAAACAAAACATGCTTGCTTTCTTTCTCCATTGGAAACTGGTAAAAATTGACAGCAGTAACAACTTGCACTTTCTGTTTCCTTCTGCAATGAAAACAGGTAACAATACATAGAAAGAAAACAACAGGTAACAATACACAGAAAGAAAACAATACACAGAAAGAAAAAAAAACATTTTCTCTCTCTCTCTCTCTTTCAGCTGAACACATTTCCTTCTTTCATGTCTAGTGAAAGCAAGCAACAACAGACTAACAAGAGTGTAATCACTTAAGTGTCCCCCCTGATGAGGATTAAAAATGGAATGAGTAAGATAAGTAAGAAGGAGTTCCTGGAGATCTTGATAACAAATGGGAAGCTCCAGGCCAAACCACAGTTCTTAGAAAAAAAACTCAAGTGTAACAGAGACAATTAATGTCATGCTTAATGTAGTCTGTATCTGAAGTACAATACATAGACAGTGTAGTGATACTTGTTGGACACTCTTTAAGCACAAACAATAAATAAATAAAGGATTAAAACAAAGTACTTACCACAGGTCCAGGGAGGCCACAACAGAAAACAAGATGAAAAATGGAAAGTCACTTGCTGGTGATGCAGACACATAAGCAAAGAATCATTTTACCAAAACTAGTTCAAATCCAGACTAACAAGACAAATAGCATTGCTTTGGGCAAAGATCTCACATCCATGTGTCAAAGACTCTTCCTTTTCCTCACCACTGCTGTTGCAAACTGTGTTTTCTAGTTCTCTCACTCAAGGAACACTTGTCCTTATATCAGTTTACACTTTTCTTCTCAAGACTTTTCCATTGTCTAGTCAGTGGGCATATTAATTTTGGCTGCTGATTTTATAGGTAGCTGCCTCTTCCTCAGTCCTAATTAGTCTGCTAGCAGGTGACAGCCTAAATGGCTCACTATGTCTTATACTATGACAACTATATCCTAATTCTCATGAAAGTTAACAGAAATCCATTCACGATTTTGATTGAAAAGTAGTTTTATACCTTCCTGTCAGTGTTACCAGCCAGACACATCTCAGTAGCACACAGAATGCACACACACATTTGCACATATAAAGACATATGTGACCAAAATCTACAAAAGTTCACACTCAGGCTAAATACATAAACACCATTCCTTTCACCTGCAGTGAAGGAAAAGCTTTGTGTGCTTTGTCGTTAATCCAGCTCAGCTGACAGGGACATTCTAGATGTAAATGGCAAAGTGCTGAGGATTTTTTGAATTCAATTTTATGTAGTTATGACTGCAGTACTGTCTCACATCTAACCAATATTTCTTCAAGTACTAATCTTGAATTTGATTTTGTAATATTTTCTTCACCTAATAAATGTCCCAATCAATTGAACTATGTGTTTAATCTCCATTTAGAAGGGGGGCGGGGTGGGAGAAAACCAAGATACAATTTTATGGGTTTGCTGTAGCAACTGATGAATAACATGGTGTACACACACACACACACACACACACACACACACACACACACACACACACACACTGACTCTATAAAAGTGTGTGTGTGTGTGTGTGTGTGTGTGTGTGTGTGTGTGTGTGTGTGTGTGTGTGTGTGTGTGTGTGTGTGTGTGTGAGTGTGAGCATTTGTGTGTGCAATGGGTATATAGGTTCACAAGTACTTACAAGTCTACTGATCTGTGATGATCTTAGGATATTCAGCCTTACTTTCCCATAGTAGTTTTTAGCCCTTATATTTTGCATATGGATAACCTAGAGACAGGCTGAACACGAATATATTAGGACATTTATATGTTTTCCCTATGCATTTAGGGACAGGGGCATTAAACAGGGGTTAAATTGTAGTTACCCATCCATTTGTACAAATTACATTTGAGGAGAGTAACAGAAGTACTTTGCTTTATGTGAAGTGGAAGATGGTTCCATAGATACAAATCTATCCCTGCAACATGCTCTATTTATTTTGCAAAATACATCGAAATTCCTTCATTATAATGTTAGACTTGCAAATGTGTAATAAGCCTGGCAGAATAAGGGCACTGCAGCACTGATCATCGACAAAAAATATCTAAACTAATACGCCTACATTAAAACATGAAGGTTGTGTGATATAACCTTGGTGCTTCTGAGAAAAAAAAATAAACAAATAAAAACAGTGGTCTGGATTCCAAACGTCTTGCTTTCAATGTAAGTCACCACTTACAGTAAGAGCAGGTTAAGTGCAGGTGTTTTGAATCTGGTCCCTAGTGTAAGCCTGTTTATAGATAGATAGGCCTTACACCAAAGTAAGTCACTTACACTGAGAGCAGGTCTTTTAGAATCAGGACAGACTTACACTGGAAACAACTCTTTTGGAACATTTTTTTGTGGGTTACACCCAACATATCTCCTGCTAAATGTACCATATATGATATGCAAGCAATAATGCCCAATAGGGTGTGTGTTTCTGTGTAAATAACACCTGCCCAGGGGTGTTATGAGGCCCAACATCACAAGGTTTAGGGTTCTATCCCATTTCAAGATGGTATCAATCTAGGGGATAGAGGTGCAAAAAAGAACTCATTTCCTTCATTCATGTCTTTCATATTCATTTATTGTTTCTCGGTAGCAATGTTAACTTTTCAGCTATTCAACCTATGTAATTAGAAATTAGACAATGTAAAATATTGTCTCATGTATTTAACTACATAATCAGAAATAAAATTAGTGACCCTCACCTTAATGCGTCAAAAACAATCTTTATACATAAAGCTAATTCAGACCCCCAAAGCCCGGATAATTACAGGCCAATAGCATTAATAAATGTGGATATGAAAATTCTCACTACCATTATAGCATGTAGATTAAAAAAGATTATGATCCATTTAATTTCTAAGGAACAGGCTGGATTTATGGCAACTAGACAAACTAGTGATAACACACTTACACTACATAATATGATGATGTATGCTAAACAAAACAACTCTAATATTTATGCCCTTATAATAGATGCTCAGAAAGCATTTGATAGAGTGGATATAAACTTTTTGTTTGATGTGTTGCCTTATTTCAATATGCCACAGGAATTTATTCAGATACTACAAATATTATATAGTAATCCGTATATTACGTTATATATTAATAGGAGTTATTCTAAAAGAATACAGATTAAAAATGGTACACGGCAGGGTTGCCTTTTGCCCCCCTTATTGTTTAACCTTTATTTAGAACCTCTGTTTTTATATATTAAGCAAAATTTGTATCATAATGCACCAATACTTTATAGGAATAAATTAGTAATGTCGGCATTTGCTGATGATCTTATTATTTATTGTACAACCCCAATTTCTGATAGTGAAAAGATATTAAATGTTATAAACGAATTTTCAGAAGTCTCTAATTACAAAATTAATTTGGAGAAAACTAGTATTTTCCCGTTAAGAACCCCTAAACCTTTTTCATTAATGTCCCTGTTGGGGAAGATATCATGTAAAGAAAATATCAAATATTTGGGTATTAGTTTCTCTACGGATAAAAAGGACTTTTATAGTAATAATATTAAATGAGTATGGGAACTAATAGTAGCTGATTGTGGCAGATGGAGGAATTTAAGACTACCGGTATTGGCAAAAGTATCAATAGTGAAAATGAATATATTACCCCGAATGTTATATATCTTTAGGTCTGCTCAAGTATCAATTACAAAGACAGTTTTTAAACAAATTCATAAAGATCTAGCTAAATTTATTTGGGAGCCAAAGAAAACTAGGATATCGTATGAGAAATTAATGACCCCGAAGAGTAGAGGAGGACTTGAGTTACCGAATTTTGAAGTATACTATTTAATTGTGAACGCCAACAGGTGTTTAAGAATTGCTAATTACGAGGTAATTAGTACAAAGTGGATACCAACTTGGGTGGTCTTGAATTACAAGCATATTCTAGATCGGAACATAAATCCTAAAGCTTTACCCTTTTTGGATAAAACTACTTTGATAAAGTATGGGATTATGGACCACTTAAAAACATATGTGTCAACTTTGCAAAATTTATTCCAATCAGTAGACTTGTTGCAATATATGATGGTTTTTCAGCCTTTCCATAGGAATCCCAATTTTAAACTAAATAATCAGTTGATTGATCTTAGTAAATTCCCATTAATAGTTAATTTGACTCTGATTGATGTTTTTAATAAATTTCATTTATCGGCTTCGCAAGTTAGGCAGGAATTGAATCTTCCTAAGAGTTATATGGTTGTCATGAGACAAATCAGAGAACTTGCTCTGAGTCATTTTGAAAACTTTAAACCGGTAGTAGGAATTGTGGATAAATGCTCTGAATTGTGGCAGGCTCTCCAACAGGAGGTCAAATTTATAACAACAACAAATAAATTAATTAAAGATTTAAAATTCCAGGATAAAATTCTGTTGTCAGGGTATTGGGTAAACAAAATGACAGTAGCAGATAATCAGGTATTAAAAGCAACTGATTTAACAATAAAATCGGTCTCTTTTCAAAAATTGATGTATACGCAGTTGATGATTTGGAATAATGCTTATTATACTCGTCTTAGGTTACATAAATTTAATCCTAGGAATTCTCCAACTTGTCCATATTGCACAAATCAAACAGCGGATCTTCTTCATATGTTCTGGAGCTGCAAGTGTATATATAAACTTTGGAACTCTCTTAGAACACAACTACAAAAGATGGGTTATGAAAGTTCAACGTTATCATGGGAATTTATGATTCTACATGTTCCTCCAAGAGAGCTCTCTAGGTCACAAACTATAATATGTATGAATATTTTTTTGCTGATGAAGTTATATATAGCTACAAATTGGTTAGAACCAGATAAGACATCATGGGATAATTTCAAGCTTGTGGCTATAAAGCATATATTAGCACATAAATTACTCCCGAAGCAAAGTAACAAAAATATTAATAACCCGAAAATATGGGAAAAGGTTTTTAACATTATATTAGCATAATACTGTTATTAGGAATATATTAAAGTTTGGATGTATATGTGGAGGAAACAATGTTTTGAAAATATGTATGATATGTATGGACGCAAAGTACTTCTACAAATGTTTTGGCTTTGTTTTTCTTCCCTGGTGTCTTCTTTTTTGGAATAATGACGATTTTTATATGGAAGCATTTCATGTAGATATTGTATATAGTTTTGATAGTAATAGTAGTGAATTATGTGTGTGATTTTATTGTATTTTGAAAATATATATCAATAAAAATTTATTATGGAAAAAAAAAGAAATTAGACAATGATTACATAAGAAGTGAGACTGTACACTTACTTTTTTGTTGTTGTTTCTAAAGATAATAATGTAATAAGTTGAGGAGTTGAAGAACATACGTGTTATTGGCACACACAGGCCAGATAATTTTTCGAGGGGCCAAAGACATATTCTGCACTTACACGAGACAACAGAGTGAGACTCCATAAAGCAGAGGAGGAAGCCCAGGGTGCAGTAAGATCATACAAGAAGCCAAGACAAAGGGGTCATAGAAACATGTCAGAACCTCAATCAGAGGAGTCAGCAGTGGAAAAGACCATTTCAGAGCAACCCACAGAGTTGTATTCAGGTAATGAAGGTGTCATTGGTGGGTATGGGTGATACAACAGTGCAAGGGTCAATGGAAGAGTACTTAGTTAGTTTTCTGAATATGTTGTCTGGAAGAATAGTGGCAAGCTTTTTGACACCCTACACAAGAACGTTCCAGGTATGACAAGGCAAGTCTTATGGGCTAGCCTAGTTTGGTTGGTGAGCAGGGCTTGAATTTTTCTCAACTGACTATCCTAGTTCAGCATACAAGGTTGGGAAATATGGATGTGCTGCCAAGAGTTTTTCCAAGTCACAGTCAGCCTTTCCAGAAATGGGGGTGGGGGTTACATCTTGCAGCAACTATTATGGCCCACATACCTCCAGCAGTCAAGGATAGGATCACTAGGGATAACTATATTGACATTTTTGATTTAGTGGATGCAGAGAGCATTCAAAATCTCTGTCAGATGGAGCAGACAGAATCCAGAGATTTAGCCTCCAGATTAGTGACTTTAGGCAGGGAACAAACAGGAAAGCATAGGTTTCATAATTAGAACTACTGGGTATTCTTTTTTCTGAAAAAGACCCCTAGCAGGCCCTTCTGCTTCTGATCTATTTCCTAACCATATTGGAGGTTCAACGACTCTGGGGCAGATTTTCATGTTTCCATGATGCTCAGACATTTTGACATATCAAGGCAGTCAATAGGTACCTCATATTGGAAGATCTTCATGTTAACACCTAGCTTGGGGTTACACTAGACAGACCCATGTTTTCAGCCACTGAAGAGAAGGACTAGGAGGAATAGTGAAGCAAGATTAAGGCATGCTGAGACTATGATAGAGAGACTTGTGTGTGACCTGCATGCCACCTCACTCATATTTGTTCACAATGCAGTAAAGATATCCTTTACTATAAGGGAGGATATAACCATTGGATTGCTGGACATTTCAGATTTGGGTCAATGGCCCATTGCCAATGAACCACAATGGGAAGGATGGTGGCTCCTTTTGAGGCTCCAGGGGAAATCATTCCTTTTGGGTTTCTCTTGGAAGTAGCCCTTTACACTCTATCATTAAGGTGAGGACACTGGCCAATTTACTGGCCAGTTATCTGGTTCCCAAACAATGTGGTATAGCACCTCCTGGAAAATGAAAAGGTGTTTGGTTGAACCATAGGTGCCACATAAGTCCATACTTCAGGTCTTTCAGAATTTACATTTTGGGGAGAAAGAGTGAAGACCAGTTCAGACTTATACACAAGGTGCAATACTCCTTGTTAGATGATGCTATCTGGATTATCAGGACATTATAAGACCTTGGCTAGAAAACTCAATAGTGTATCCATGTTTTACCTTCTGAGAGTTTGGGAGGAAGACTGGCAGTTATTGGACATGCACTTACAGGGTTATGTTTATTACAACACAGTTAATCCCATGGACTAGGCCATGGCTTGCTCAAATTTCAAGAAATTCAATCCATTCCTTCATTGGTGCTAAGAGTGGAGGGTGCCCATTCAGGCAGTAGTGCTTTACTGTTACACAGGAAGAATTGCATTATTTTGAAGATCTCTTAATCATGAGTAGCAGGGAGGAAGGTTTCAGATTTGGCATGTGGCAGTTTATTCAGCTGTGTGATGAGATGAGAGTTCCATTAGCAAGGGATAAAATGAAAGGCCATGTCAAATCACTGGTTTTCCTGTGACTCATGATTGATATGGTCTAATCCACATTCAGGCTTACAGAGAACAAGTTACCTTGTCTCAGGGATGGTATCACCATATTCATTTTTGACCAGGAAAGTAAGAACTGTTTAGGCTATGTATCTCCTGGGGCTCCTTAACTTTGCTTGTATAGCAGTGACCTTAGATAAAACTTTTATCAGAGCTCTTACACACCTCCTGAAGTGTGAGATGCTGACGCTTCATTTGGTTGTGGTCATCAGCAGAGTAAAAGATTTGCACTTTTGGCAGTTTTCCCTCTTCTGGTATAATGTAATTTCCTTCTGGAAGTCCTTCCAGTAGTTCAGCTGGATGTTTGTGGATGGAAGATTTTTATCATGGCTGTTGTTTCCTGGCCACCTGGACATCCTCTTAGTCTGTTGAGCTGAGGAAGGATGTTACTTTCCTTGAGCTCATCTCCATTTGGGTTATTATGGTAGTGTGGCAATAAAAGTTATGTAATGAATAGGCTATTTTCCATTCTGACTACCAAGGTATATTCAAATTTTGTGAAAGAATACTTTGAAATCTTGGTGAGTCCAGCTATTTCTCAGATTGTTAATTTTGCATAGTTTGCAAATACATTTTCTTTCTTAAGCAAGCACATTGCAGGGACATGCAATAGTATAAGTCTCTCTCTCTCTCTCTCTCTCTCTCTCTCTCTCTCACACACACACTTTCAGCATGCCAAATTTTGCAGCTTGTCCTCAGATGCAGAAGAAGATCCTATTGACACCCAGCTGTGGACGATAGATGAGTAGTTATCCATCAGCTAGTTCCCAACGCATGGGCAGACAGCAATAATAAGACCTATGAGTAAGCCATGCTTTCTTTCCTTGACTTCTGTTTACATTTACAGTGGTCAGCAAGGTTTGCTCTCCCCTTTTCATCAGCCAATACCTAGTTGCCCAGAGCTCATCAAATGAGGCAGCCATGACAATGCAGATACATCTAGCTCTCAGCCTCTGGGCCAATGTTGCTGGCTTGCCAATTGTAAAAAAATTCTGGTGTACATCTTGATGCATTCTGTGTTGGAAAAAGGAAAATGCTCTTACACTGACCATGGAAGTTGACTTTGCTAGACAGTTTCTGATCAATGTTATCAAGTGTGCAAATTCCACCTTTCTGGACTATCATTCATACTGTTTGGTCTACCCCTTTTTGTTGAAAGTACTGCTTACTTCTGGGTGAGCAAGCTTTTTGGACCTCTGACATGGTGGAAATTACACTTTTGTAAGAGGCATGATTATATGGCTAGGTAGATCCAGGTCCCACAAGCTTGGGTATGGTTATCATGTAATTCTAGATATATGTCAGGAATCCCACTCGGCTTTCCTGAAAACATTGGAGAACATGAAGATCTCTCCGAACACCATTATATTGGGCGACTTCTACTACCCAAACATAGACTGGGAGCATTATTCAAGCCCCAGCACCTTAGCCCAAAGGTTCCTGGAATTTATAAACTCAAATGCTATGGAACAACTAGTCACTACTCCCACAAGAGGGGAAAACATACTAGACCTGATCATTACCAACATGGGGACTCTATGTTCCATACCAGAAGTATATCCCTCATTGGTAAGATCAGACCATAATTTAATTTCACTGGATATCCACATCCCAACCCCACCCCCAGCCCAGAAAACCACAGTGAAAAACTTCTCAAAAGCAAACTTCACACTTCTCAAAACCGAAGTGGAATCCTTCAAGGCCCCAGGGCCAGTGGAAACTATGGCCCAAACTGCAGAATCCTATATAAATGCATTCTACGGACATTTCCAGGAATGCATGGATCATGCTATCCCAAACAAAATCAAGACCCAATCATCCAAAGGCAGGCGTCCAGTCTGGTGGAGCCCAGCCATAAATAAACTGCACAACAGAAGGAGGAAGCTACTACATGATAGAGCAAAATCCCTAAAAGGGAAGGCATCTCTGATCAGTACTAGCAAAAATTTACGATCCCTCATAAAATCCTGCAAGGCCAGCTTCGAGAGAAAAATTGCACAGGACACTAAAGACAATCATAAGGCTTTTTTCAGTTATGTTAGGAACCTGGGATGCAACTCCCAGACTTGTTCTGAGTTGATTCTAAGCGACAAAAAATACACTGAACCCACAGACATCGCCAATATCCTGGCAGACAGGTTTAGTGCAAACTTCTCCACCCCCTCCACCCCAAAAGAGCAAGTATCTATCCCGGCAGAGTGCAGCCTCCCAAACATCTCTGATGCTCAGGTGAAGGCCGCCCTCTCCAATGCAAAAAACACTGCTTCCATGGGACCAGATGGCGTCCCGGGTTGTGTCCTACATGAACTCCAAGAAGAACTAATCCCTCAAGTAAAACTGCTGTACAATCTCAGCCTCACTACAGGATATGTGCCCAAAGAATGGCATACAGCAACAGTGGTCCCACTCCACAAAGGTGGCGCTTCTGCGGACCCTGGAAACTATCGCCCCATAAGCCTGACTAGCCTAGTCTGCAAGGCTATGGAGAGGATCATCATGGAACTCATAAACAAAGACATTGGGGACCTACAGACACTAGATCCTACCCAATTTGGCTTCGTCAAGGGCAGATCCTGCCTTTTGAACCTGGTCGACTTCTTTGAAACAGTCACCAAGGCCATAGATGAAGGGAAGGTAGTCCACACAGCCTATCTGGACCTCGCAAAGGCATTTGACACAATACCCCACTCGGGCATCATAGATAAGCTATCCAGCCTAAATATAAACCCCTATGTCACAAGATGGGTCATAAACTGTCTCAAAGACAGAACCCACAGAGTCAGAGTTGCTGGAGCCATGTCAGACTCGAAACCGGTCACAAGTGGCATCCCACAAGGTTCTGTCCTGGGACTTTTCTTGTTCGGTATTTACTTTTCTGAGGTACAGGCCAATGTGGGAGGACTATGGCTCACCAAGTTTGAAGATGACTGCAAACTGGGTGCCATAATCGATTCTCCAGCTGACACAAACATCCTTCAAAAAGATCTCGCAGAGATGGATAACTGGTGCCAGAGCCATGGTCTAAAGCTAAATGCCAAAAAGTGTATAGTCATACCCTTTGGCAAAAACAATGTGCCTACAAATTACCACATAGGTGGTAACCCATTAAGTACAGAGAAAGTAATTAGGGATCTGGGGACCCAAGTTGATAGCAATCTCTCCTTTGACAACCACATTGCCAAAGTGGTTAGAAAGAATTTCTACATAGCCCACCTCATCATGAAAGGATTCACATCTAGATCAAGAGAGGTAATCGTGCCCCTTTATTCATCCCTCATCAGACCCATCATAGAATACAATGCCCCCTTTGGGATGTACCTTACCTGACACCTGCAGCAATTAGAAAGACCCCAAAAGTACCTCACCAGGAGGATCAAGGGGCACAGATGCCATATGCTGCTCGGTTAAAAAACTCCAGCTCTACTCAGTTGCATACCGCCTACTTCGAGGTGATCTATGCCTGACATATAAAGCTATGTCCAACCCAGAATTAATGGACATGCTCCACCTCAGTAAATCTAAATCCCTTAGAGCCACGTGCTCGAGGGACTTGAACCTCAGCACAGAAATAAATAGAACATGCTGGAGGGACAGATTCATAACCCAGAGGCTCCCTTCACTCTGGAATAGAATTCCAATTCATGTTAGGCAGAGCACCTCACTGACTCTCTTCAAAAAGAATCTTGATGAGTGGATGGGGGATCGTAGGTCTGTCCTGGGGATTACTTCCGTGTCACTATTAGACAGAGGCACAGTAAACTAAACTTTAAAAAGGGCACAGTATACTCAAATCAAGGGGTGGCGTAAGCCAAACACAATCGGGCTAGGCTTATAAATGCCCCAGGGAAGATAGCCTAGTATGAACCTATGAACCTATGAACCTATGTGTGTGTGTGTGTGTGTGTGTGTGTGTGTGTGTGTGTGTGTGTGTGTGTGTGTGTGTGTGCGTGTGTGTGTGTGTGCTTTGTCCAGTCCATTGGGCATCTGCACTTAGCATGTTACAGGGTAAGTTTTTCTCTGAATATTTAGTTTTAAAGCTCTCATGGACTCGGATAATTGAGCCCAGGAACTTGGAGTACTTCCTTCACAAAACAGTAGCTGGTCAAGAATTGCTATGTTAGGTTATTTCACATACTCCTTCTGCATAGGCAGGACCTTGGATTTGAAAAGGGAAGGCCGATCCAAAGACGTTATTAAAGTAATAGGGCAGTAGTCATCCTCCACTCCAAGAAAGTCATAGCATTAGGCGTACAAATAAATAAATGTTTTGCACATTAACTTATTTGGTGAAATTATGACCTATTTATGACACTCATTTCATTCGTATCTATAGAACCCAATCCAGCAATTAACCCTTTTACCTAAAATAAGGCATGTTAAATTGTAATTTAATAATTATAAGCCATTTTTCATAAAGAAGGTTTTAGCTGTATTCTCTGTAGATGTTATAAAAATGCTTGCTAGTTTACATGCTTTCATAATGCTGGTTAAGAAAAGGTGAGACCTTTTTCTACTGTTTCCATTTTGCTGTATACTAGAGAAGAAAAAAAAACATCAAGTTACTACATAGGTGCACTTTAATTATGTGGTAGAAGGTCAGAACAAAATCCAACATTCTCAGCTAAATATAAACAGAAATTAAACTTTCTATCATTATAGACGCAAACTAAATCTTCATATTAAAGTTAAATTTGTTCCATCGCTATGGCAGTCAATAAAAGTCTTAGAAAAACAACACTTTACAGGTGATTCTGACATTACTCTTCAACATCTGGCAAATATATTGCATTTTAACATTTAAAGAAATGAATTATCTTTCATACTGTGTGCATTTTTGGTCACCTAGTTTTAATAAAGAAAATAAAAACAAATAAGTAATATACACAGTGGGAAAGTTATATGTCAAACCACGAACAGATGCTTTGCTGCTTTTATTAGATCAGTCAAATAAGTGTTTATGTGTGAGGACCTGCATTATTTTTAGTGCCAAGTCTTTAGTACCATATTGATTTTTGTTTGTACACAGTGGCAGTGAATGGATAGTGCATAATGTGTTCCACACAGTGCAGCAATTATGGAACCAGTAGCCCGCTGAAAAATGAGACAGTAACTATACAGGTTCCATGGACAGCTCCTTACTGTTTGACAAATGCATTTTGCAGTTCATTATCAACAGTAGGCATTATAGCTGGAACTCATAAAAGAAAGCAGAAGGTAGAAGCACAGGAAATGCAATCTGCCTTTACCAACTACTGAGACAAAGTACTGCTCAGTAATTGGAGGCATCAGGTCTCATTTCAGATTTACTATTCCTGTCACTTTAGATGGCAAAATCTAATGTTTGTAGCCAATGATTGTAATAAAAATAACAACAAAATAAATGAAGTAAAAACTAAACTAAACTATACTGATGACCTTCAAACATGCAGAACATATCTCTCTTACATTGTTAATGCCAATTTCTCTTTCTGTCTGCATGTGTGGCTGTTTATCTGTCTTTCTATCTATCCCTCTATCTGTCACATTTTTTTAACTGGGTTTATGTTCTATTGTGCATAGTCCTTTAGCAGAGGAGACTCAGAAATTAATGTTAATCTGTTGAATATGTTCTACACAGTGCATTTAAATTACCATGCATACTGATAATACAATACATAGAACAAGTACAGGATAAGGTATCATTAATAGGAATAAAGTTATAAAGAGAATACAAAACAATGAGTTACAAAATGGCAGGTCATTAGCAAAACAGAATTTAGTGAACAGAAGTGATCACAGTCAAAATGAAATGGAGCAACAGTGATAGAATAACATTGTCTGGATATTACAGGAGTTAAAGAAATAAAAAAATTAAAAAAAAAAAACAACTAACAGCACAGCATACTTGATCACACTTTTTTTTCCAGATGAGAAAGCTTGGACAAATTATGAGGAGTTAAAACACTCTATTTTACGGGAAAAAAAATAAATTTCAATAAATACAATACTAAACATACAGGAGATGAGATACTGCTGTTTGTAATGGAAAAAGATGATTGTGGATAATGCATGGAAGACAGACTCTACTCTGATGAGGCAGGTACAGCAGACAGTTGCTAATGATCCCAAACATTAATGTGCCAGATGTGAAATGGAGGACCATGACTGCAGCCACATATAAGAGCCAAATCATATTTGATGAGGTACAATAGCAGAATTTGGAGAACCAGCACCAGAAACTTTCTTGAGGAAGAGTAGTGTTGCATGTAATTTATTTATTTATTTATTTTTATTTTACATTTATTAACCGGGGGTGTCTGACTGAGCTGAAAAGGCCCTTTTTCAGCAGAGGCCCGGGGAGAAAAGGTCCACACAGAAAAATTACAGATACATGTAGATATTTAGACATAATCAGTGTACACACAAATTACAATAGACATGTTTTTACAGTGGTATGCAGCACATCAACAGTTACAGTGGAGAGAACAAATAAGAAAATATTAATTTAATTAGTAAAGGTAATTAACAGATTTGTGGTGTACAACTGAAACTTGGAACATAGGTAGAATACATACATAGCACACATGTACAGTACTTGTACATTAGCCAGTGTTTGTGAGTAAGAGTGAAAATATTATCAAGTATGCTAGGTTTAGTATGTGTACCTTATCTGCTTTCACTAGCCTGGGGAGCAGTCATGGCACTGCCAAGGTTTTTAAAGGAAGCTTTGGACAATCTGTTTTGTATGCTAGTGGGGAGAGAGTTCCATGTTTTAGCCACTGAACTACTATATAGTGTGTCTCCAAAGCTATTGTAGCTGTTGGTGACTTCTGTTAGCAGTTTGCTTGATGATCTAAGAGGCCTTTTGGCTGAGAGATGTACTAGGTTATTGAGGGCAGAACACTTATTGGGGAGATAATACATAGAATGACAGAGGCAGAGCTGATAGCAGGTTAGGAGGTTGGGCAGTTCAATCCAGTGGAGCTGTCTCAAAGCAGTACAGTGATGATTTCTATATGAGTAATTTGCAGCAAAGTGGGCAATTCTGTTGTTTGAGAATAATAATCTCAAAGATGAGAACATCTGAATCATAGTCATAAAACCTGGATGCATTTGATAGCAAGTGAAAGAAGTGTCATCCATCATTATTTTAATACAGTTTAAATTTAGTTAAAATTTTAGGTTCTGGCCATCACATGGTCAAACTGATAAAATGTAACAGTGACTAATGTCTAGTCTAAAAAGGAAGGATGCAGTATGGAATGATAAAGGGATGCATCAAAACTGCAATCAGATTAGTAATAAGCCTTCATCTGAAAGCACTTTGGGAAGATTAATGAAGGAAAGCACTAATGTGGTTTCGAAGTGGTTATTTGTTGGGATGGTGGCCTAATGGTTAAGGTGTTTGCTTTGCAAACAAAAGGTGCAGGGCTTGAGTCTCACAAGGGATATTGACTAGGCTTACAATGGCTTGCAAGGGAAGTTAGCCTAGTACTAAACTATGAACCTATGAAAAATATAAAATTAGAGACATTTGAAAATGTCTGTATCAGTTTTGAGTGGGAGGGTGGCATAATAGTTAAGGTGCTTGCCTTACAAACACAAGATGCAGGGTTTGAATCTCATAAGAGATCATTGGCTAGGCTTAAAATGGCTCACAAGGGCAGTTAGCTTAGGACTAATCTATGAACCTATGAACCTAAAATGTGGAGGAGGAAGTAAAGGGAAATGTAAAAATAATAGGACAATGACTAGAGCAAAAAACAAAGAAAGCAGGAAAGACATTCAGAAATTTATATATATATATGCATACACACACACATAGTTTTATATATATATATGTATGTATACATATATATATATATATATATATATATATATATATATATATATATATATATATATATATATATATGTATGTATAGGGGAACTAAATATGGACGAATACCCCTTTTTCAAACATTTGTCTAGTTGACAAAATTTAGCTGACTACATAGATGGTCAATAGGTGTGTGAGATGGATAATCCACAGGGATTCTGCAATCTCAGAGTTAGTATATTTAAGTAGCAGGGGATGTGGTAGGTGCATCCCCTTCCCACATGGGAGTACACGGGAATCCCTACCTGCAAAATATTATGTTTTACTATTTTTTAAGTTTGATTTTCATGTGCCAAGATTTTTGCTTGGCGCGTGCATTTTAGTGTCGATGTTTGTTTGAGTTTGATCTTGTGAACATCGGAATTTGGGTCATTTGCTCTTTTTGAGTAGACCTACACACACACACACACACACACACACACACACACTCATATATATATATATATATATATATATATATATATATGCACACACACACACACACACACACATATATATATATATATATATATATATATATATATATATATATATATATATATATATATATATATATAGATATATATATACAAAATTCAAAGATGGCCACCAGATAGGAAGCATATACTTCTGCCTGCTCTCAAAATAGATATCAATCTAACCAAATCACTTGTGGCTACTATAATAAATCAAACAAAAAAAGCTAAAACAATATAAGATGATTCGTAAGTTTACCTACCTGCTCTTCAGTTTTCGGAAAAGAAACCAGTTTTAAACTAATAATCTCTAAAAAAACATAGTGGCACAGTGGTGATTCTGGATACATGTGCTTGGGCCTGCAAGTCTTGAATAAGTTGCCTAAAAGAGTAAATAAATGAAGAAAATCCAATCAAAATGGAACAAATGGAATCACAAACTACTAAGACTAGACTTCCTCTCATTAATTCTCCTGAAAAGGAGTTTTCTTCAAAAAGGCAGAAACAAACAAACCGCATCCTGAAGCTACTAAGCAAGTTCAAAAAGCTAAGAATGAGCAGCCATTCACACTAGAAGACTTCAAAGAACCTCTACTTCCCCTTCAATCAGAAATACAGGCATTCTCTACAAAGCTAACATCATTCGGAAATAATCTAGAACATATGATGGCAAGAATGGAGCAAAACAAATCTAAAACTCTTAACAATGAAATAAGAATACAAGAGCTACAAAAAGTGGCCTCAGACAGAGACATCACCAACACAGAAATGAAACAGAAGATTATCGATCTACAGGCAAGAGCTAGATGCAACAACATATTAATCAGAGGCATTCCTGAGAAATATGAACAGTCACAGCTTCCTGGAATTGCAAAGGAAATCATTGATATTGTGCTGGACAATAAAGACCTATCTAAAATGATCACAATTGAAAGAATACACAGGGCACTAAGGAAAGCTCAAATATCTGAAACTCCCAGACAAGTTTATGCCAGAATCCTAAATGCCGAACATGCACAATCTATAATTGTTAATGCCAAAAAGAAGAAAAGCATCTCCTGGAATTGCTATAGAATTACAATAGCACAAGATTTGCCTCTTCCAATCAAGCAGTCAAGACAAGCCCTATCTCCTTTTTGTAGTTACTTGCTAAACAAAAACATTACATTTCAAATGAAATACCCGGCGACTCTCTGCTTCCAACATAACAGCGTCAATTACTCAGTGAAAACTGTCCAAGAAGCTAAATCAACATTTTCTAATGCATTCAAAGAGGTACCTACCAATATAGCTTAAATTCAATTTACCAGAAGAATCTTGACTATTGATGGTTGTTCTCCACATATTACTATTCTATTAGCTGTAACAGCAAAGCCAGAAGCCAGGCCAAGGTGAAATTGTACTTATCGTCTAAAAATTCCATTTTTGGGCCTAGACTACAAGCAAGCATTCAACCTTTGCCCTCCGACCTTACAAGTCACGTCCAGATTATGACATTGACATTAGTTCACAAAATAACAGCTCCTGAAGCAATATATAAACTGATTGATTACAACCAAATGTGGAAAAAAGGGGAAAAGAAAAGAAAAGAAAAGGAAAAAAGGAAAAGGGAAAGAGAAAAAGGGAGGAAAGTAAAAACACAGCCTGTCACCTGCTAAAGCTTTTGGATCATCTCAAAATCCACACTAAAAATCCAAATATTACAAATCTAAACAATCCACCTTACGTACTAGCTTGTCAAAATAACAAAGATCTACTTCCCTTTGCTTTAAATACAACTAATATCCAAGTCAAGAATCGTAAAACCATCTCACTTAAGAAAAACATACTCCTAAACTAATACGACGGATATATTATTTCCCATAACTATCTTTGACGCTATTCCTCACTTATTAAAAAGCATAACTTAATATACAAGTAAAACCTAATATACAATGTCTCTAGATTGAAAAACAAAAAATGGAATCACAAGGCAACTCAGCGGACTTACTTTGTTCCCGGACGAGGTAATACAGGCAATATATCCTTTAAACTTTTTCTGTAAAAGCGGAGATGCTAGCACGGTATCGACCCAATCTACAAAATAAAACAAAAAACTCTGCAAGAGATCGCGTACCTGGCATGAATGGATGAGGCATGATTCTTTTATCCCTGATTCTGTGTCGATCTTGGGAGCTGTGTTCGAAGGGATATGGAGATAGTGCTGCCTGGCTCTTAGTGGAGAGCTGAAGATTGATCCTTCTCTTTGAGCCCTGTCAGCTGTAGTGCGTAGAGTACGATTCTACTGGTGTGATGGATGGCGATGTGATGCGCATCGGAAGGTCAGAGAGGTGTAGCTTTCACACAAGTGTCGCTGGGCTGACAACTATATGTATGAATAGTTTCGTAAGCTCTGATGCTACAATACACTTCCTTTCCAGAGTTTGGGGCTCTTTCCAGCTGGCAGATGTAGTCCTTGAACTCTCTATGCTCTAATTAAAAATTAAAAGGGAATAATTATATAAGGAAAAAAAAAAAAAAAAAAGAGGGAACAATACTAGCAGAAATGTCCGTAATATTATTAGCATTTCAATATCATTATAACAGTACAATAACAACTTACATTCCAAGAAACTAAAACAGATTACTTTAACAAAAACCTCCCATTAGAATGCTCCTCTAATATGAGTCCCTTGTGTATGCTTCTACATAGACCCTTGGGATGACTCACACTGCAGCAGTAGTGCTAGTTCCTTGTTATAAGAATTTGAAGAACTCTTCAATTTCTTTGCCTGTATGATACATTTCTTGGCTGGAGAGATGATTCCCTAAGATAGGATGCCTGTGAAATGGGAATGGAGTCTGGTAATGGGACTCAAAAAAACTTCCCTACCACTACCAATGCTTAGCCAAGATTATTCCAGTTCTTGCCACAGAGGGGTTATTTGTCAGGTCATAAAAATTTGGGAAAATTGGGAAAGTCTCTCAGTATATCAGACAAGCATTAGTAACATTGATCTGAGCTCCACAGAAAGATTAGCAACAATTTCCTAGCTGTAAGAAAGGAAACATGCAACATTTGTCATCTAAATGGTCTAAAAAGTTGAACTGGTAGATATTATTAGAGTTAATAACAAAAAATCTCTATCTTTAGGTGTCAATTCTATATCACACTGTTTGCTTGCCTTGTACTGGTTCCCCTCAAATAAAGGGGTCACTACTATTTTCGTACCGGTGTTGACATTTGATGCTGATGCCTTACCTGTTTATTTCCCTATCAGTATATGACCTCAAATGTCAAACAGTGGTATATACATGGTGCCAGATGACATTCCTAATGCAACAATTTTTCTCAATACTCCTGGCAAAAGGAAGCGGTCATAGAACTCTGGCAAGAATATTATTTTGACCAATGATATTCTTTGATCCATTGGTCATAATGTATTCTATCAGGACTGGATGTACTTTTCTATTCTGTCACTTACTGTTGTCTGCAAATAATGCCTTATGAAACAAAGCAGTCTGGCAGAGCTTGTTAGCTAAATAAGCTAGCTTTGTAACAACACTATGATGGGAATACGGCTCTCCACAAAACACACTGCACTTGTGATTTTTTTCTGTATTAACCCTTAATTTGGGAAACACATGTCCTTTACAAATCAGATACCAAACCTCTCAAAATACCTGCTGTAGAAGGCCAGGGTTCAACGATTATCATGTCATCAGTGACTAGATCGGGGCAGACAATGGACTAGCACCCTGTTCTTTCCCCGTTCCTTTATGGAGAGGGCATCACCAGCCAAAAACTGAGCACTATCTGTTGTTCCTCCATCTGCATAGGATGCACAAACAGGGCCACAACACACTTAATACAGGATTGAAGTTGATAGATAGGGGGATATAACCTTTCATTAAACTCCTTTTCATTTTTGGTACACAGTATGATAGTATGAACAGAGTTTCCTAACAAAGAGCATCGCAGACTTAAAACCCATAAGCTATCAGAAAAGACTAACAACATATCCTCTTTTCAATGTTGTACAGGCTCTGCAGAAGAGACCTAGGCCTTGCCTGCCAAGCAATCTGGGATTCAGTAGAGCAGGATCTCCTATATCTTCATAGATCAATACAAGAAAAATGGATCCAAGCCTGCTTCAGCAAATCAATAAAACAAGGTGGAGAGGAAGATTCAGTAGTCAATATCTCCTTCACCTTTGGAATATAGTCCTCTTGCAGACAAAGCAGTTTGATACATTATCGTCCCACAGACAAGACCTGGATAATTGGATAGACCAAAGAATGGCCCAACTACTGCTTTAACTCTCAACATGTCACAAGGGAGAATACCGCTGGACCGTGTGATAAGGGGAAGCTACCCCAAAATCTGTCTACTATCTGTTCGGAGGGAGAGAGGAAGGAAAGAGGCATGCGGCACTAAAGTGGGACGAATAGTTTAAATTTTGGCTGGTTTGTACAAGGATGACTGGAAAAAGACCTAAATGACAGGCAAACTCTGATGAAGTGTTAATAAGAGCCAGCTGTAAATCTACTTGTTGGTACCTCATGGTGCTCTAAAAATGACATTTGATGTCAAAGTGAGACTTAAAAAGTGTATAATACTATGCTTATTCTTGACTTTAAATGACTCAGTTTAATAGTCTGTGACATCCAATTGTTGATATTATTGCTGTTAGTATTAATACTATCAATTTCATTATAGCTGCATACTCATCATGACTGAAGTGACCTTTCTGCACAACCTTCTAGAGTGAAAACAGCACGAGTATTAGTTATACTAGCAAAGAACTTAAATTAAAATTAATAGTGTGTCAATAATATATATGCATGGCAGATAAAGACATAACTAATCCAAGAGGACAAAATACTATACATTAATATTATAAATAATATCTTGACTGTATTGCTAAATGACTAGCATAGTTTGGCTTGGGGATTATGTGGGCAGATAGGTTAGTTGTGACCTATTGGATTCTTTTCTATCTAACTGCCCAAAACAACCTACACTATTCAGTCCATATGTGCACAAATGGTAATAAGTATTCCAAGATTTAAATTAGGGCTTTCTTAAGCAGTATCTATGAAACTCTCTAAGTGACTATACCAACTTAAGTCTCTTTTATTATACTCTATGACAACATAGTAAACCTGCTTAAATACTTGACGTTACCTGCACTAATACAATCAAATGTATTATCTGGACAACGCTGAGGCTGGGCTTAAGGGGAAGGAAAAGGAAAGGGAAAAGAAAAAGAAAAAAAGGGGAAGGAGAAGAGGAAGGGAAAGGAAGAAAAGGGAAAAAATGTGTGCTGAATTATCCATTGATTAGGAGATGTGTGATCATCTTAAATATAGATTCTAAATCTCAAAACATGGTTGACAAATTTTCTGATGCATATAATCTAAAAATACATAAAGCACAAATCTACTCCCTTAAAATACTTGATGAGGAGGGCGGTCTAAGTAACATCCTTTGACTAGAGCTAACATCCCTTTCATTTAATCAATAAAATTATTATAAAATAAATCAGTATATCATAAGCCAATGCAGGCAAGGAAGTTAGTATTGTGCTAAATATCTGATGTATCTTAGAATAACAATAGAAATTTGTATTATAGTTGGGTTTGTATATATGTTTCTAATACCTCTTACAGATAATAGAAGATCGTGGATACGCATGGGTGGGGGTCTGCAAGGGGTGAGTTGTCACTCATTAATCCTAATACTGTTGTTAACATCTCACTACAATTCCCATACCACATACTTAAACAAACTTATCATTCCTATAGAAAGCCTAAATTACACTTTAATTATCACACTAGCATCCAAATTCAACCGACAGTAAAGACAAAATGATATTACTGGAATCATGGAATGTTAAAGGTCTCCAGAATAATAGAAAAAAGAAGTTAATCTTATATCTAATTTATAAATCAGAGGCTGAAGTAACGCTTATTCAGGAAACCCACATGACCACAGCTCAATGGGAGAAGGAAACAAAAAAGAAATGGGTAAAATCAATCATAGCTGCCGGCAATGATACTGCATCTAAAGGGGTAGCAATAATAGTTAAAAACTCTTTCAATGTCACTATAAAAACAAGTGACTGCGATCCTAATGGCAGGTGGTGCTACTTAGTATGTTCCCTTCCATCTTTCAATGGAAACATTTTAATCCTAAATGTTTATGGTCCTTGTATGTACAAAACTGCTTATATTTATGATATATACTCAATTTTAGAAAAATTCCCAAACCATTTATATCTACTAGGGGGGGATTGGAATATGACTATCAGACCTGAACTAGACAGAACGAACAAAGAAAATAAACAACCTGTTGACTTAACAAATCTTATAAACAAACTAATAGAAGATTTTAATATATTTGATCCCTTTGAACTGTTTAGACATGACTCTGGAATCAGTAAATTCACATTTTTTTCAACACCTCATAAATCATGGTCTAGAATAGATTTTTTTTTAATTTCAACAAATTTCAAAAAATTTGAAATAAAATGCTATACAGACCCCAGAACCCTGTCTGACCATGCAAAAATCAACCTAAAAATAAACGAGACTAAGCTAAACGCAAAAGAGCAATATGTATTAAATTGGACCCTAAACCAGAACCTCTTAAAAAACAAGGAACTCTGCCAAGAAGTAAGAGAACTACTTGACCAGACCAACAGTAACTTAGAAAGAACAAATAGTCCCTTTGACATACAGTGGGCAGCGACCAAGGCAACACTTAGAGGTATATTAATACAAAAAGCATCAATACTTAAAAAACAAGCCAAATCCTAAATTGACAATCTAGAACTTAAATTAAAAAATCTTGAAATACAAATGCAACTTAAACATGCCTTGGAGCTTGAGAAGCAGATCATCTCTGAACAAAAACAACTACAAGAAGCACAAATGAACCAGCTCTCCCTTATTGAACTTAGACTTTTACACAGATATGCTGAATGGGCCCAAACTCCCTCTAAAATTCTAGCCAGAATAATCAACATAAAACCTCCCTCTTCCAGAATAAAACAAATTAAACATAATAATAAGTCATTCAATTTGGATAAGGAAATCATAAAAGTTTTTGAAGAAATTTATTGGGAGATCTATGGCCCACACCCTCTTGAAGATGAAATAGCTTCCAATACATTTCTAGAAGATTTGCATTTCCCACAAATAAACGACACTCAAATAAAGCTTCTTAAAGCACCAATAACTACTGAAGAAATATTTCTAGCCATCAACAAAATGAAATTAGGAAAATCCCCAAGCCCTGATGGCTATACATCAGAATTTTATAAAGCTTTTGCGAAACATCTAGTCCCAATTTTACTCAAAGTATACAATTACATAATAAAATTTGGGTTTGCAGATTTATACATAAATAATTCTAAAATGATTTTCATTTCAAAACCTAATACAATTGGCCATAACCCTAATGACTACCGCCCAATTACATTAATTAACCTAGACATAAAAATACTAGCAACAATATTGGCTCACAGATTGAACAAAGTACTTTTCTTTATCATATCTCCCAAACAGTTAGGTTTTATGAATAATAGGCAAGTCTGGGATAATAAGTTAACAATAGAAACAATAACAAATATGACAGTCAAAGACACTTCACCCAAGTATGCACTCTCTGTTGATGCACAAAAGACCTTCGACCGAGTCAATCTAAATTTCTTGTTCAAGATTTTAAAACGTTTTGCTCTTTCCTGAGGAATTTATAGCTATGATTAGAGTCTTATATAACAATGCCACCACCACCACATTAGATATAAATAAAAAGAATTCACACCCTATACATATAATCAATGGCACTAGACAAGGATGCCCACTCTCCCCATACCTTTTTTAACCTTTACTTAGAAGTCCTCCTTCTAAAGTTAAGTCAAAAAACATTTAACCACTCTATCTACATCTCAAGTGTTCAAATTAAATACATGGCATTCGTTGACAATCTCAACATTTATTTTTAGAATCCCTCCACTGATTTAGTAAAAATTCTAAACTCGATTGACAAGTTTCCTGTAATCTCAAACTATGCTATGAATCCAAGTAAATCAAATATATTCCCATTAAATCCTCTTACTCATAAGGAAATTTTCTTTCCAGATTCAAAGATTAAAATAGAATACTCATTCAAATATCTAGGTGTCACCTTTGTCCACCAGCACAAAGAAATTATAAAAAAAAATCTTTACATAGTTTGGTAAAAAATTACAAAAGATTTGGACAGATGGAACAATTTAAACCTCTCCAAGGCATCAGTCATAAAAATGAATATTCTCCCAAAAATATTGTATCACTTTCAAGCTGTTAGCCAATGTGTTCCAAACAAATTCTTCTCTAGAATGAAAACAACACTGGGTAAATTTATGTGGCACCCGAAGAGCATAAGAATTAGTTACAAAAAACTAACACTACCCAAAGAAAAAGGTGGCTTAAGTCTTCCTGACTTTCAGACATATTATCATATTATCAGTGCTAACCACATTATGCGCCTAACCCAATATGAACCTTCTGATGCTTCCTGGAACCCTCTTTGGATAAAAATGTATTACCAGAATCTAAGCACCTCTAATATTAATCCAAAAATTATTCCTTTCCTCAACAACAAAACCCTAAGAAATTTCAAAATGCATCCCATAATAATCAATAAGGTAACATGCTTTCAAAAGCTTGTCACTTCCTTAAACATAAAGAACTCCTTAATTATGGCACAACCGATACACATGAATCCTGAAATCAAATTAAATAACAATATGTTAAACCTAGAAAAATATCCAAATATTAAAAACTGTACAGTATGGGACTTATATCAATTAAAAGATCAACCCCTAAGCTATATTGTTGATCTCTTGGCATCAAATAAAAAATACCGCTTAATCATTAAACAAATATTATATTTAATAACCCTGAAAACATCAGAAATCAACGTACTTCACAAGAATTCCAGATATACCAACAATTCATCTCCTATTTACTACAAAAAACAAAATGCTATCAAATACTTATAGACTAATCACCTGAACCAAATACCAAAATGAAATTCTATACTCAAACTATTGGATGACCAAAAATGTGAAATTAACTAACGAACAAAAATTAGCGGCGATAGACATAACTACAAAACTTACCCCCTTCAAAAAATTAATCTATACTCAAATCATGATTAATAACAATGCTTACCATACACCACTCTTTCTGAGTAAAATAGACCCCAATTCCTCACCATTTTGCCCCACATGCACTAACACAATAGTTGACATTCTCCATATCTTTTGGTCTTGCAAAAATGTCCATAAACTTTGGTGCTCTCTAAGAGTGAAATTGGAGAAATCAGGCTATATGAAATCCACCCTCTCATAGGAAATGTCAATATTAAATATTTTCCCCAGTACATACACATTAGAATCCAAACATATAATAATAACATTAAGTGCACTACTTAAATCCTACATAGCTCTTAACTGGCTTGACAGATCTAAAATTTCCTGGTCAGAATACAAAAATATAGCTATTCAATATGTTTTGGCTAACAAATTAAAAACTGTGAGTCAAAAGAAACTAACCTATTTCAAGAAATACTGGGAAAAGCTTATAGCAATTCTATCCTAGATCTACACTAAAATTAGAGTATATTACTTTATTATACTACCCCCACATCAAAACCAGTCCTTCTTCCAACATAATGCAGAGACTATGTATATCATACTCTACAAATGCTATGTTAAATACATTAGGTATACCAACGTCCACTAGTACCTATATATTCAACTCTAAACTCTATCACAATATCCTTCAAGAGTGACAACCCAGTGTAAATAATGTAAATATTATAAATAGTTCCTTTGATAGATACAGGTATATAATTATAATCCTCTTCCTTATAAAAATAACAATGGTCAATGGCAAAATAATTATATAAATAATTAGATGTTTAAACTTTTAGTGAGACTCCTATTAAACTTTATATTACATGATATGTTTGTCATTTGCCAAGGCTTATTATAATAAAAAATTGTTTCATTCTTCTGCTTAAACTTTGTTTAATTTCTGCACCAGCAAGGACAAACTCACAGGAATACCGTGAACTATAGTATAAAAATGTGTTATTTGATCCTATGTAATTCCATTGTTATTTTATTTCTACTATGTATTAACTGTTTATAACAAACACATTTTGGAAACTGAAATAAAAATTTAAATTGAAAAAAAAATATATATATATCTATATATCTATATATATATATATGGGTCTACTTTTAATAATCGAAATACCACTTTCCCAAAACTGAATTTACTGAGATGACAACACAGTACTGTTAATTTACCCAGTGATCAAACTACACAATATTTTAACAGGGAACATATGCATTTGGCCAACATGGGGAAATTTGCCCTTTTCCCGACTATAGTCTGATCTTGGAGTTGGTTTATTTAGTTAGGGGGAGGTGTGGGATGCGTAGCTCTTCACCTCGGTGGGTTTGACATACTGCAGTATGTTTACTCATTCAATGTCGGTCAAGTGCAGTTTGGTGCTGTCATCTCCATAATTTCAGTTTCAGGTAAGTGGCCTTTTGACTATTGGAAGTAGACCTGTGTGTGTGTGTGTGTGTGTGTGTGTGTGTGTGTGTGTGTGTGTGTGTGTGTGTGTGTGTGTGTGTGTGTGTGTGTGTGTGTGTGTGTGTGTGTGTGTGTGTGTGTGTGTGTGTGTGTGTGTGTGTGTATATACGTGTATGTTTGTGTGTATATGTGCATGTATTTATGTATGTATGTATATATATATATATATATATATATATATATATATATATATATATATATATATATGTGTATATATACAAACACAGAGAGAGAGACAGATAAGCATATATATTATATATAGTCATATAAAGATTAATTTCAAAGGAAACAGTATCCAATGCCAATGAAAAGAGAAATCCATATATGTATGCGACCATTGGGTATCATGTCACTATAAAAAAGAAAGTCTGTAGCATGAAAAATAGATAAAAACATGATGGGAGCAACGCATAAATTAATGGACCTTTTTTGTGTGAAGAAATGATGCGTTTCAAACTCCTTATCACACAAAATGGCAGAACTATTTTCATTAAAAAGTCTATCTATCAGTGATTCAATATTACTTTTATCATTATTTTTCTTAACATTTTCTTGTAACGATTCAGAAGTTGCAAAAGTAACCGTATTTATTATTCAATAGGATATATTCCCTTCAAGGCTCTTCTTGACTAGCTTACCAGCTACAGAAAATTGTCACTTCAGTTATCACTTATGATATATATCATATTATGTAATAACCATATGATTAATAACAATTAGTAATAATAACAATGATAAATTATATACTAGTACTACTAGTAATAATAATACAAATGATTGTGTAATAAATCGTATGATTTTTAAATTTAATATGTGGGATGAAAGCTTCCTGGGGCTGTAGCACAGAAGTGTGGAGGTTGTAGCCTATTAGTAGAGCTCATCCCCTATGTAACTTTTGAAAGTGAGGATCATTCACACCCCCATACTACTGAAATTCTAAAACTCAGACATGTTTAGCAAATATATCTTATTTGTGTTTTATTGCATTTGCATCACAAAAACTGAAACACTGTAACAGTTACAAAAGCAATTATAAAGCACATAAAACATCACTCTATGTAAGCAAGTAGGTAGGTAGATGGCTCTAAAAGAACCCTCATCCATCTGCATACTTACTTTAGAACAGAGACACTCATCCATCTACCTTCTTACCTGAATAAACTACTTGAAACTTCAGCAACAGAGAGTCTCCTAGATTTGCTAACTTAAGTGATTTTATCTAGGCTATTCCTTTGTACTCTGTTTCTTGTTAATCCTGTCATCCTCTGGGTCACAGGTGAGATACCAGACTTGACTTGAGGTTTCTGGATTAACTCTGTTTTCTGATACTATAACTGGGGAAACTTTTTGGTAAGCTGGTTGAACTTTGATGGAAAAAAAAAACTTAATGAGGCAAAAGAAGACTTTTATAATCTGGTGCCATTTTTAAGCAAAATGCCCTCACTTTTATAGTACTTGATGATAAAGCATTTAATTATAGGAGTATTTACACATAGACTTCTGTTGTGCAAACTACTTTTTCCTATTTTGTATAAAATTAAGGCAATTTTACCATTTTCCCTCACAAATTAATTTTTTTTTTGTAAGATTTGTAAATAGGCGTGACCCTAAATGTTGAACAGCTTTATAGAGCCAAATACATATTAAGACGTCTACAAGTGTATCTTTAAATGAGAAGATAAGTGACTCATAGAAGCCACTTTATGGAGAGTTGGCTAAGTACTGCATGCTACATTAATTCCTGAAAAAATGTAACCGGTAAACATTTTTAACCCCGAGACAGATTCCTCTTCAACTGGCTTCATTGTTGGTCTCCTTAATTAATTACATCCAACTAGATGTGTGTGTGTGTATTGTTTTGTTTTTATTGATATAGTAACCATGTACATAGATACTAATGCCAATTTATTTATTTTACATTTGTTAGCCAGGATAGCCCGACTGGATATATGTCCATTTTCAGCGGAGGCTGGGGAGAAAAGCTCCAAGGTTCATATTAAATATTGAAACTTCAGCCTATTTATTATTATTTTGGGTTGCTTCCAGTGATTAATATAGTATACATTCTTAAAAATTTCCCATATTTAGAGATACATTTTCTGACATCCAAAATAAAGCATTTGATTAGCAAAAGAAGTTCTGGATAAACTGAAATGGTTTCCTCGGAAATGTAAAGATTTTAGGGTTAATTTCCAGACTAATATAGCAATAACCCATGCCGGATGTGGGTAATGTTGGATTTACCCATGGTTGGTGTGGTTTGGTTATGAGGGCGAAGCCCAAATGGCCAAACAAAGCCAACCGTGGGTAAATCCAGCATTACCCACACCCAGAAGTGGGTTATTGCTATTATACAATGACATTATTTAAGAAAAAAAATAATTACTTTTCTTAAATAATGGCATTGTATAATGCCTCCTTGCTGCCCTTCCGCAGCTGTCTGGTATTCTGCGGCAGTTCAGATGTACTGCGCATGCGTATGCCTATGCAGTACATCAGAGCTGTGGGCAAAAGCAATGGAGAAAGCAAGATCTCTGTTGCTTTTTACAAACTGTTTCGCTATGTTAAATGGGTTTAACATAACGAGACAGTTTTGAAAAAAGCAACTGAGAAAGCAAGATCTCCGTTGCTTTTTACAAACTGTCTCGTTATGTTAAAGGAGTTTAAAATAGCGAGACAGCTTTAAAAAAAGCAATGGAGAATCTCCGTTGCTTTTTTAAAGCTGTCTCGCTACGTTAAAGGAGTTTAACATAGCGAGACAGTGTGAAGCAACGAAGATCTTGCGTTCTCCATTGCTGTAAAAAAAGAGTTATAGTAATGGAAAAAGTCCGGGCGACCGGACCTTATTCCATTCCTATAACTCTGATTTACAACGTGCATGCTGACCAATCAGCGTGCACATTTTTGAATATTAATGGGGTGTTGTATAATAATTACTCTAACCACAGTAATTAAAGTAGAGAGGTATCATGTCTCACAAAACCTTTATCAGTTATATCATTCTTGAGATCATAAAAATTGGTATATTTTGGATTTTCAGACCTCTTTTTCCCTTTTAGATCAGACAAATGGTTAAGTTTTATTCTAAGGATTTTTAATAGTGTTATTCAGATGTCTGTGGATCTGTAAAGGTCTGGATAATGAAGAGAGCTTTTGCCTTTTGTAAAGCAGGAAGAGGTTACACAAGTCTATAAAGCAATAAATAGTGAGTTTTTAAGCACATTTAATAGAAAGAATATGTGATCTCTGGCAAGTGCCTTATATTTAAGCATAAAAGCAACCTACTAGTTGACTCAATGAGAATTATAGGGTAGGGTTAGATTTGCCAATAATATTGCGGTCATGGGTCTGCTGTGACTATGTTTAAGCTAAGACATTGATGTGATTGGTGATTAAATGTAATCTTATGGCTACCATGAGTGAATAAAATCAAGCTTAATTAAAGAAAAGGAATGATAATTTCTGAGAAGCAAAAGATCTAAATTAGGTTTAAGAAAACATTGTCTGGAAATGAATTATGTGTTTACCATTTTTGTGGCTACTGTGATATAGCTTGATGAAAAATGCAGCAATTTGTATTTTAATCTTTTATAAAAATGCTGCATGAAGCCCATCTAGGCCAGAAGCCTTTCCTGCTTTAATAAATGAAATTCTTCCCTCATCTTCCTCCTATGGTAAATCTGAATCTAGTACTGGTATACACTGTTAAGAGATTATTACTACAAGGAAAACACATGCTCTTTGATTTCCACAGACACAATACTTGGGTTTGAAGATGCACAGATTTCTTCATATGTACATCATAAACTGTCAATAATATATTCTAATTGACTGTAAATAATAACATCACCCTTACCATGAAAAATGTTATTAGATTCATGATCTTAGGTCACTCCACAACAGGTACAAATATGAGTCTGTCATAGTCCATGTTGGTGTGAATGACCTGAGACATACCTCCCTAGACTACATGCAAATAGACATAGAGTAGCTCTCAGATCTTGTAGCTCAGGCAGGTATGACCCTAGCTCTGAGTAACATCCTACAGTCACCCAGAATGATACCACAGTATAAGCAGAAAATGACTGACTTAAATATTTGGCTAAGTTTCTGTCATCATTCCTAGGGGATCCAGTATCTGTCTGCTTGAGATGACATGATCGACAGACCTCGATGCTTCACCAGAGATGGCCTGCACCTATCACCCCTGGGATTCCAGATCCTGTCCAAGGCTCTTGCCACCCCTATAGTGCCTTTTATAGGCAATGTCCTGAAGACAAAATTTTCACCATAACAACTACAAGCAAATGTAATCTGAGGGTTATGCTACTCAACACTAGAAGTCTAAATCTCAAAATGCACTCGCTCAAAGCACTCCTTAAAATGGAGAACTTCAACATCTGTGCAGTGACCAAGACCTGGTTCAAGGCTCTGGAGAGCACCCCAGCACTACCAGGCTCTAATTCATACCACACCTTTCATCCCCTAAACCTGGACTGAAGCACTAAAGGCAGTGGTGTCTCCATATTCATAAAAGATATGCACACCTCCAGACTAGTAGCCCAACATAACACATCAGAGATACTTCAGGTACAACTAACACTGAGTAAAACTGCAATCCAGGTTGTAGCCTGCTATAGATCCCCCACCGTGTCTCAAGACTCCCATCTCCACATTCCTAAATACACTAGAAAATATTAGGGTACAACCCAATACCCTTATGGGAGATTTTAATTATCCCTCCATTAACTGGGAAAATTACTCATGTACCAACACACTTGCTCAACGCTTTCTGGAATTCATTAATTCCACCACCCTGGACCAACTCATTCTTACCCCCACCAGGGGTAGAAACATCCTTGACCTGGTCATTACTAACATGGGTGATCATTGCTCTACACCAGTAATCAACTCCTCCCTGGTCAGAGCTGACCACAAGCTAATCACTATGGATATCTATATCCCACCCTCACCCCCTCCCAAAGGAAACTGCCATAAAAAACTCCTCCAAAGTCAATTTTGGGCTTCTAAAAACAGAGGTTGCTAACTTCACGACACCCATGCAAATGGAAAATAGGTGCATGACTGCTGAATCATAGACCAATGCACTTTATGAGCACACACACAAGTGCATGGAATGGGCCATACCAAACAGAACCAAGACACTCTCCCCCCAAAAAAAGGAAGCCAATCTGCTGGTCCCCCACCATAAGCAAACTCTACAACAGACGGAAAACACTGTTGCAGAAAAGGGTGAATTCCCAAGACTGGAAAAACTCCCTTGTAGGCCTCAGCAAAAAACTGAGATCCATCATCAAATCCTCTAAAGCTAGCTATGAAAACAAACTTGCTGCAGATTCTAAAGACAACCACAAGGCATTCTATAGTTATGTCAGGAATTTACATGGCGATACTCAGATCCACTCTGAGTTACAGCACAATATCAGTACATATACAGAACCAACTTATATTGCCAACATATTGGCCGACAGGTTCAGTGCGAATTCCCCCCCCCTTCCCACCCTAAAGGGCCTATCACAATACCTGAGGAATGCCAAGTCCCTATTATCACAGCTACACAAGTAAAAAATGCACTGTCCAAAGCCAAGACTACAGCTTCCATGGGACCTGATAATATCCCTGGCTGTGTTCTACATGAATTACAAAGTAAACTGGCCCACACCTGAGTACCCTGTTCAATCACAGCCTCATTTCAAGCTTTGTTCCTACCAAATGGCGCATTCCTATGGTCATCCCACTCCACAAAGGGGGAGCGACTACAGACCCTGGGAACTACTGGCCCATTAGTCTGATGAGTCTGATATGTAGGGCTATGGAGCGCATCATCATGGACCTTAAAAATAAGGACATAAGGAATTTCCAAACTCTGGACCCCATGCAGTTTGGGTTTGTGAAAGGTAGATCATACCTACTCAACCTGATAGACTTCTTTGAGTCTGTCACCAGAGCTATGGATGAGGGCAAGGTAGTTCACACAGCCTTCCTAGATCTTGACAAGGCCTTCAACACCATGTCTCACTCAGGAATCATAGATAGACTCACTAAACTAGGCATAAACCCCTATGTCATAAGATGGGTTGCCAACTGGCTCACTGATAGAACCCACACTGTGAAAGTAGTGGACTCCAAATCTGACTACTGACCAGTTACAAGTGGTGTCCCACAGGCGTCAGTCTTTGATCCTCTCCTCTTTGGCATCTACTTCTCTGAAGTTCAAGCCAATGCAAAGGGACTCTGGCAGACCAAGTTTGCAGATGATTGCAAACCGGGAGCCATTATTGATTCTCCAACTTATGTAGACATTCTACAAAAAGGCCTCACTGACACCAATGACTGGTGCCAGAAATATGGCCTTAAGCTCAATACCAAAAAAGTGCATTGTCATTCCCTTTGGGAAAAATTTGATGCCCATGAACTACCATATAGGGAGTAGTCCACTAAACACCAAAGGTGTGATAAGAGACCTGGGGACACAGGTTGACAGCAACCTCTCCTTTGATAACCACATTGCCACTGTAGTCAGAAAGTCCTTCTATGTGGCACATCTCATTACAAAAGGTTTCTCATCCAGGAAGAAAGAGGTCATAATCCCTCTCTACTCGGCCTCATTAGACCTATTATAGAATACAATGCCTCATTTGGTATGTACCTCACTAGACACCTACAGCAACTGGAAAGGCCACAAAAATACCTCACTAAGAGGATCCTAGGCCTTAGACACATGCTTTATATCGACAGACGCAAAATACTCCAGCTATATTCTGTCTCTTATCGCCTACTTAGAGGCAATCTCTGCTTGACATACAAAGCCATGTCTGACCCAGAGCTGCTAGATATGCTACACCTAAAGAAATCCCAATCCCTCAATGCCACATACTCCAGGGACCTAAACCTCATTACCACAAAAAGCTGAAAATGCTGGAGAGACAGGTTCCTAACCCAGAGATTTCCCATACTCTGGAACAAACTTCCCATTCACGTCAAGCAGAGCACTTCACTGGCCCTCTTTAAGAGAAATCTTGACGAGTGGATGGGCAATAGGAAGTTCACCCTGGGCATCATTTCAGTGTCCCTGATTGACACGGGCACTGGGAACTAACTTTGGGTGGCATGATGCCAGGATATCTTCTTGGGCTAGGCTTATATAGGCTCCATGGCCATTAGCCTACTACACACCTATGAACCTATGATTTATTTTCAATGGACGTTTGGAAGGCCTACAGGGGACTGAAGCACATTTAAGTATTTTGTTGCAGCTTTATTTTAAATATCAATGAATTTAAAGTGTAAAGTTATTTTAATATATACCCCTCCTGGATCAGCATGGAATTCTTTTCTGAGTCTTACTTGAGCTGTAGCTTATTTACCAAATTAGAAATATGATTTTCAGTCTTGTTTAATTTGTTTTATCTTATGTGATATGATATAAATGTGCAGTAACAGTTCCCATTTATAAACTTGCCAAAAAGATCAGTATGGTTGATTAATCTGTACAATGAGATTTCTCTTAATCTGCATTTTTTCTTCAACTTTTGGTTGACCTTTCTAATGCAAAAATAATACAGACACAGTACTTTTTGTATCTGTTAGATTGTGTGGCACACACATGGATTTCCTGAATAAAACAGATTGTGTTTTCCATATTATACAGCAGTTACTAAAATTGTTTTTTGGAGGCATCCTAAGTGATGTGCAGATTCCAGTTCGACATTGTTTATTTCATCCTGACCTGTGAATTATGCCTTCTCATATCCCTACTTTGTAAATCCCTTCAAGTATTGGTAAAATTATATTGCATAATTATTCATATATCAAAGATGCAGTATGACTCTTGTAAAACCATTATAATGTATTGATTATTCCTCAACAGCAATGGCAAGCAGTTAAATGAAGGTACAGTGTTTGATTACTACTGCTTTCAGTTACCTGCTATATGACCCTGACCAAATCAGTTAACCAGAGAATGCTTTAGGACAATTGAAAATTTGGGCTAGACTTATTAATTGTCTCCCATAGCTATAAACCTATAACTTTATAATTGTAGTAGTCAACCCTATCTCTCTGATGTAATTTTAAGTGCCTCTAGACTGGCTATGTGATCAAAGATAAACAACCCCTAACAAAAGTAGGACATAATCCTTAACAAATCCTTACAACATAATACTCATGGTCTGCAAGAAAAAAAAATCATTCATGAATTGAAACCTGATATGGTCTATTTAGAGTTACTAGGAAATGTGTATTCTGAATGCTACAAATCACACACAGGAAAGGAATATTAAATAAATAGATCAATCACATTATTTTTCTGAGCGTAACTGAAAATAGACTACTATTGAAGGTTCAAAGCTAATACAAGTAGTCAATGTTAGATACAGTTTCATTTATTTTGAATTTACTTCTTATTTGTATGTGGAGGAACTTTTATATCAGCACAGCAGATACAACTTTGCACCTATTAACATCTGGGATGGGTTCTAACCAATAGAACGTTAGGTGAGGAGGACATTAAGCCAACACCACATTCTTTACAGGATGCTTCTCTTAACATCCTTCTGTACAACATCCAACCACATTTACATCCACTTAGTATAGCATGGATGTAAATTCAGTTAACCATTGTGCAAAAGGATGTTAAGCAGTGCACATTTCTATTGTTTTTGATAATGTTATCCACAGAGAAACCTTGGCCTGGACTAATTAACAGCTACACTAAGTGCTGCTATCGTGTTGACAGCATGCCACATTACCAGCATGATAGCACGCTATTTGGTATTCATTAAACAACTTTACACATCGTATAGAGCCTCAAAACAAAGGGAAACCACAGCATAAAGAGCCAAATTATATGCTAATTAACCAATCCAACTTGGCAGAACTATTCAGGAAGCTATAAAGCAAGAGTCTATACTCAGTGCTCACTTTTTAGGCTTTAAGTCAAGGTGCTGCTCCTGTTGTTGTCAGATATTGGGCAAGGAGAAGAAGAAGAAGGGTTTTTAGGCAACATGTGACTTATATTAGACTGCATGATACAGAAATTGCAGAGTGATACAGGGTACACAGGGAAACACAAAACAAACTATGCAGTCTCACTCTCTGCCTCTCATGCATCAAGCCCCAGTGGGAAAAAAAAAATCTTGCTTTTTTCCCACATTCTGAAAGTTAAGAAAGTTCAGTTACAGATTTGCTGTTCTGAACTATTTGGAAGTTTCTAGAAGGACAGTGCTTGCTTGCTTGGGCTAAAGGGAAGTCTCTGTGTTCACCAGTGGGAGTGGTTAACACTGAACAGCCCGCCTGTCCCTGGAGGAGTGGTTACTACCTAGAAGCTGTAGTTTTATTGGCCATTTTGGGTCAATTCTAAACTCCTTGATCTCTCTCTCTTAAAACCAGGCTGCTTCGTGGTTTTGGCGTCTTTTCAGACTTGCTAGTTGTTGCTGAAGCACCTACCAAGAGGAGAAAACACTGAGAGAAGAAAACGAGCCACTTTTGTGATTTTAAGTATTTTCTTCTGATTTTTTTTGTTAAGTTTTACTGCTTTGCCACCTACTTTTTGGCATTTTCCGACTTGCTAAAGTTTATATCTGTAACAGTAACAGTACTTGGAACACATCTAGAGCGTGATTACTGCATTTCCTGTGTTGCACTTTTTTTTCTCTAAAAACTGCATTTTACCTGATTTTGGCCTAACACTCAAGTGTGGGGTCATTTATTGCACTGTTGTGATTATTTTGCTGCTTGTGTATCTCTGCTACCTTTAAACTACAACAAAAAGAAAAAACAAAAAAAAATCTTGCTTTTTCCCACTTTCTGAAAGTTAAGAAAGTTCAGTTACAGATTTGCTGTTCTGAACTGTTTGGAAGTTTCTAGAAGGCCAGTACTTGCTTGAGCTAAAGGGAAGTCTCTGTGTTCACCAGTGGGAGTGGTTAACACTGAACAGCCTGCCTGTCCCTGGAGGAGTGGTTACTACCTAGAAGCTGTAGTTTTATTGGCCATTTTGGGTCAGTTCTAAACTCCTTGATCTCTCTCTCTTAAAACCAGGCTGCCTCGTGGTTTTGGTGTCTTTTCAGGCTTGCTAGTTGTTGCTGAAGCACCTACCAAGAGGAGAAAACGCTGAGAGAAGAAAAGGAGCCACTTTTGCGATTTTAAGTATCTTCTTCTGATTTTTTGTTAAGTTTTACTGCTTTGCCACCTACATTTTGACATTTTCCAGCTTGCTAAAGTTTATATCTGTAACAGTAACAGTACTTGGAGCACATTTAGAGCCTGTTTACTGCAATTCCTGTGTTGCACTTAATTTAAAATCATTTTTTCTCTAAAAACTGCATTTTACCTGATTTTGGCCTAGCACTCAAGTGTGGGGTCATTTATTGCACTGTTGTGATTATTTTGCTGCTTGTCTATCTCTGCTACCTTTAAACTACAACAAAAAGAAAAAAAAAATCTTGCTTTTTTCCCACTTTCTGAAAGTTAAGAAAGTTCAGTTACAGATTTGCTGTTCTGAACTGTTTGGAAGTTTCTAGAAGACCAGTGCTTGCTTGGGCTAAAGGAAAGTCTCTATGTTCACCAGTGGGAGTGGTTAACACTGAACAGCCTGCCTGTCCCTGGAGGAGTGGTTACTACCTAGAAGCTGTAGTTTTATTGGCCATTTTGGATCAATTCTAAACTCCTTGATCTCTCTCTGTTAAAACCCTACAACTCTCTTTTTGCGTGGTTTTGCGCACTGAGCAGCGTCGGGCAGCACCGCCTAAACAGGTTTAAACTACTCCAGGCTCCACAAAGTCTGCTCTTCACTTTTTCCCTTAGAACTGTTCAAACTCTCAAATAATCACTCTATTCTCTTTCTAAAGCCCTGCACTTGCTCAGGTCTTATAAGGAAACACTAACTAACTAAAGCACTACACCCTCCTTGACTTCTCATAAGTATTAGACTCCCGAATGGTCCTTTCCTGATCAAGTGAAAAATCAGTTCCCTTCCCTAATCTGGTATGTCCAAGGGTCAGTTTCAAGGTTACCCTCCAGTCCAGCTGGTGAATCTGGGAATTTTGAGGCAATGTTACAATTGCCTTATGTACACAGACAACCCTCTCCTCCTTCCAACAAACTCTAATACATGTGAGAGATGCAGTTACACAGCCAAACTGGAGGCAGAGCTCTCTCAACCCAAGACTGGCACAGTCAGTCAGGAGGAAAAGGTAACCACCCACACCACAAATCCAGTCTCACACAGACCTATTGCATCTGCATACCCAACACATAAACACACCAAAACATACTCGGAGGCTCTAAATAAAAATCTGCCTAAACAGCAAACACCTCCTAAGCAGATATCCAAGCAACAGCCACCCTCAACAATACCCACAAATCACATATCTCACAAAATCAATATGCCTCATAGTCACAGCCCATAAGGCCAAACAACACACCAAATACACTTGTTATAGGGGACTCTATTGTCCGGCACACTGACGTCCCACTCACCAGACTGAACAAGGAGAAGGTCACTGTAAGCTGCCTGTTGGGTGCCAGGATCCACCACATAACGCAAGCACTCAGGTCACTCCAAAGCAAGTACAAGTATGACTCTGTCATTGTCCATGCTGGTGTGAATAACCTGAGATATACCTCCCTGGACTACATGAAAAGAGACATAGAGGAGCTCTCTGACCATGTAGCCCAGGCTGGTATGTCCCTGACCTTGAGTAGAATCTTGCCCTCACCAAGAATGATGCCACAGTATAAAGACAAAATGATCAGTTTCAACAATTGGCTAAAGTATTGGTGTCATTCAAAGGGGATCCAGTATCTGTTAGCCTGGGATGACATGCTCGACAAGCCACGTTGCTTCGCTAGGGACGGCTTGCTCCTGTCACCCTTAGGCTTTCGTATACTGGCCATGGCTCTTGCCACCCCCATAGTGCCTTTTTTAGGCAAGGCTCAAAGGACAAACCCACCTCCATAGACAACCCAAAGATAAAAAAACTAAAGGTAATGCTACTCAGTGCCAAAAGTCTAAACCTCAAGATGCGCGCACTCGAGATTCTCCTCAGTATGGAGAAAATCGATATCTGTGCAGTAACAGAAACCTGGTTCAAGGCTCCTGAGAGCACCCCAGCACTACCAGGTTATAACCCATACCATGCGTTTTGGCCCCAAAACTTGGACCGAAGCACAAAAGGAGGGGGAGTATCTATATTCATCAAAGATACCTACACCTCCAGGTTAGTGGCACTGTACGAAGCATCGGAAACCATCCATGTGCAACTAACAGCGGGTAAAACTGCCTTTCAGTTTGTAGCCTGCTACAGAACACCCTCCCTATTACAGGAACCCCACTTGGCATTCGTGACAACACTGGAGAATATGAAGGTCTCTCCAAACACTGTTATTGGGTGACTTCAACTACCCAAACATTGACTGGGAAAACTACTCAAGCCCAAACACCCTCACCCAACAGTTCTTTGAATTTATAAACTCTAACGCAATGGAACAACTGGTCACCATTCCCACAAGAGGGAACAACATATTGGACCTGGTCATCACCGACATGGGGACTCTGTGTTCCACACCAGAGGTAAACCCCTCATTGGTAAGATCAGACCATAAACAAATTTCCCTGGACATCCATATCCCGTCCCCACCCCCAGCCAAGGAAATCACTGTAAAGAATTTCTCCAAAGCCAACTTTGCACTTCTCAAGACTGAGATGGAATCCTTCAAAGCCCCTGGGCCAGAGGATAATACAGCCCAATCCGCAGAATCCTTTACTAATGCATTCTATGAGCACCTGCAGGAATGCATGGATCGTGCTATCCCAAATAAAACCAAGACTCACTCCTCCAAAAACAGGAGACCGGTCTGGTGGACCCCGGCCATAAATAAGCTATACAACAGAAGGAGGAAGCTACTACATGACAGAGCAAAATCCCAAAAAGGGAAGGCATCCCTGATCAGTATTAGCAAGAAACTTTGATCCCTCATAAAATCATCAAATGACAGTTTTGAAAGAAAAATTGCCCTAGACACTAAAGATAATCACAAGGCCTTCTTTAGTTATGTCAGAAACATGGGTGGAAACTCCCAGATATGCTCTGAATTGTTGCATAATGGGACAAAATATACCGAACCTAGAGACATAGCCAACATCCTGGCAGACAGATTCAGCGCGAACTTCTCCCCCCCCCCTTCCCCTCCCAAAGGAGCAAACGCCTATCCCAACTGAATGTAACCTCTCTGACATCACAGATGCACAGGTGAAAGCTGCCCTCTCCAAAGCAAAAAAACACAGCATCTATGGGACCGGACGGTGTCCCAGGCTTTGTCTTACACGAGCTCCAAGAAAAACTGAACCCACACATTAAGTCACTGTTCAAACTTAGCCTTACTACAGGATATGTACCCAAAGAATGGTGTACAGCTACAGTGGTCCCACTCCACAAAGGTGGTGCCACAACGGACCCCGAAAACTATTGCCCCATAAGCCTGACTAGTCTGGTCTGTAAAGCTATGGAGCGTATTATCATGGAACTCATAAACAAAGACATTGGGAGCCTCCAGACACTGGACCCTACCCAATTTGGCTTTGTTAAGGGCAGATCTTGCCTATTAAACCTAGTTGATTTCTTTGAAACAGTTACCAAAGCCATAGATGAGGGCAAGGTAGTCCACACAGCCTACCTTGACCTCGCAAAAGCCTTCGACACAATTCTCCACTCGGGCATCATAAATAAGCTTACCAGATTAAATATCAACCCCTATATCACAAGATGGGTTGCAAACTGGCTCAGAGATAGAACCCACATGGTCAGAATCGCAGGTGCCATGTCCGAAGCCAAACCAGTTACAAGTGGCATCCCACAGGGCTCAGTTCTGGGACCTCTCTTGTCCGGTATATACTTCTCTGAGGTTCAGGCTAACACGGGGGGATTATGGCTGACAAAGTTCGCAGATGACTGCAAACTGGGGGCCATAACCGAATCTCCAGCTGACACAAGCATCCTCCAAAAGGGTCTCATAGAGACGGATGCTTGGTGCCAGAGCCACGGCCTCAAGCTAAATGCTAAAAAGTGCATAGTCATCCTCTTTGGGAAAAACCAGGTGCCCACAAATTACCACATAGGTGGTAATCCATTAAGTACGGAAGAAGTAATTAGAGATTTGGGGACCAACGTAGATAGTAATCTCTCCTTTGATAATCACGTTGCCAAAGTGGTTAGAAAGACCTTCTATATAGCCCACCTTATCATGAAAGGGTTCGCATTTAGATCAAAAGGGATCATTGTGCCCCTCTACTCGTCACTCATCAGGCCCATAATTGAATACAATGCCCCTTTTGGGATGTACCTTACCCGACACCTGCAACAACTGGAGAGACCCCAAAAGTACCTCACCAAGAAGATCATGGGCTACAAACAGATGTCCTATGCAGCTCGACTAAAGAAACTCCAGCTCTACTCAGTTGCTTACCACCTACTCAGAAGTGATCTATGCCTGATGTACAAAGCCATGTCAAACCCAGAATTAATGGACATGCTCCACCTCAAAAAATCCAAGTCCATTAGAGCTACATGCTCCAGGGACCTAAACCTCAGCACAAAAATAAATAGGACATAATGGAGGGACAGATTCATTTCCCAGAGGCTCCCCTCACTCTGGAATAGAATCCCAATTTATGTTAGACATAGCCCCTCGCTGACCCTCTTCAAGCGAAATTTGGACGCGTGGATGGGAAATCACAATATCACCCCTGGGATCTCTCCTGTGTCCCTGCTAGACAGAGGCACAGTAAACTAATCTTAAAAGGGTACCTTCTGTGACCTACTTTACAGAGGCACAGTAGGCTAATCTAATAGGGAGGCGGAAGCCAAATACACTCTGGCTAGGCTTATAAATACCCTATGGCAGATAGCCTAGTATCTACCTATGAACCTATGAACCTATGGAGAGCCTATCCCAGTGGAAACAAAGATATGTGCAGCATTAAGTGTACTAGCTACTGGTACTTTCCAGACACATACAATAAATATACTAGGAATGCCACAGGCTTCAGCTTCTCGAATATTACATCCGTTTTTAAATACAATGCTACAACATGCAAGGGATTGTATCTGTTTTCCATGCACACTACAGGAAAGAGCAAGAAGCATGCAGGAGTTCTATGCAATAGCACACTTTACTTAAGAGGTGGAGGCCATAAATTGCACACACTTAGTAATAAAAATCAACCCAATGAGCAGGGAATGCGGTACATCAACAACAAAAGATACCACTCTGTCAGTTTGTCTGTAATGCCCAAGTGATCATTTACAATGTCTGCAGCGGTAACCCAGGTAGTTTTCACAACTCACACATGGCACACCAGTGAGCTGTACACAAGGTTTGCTAGGAGTTTCTAGAAGGAAATCTAGTAGGGGATGCAAGTTATACAAGTACCTTTTTATTCCTTTTAACTACTCTCCCTTATTCATAGGTTCATAGATTAGTACTAGGCTATCTGCCTGTGTAGGCCATATTAAGTCTAGGCAAGTATCTCTTGTGAGAATCAAACCCTGCACCTTGTGTCTGTAAGGCAAACACCTTAACCATTAGGCCAACCTCCCACCCTTCTTTACTTCCTTACTTCTATCAAATTATCTTCCCTGACTTTCTCTCTAAATACACCATAAAACTGTTTTTCCCTCACTTCATATTAATTCCTGTTTGTATTAAACTAACTTACCTTTAACTTCTCTACAAACTGTCTAAAATTTCTCTAAATATTAAATGATTGTCATATAACATGTAGTGATTCATTACCAATGTTTTTTATATTATCTCTAATCTGTTATAATTATTTAAACTGCAGATGTTTTTGTTTTATTTTTGAAGATTGTAAAAATATTGATCTTAAAATGTTTTATAATAATTTGGACCTTTTTTCCAGGCCTCCACTGAAAATGGGCTTCTACCCAATCATCCAAGGCTAGCTTCGAAAGAAAAATTGCCAAGGACTCCAAGGATAACCACAAAGCATTATTTAGCTATGTCAGGAATCTAAGTGGCAATTCTCAGATCTGCTCAGAGTTAGTGCTGAATACTACAAAATACACTGAACCAACCAATATCGCCAACATCCTGGCAAACAGGTTTAGTGCAAACTTCGCCCCCATCTTACCCCCAATAGGGCCCATAATCATACCAGAAGAATGCAGTGCCCCTGAAATCACAGATACTCAGGTTAAAACAGCCCTCTCTAAAGCCAAAAACACAGCATCAGTGGGACCGGATGGTGTCCCAGGCTGCGTCCTACATGAGCTCAAAGATGAACTAACCCCTCACCTAAACACACTGTTCAAACTCAGACTCTCCACAGGCTACATGCCCATAGAGTGGCGCACAGCAACAGTTATTCTGCTCCACAAAGGTGGAGCCACAACAGACCCTTGGAACTATTGCCCTATAAGCCTGACTAGCTTTGTCTGCAAGGCTATGGAGCGCATCATCATGGATCTCAATAACAGAGACATTGGTATCCTCCAAACACTGGAACCTACCCAGTTTGGCTTTGTTAAGGGCAGATCATGCCTCCTAAACCTGGTGGAGAGACAGTTACCTAGGCTATAGACGAGGGAAAGGTAGTCCACACAGCCAACCTAGACCTTGCAAAGGCCTTCAACACCATTTCCCATTTGGGTATTATTGACAAGCACACCAACCAGAACATAAACCCCTACGTCACAAGATGGGTTGCCAACTGGCTTGCAGACAGAACCCACATGGTAAGAGTTGTGGGAGCTAGGTCTGACTCTAAACTGGTTACAAGTGGCGTTCCCCAGGTAGGACCTCTCCTGTTCGGCATATACTTCTCAGAGGTACAGGCAAGCACAGGAGGTCTATGGCTGACCAAGTTCACAGATGACTGCAAACTAGGGGCTATAATTGACTCTCCAGCTGACACAGACATCCTCCAAAAGGGTTTCACTGAGACAGTTATCTGATGTCAAAACCATGGCCTCAAGCTAAATGCCAAAAAGTGCATAGTCATCCCCTTTAGAAAAAACAAAGTTCCCACAAACTACCACATAACTGCTAGCCCCTTAAATACAGAAGACATAATAAGGGATGTGGGGACCCAAGTAGATAGTAATCTCTCCTTTGATAATCACATTGCCAAAGTGGTTAGAAAATCCTTCTATGTGGCCCACCTAATCACAAAAGGGTTTGCATCCAGAACAAAAGAGGTCACTGTGCCCCTCTACGCATCACTCATCAGACCCATCATAGAGTACAATGCCCCATTTGGGATGTACCTTACAAGACACCTGCAACAGCTGGAAAGACCACAGAAGTACCTCACCAAGAGGATCACTGGCCTCAAACAGATGCCCTATGCAGCTCAACTGAAGAAACTCCAGCTGTACTCGGTTGCATAACGCCTACTCAGAGGTGATCTATGCCTGACATACAAGACCATGTCCAACCCAGAATTGATGGACATGCTCCACCTAAAGAAAACCATATCCTCTTGAGCCACATGCTCTAGGGATCTAAACCTCACTACAACAATAAATAGGATGTGCTGGAGGGATAGATTCCTGTCCCAGAGACTTCCCATGCTTTGGAACAAGATTCCAATCTATATTAGGCAGAGCTCCTCGCTAACACTCTTCGAGAGAAACCTTGATGAGTGGATGGGAAACAGAAAGTTTACCCCAGGGATCACTTCAATGGATCTACTGGACAGAGGCACAGGGAACTAATCTAAAGGGGTGGCAAAAGCCAACACATTCCGGCTAGGCTTATAAATGCCTTTGGGCAGATAGCCTAGTAGTACCTATGAACCTAAGAAAATAAATAATGCACTGGAGCCCTGGATCCTGACACTTATGAAAAACCTAAACAACCCATTGAGCGACTATATTTTACCATTTAGTGGCTGTGGTCTGATAGCATCAGACAGGGACAACCCTGAGAACACAATTTGTACCAGCAGTAATGACAAGATAAGTGCTGAACATGTAATAAAAAAAGGCTCAAAAACAAAACTGATAACAAATAAAATATAAAATGAACACTTGAAAGCAGTAGAGAAGAAAGAATTAACCAACGCACTGGTTAAACATGCAGTTTTGAATGTCTCCAGTCAAATAGCTGCTTATAAGTTTTTCATAATTGATCAAGTTTTAAGTTATGATTTCAGGTGGGATGTAGAAGATGATTCAGACTGGAAAGAATATTGTTAGCTGACAAGGATTAATGCTTGTGCATATCCAGAGATTAATGATAGAGAAAATTTTAAAAATGTTTTATAAAAAAAAGGTTAAATCATTGTAATTGGTATGTCATGTGACTTTTATCTTTACTATATATGGATAGATTGTTTGAATATGCAACTTGGTCTGATGAAGTTCATGTTAGAATGAAAGTGCTTACCAGTTGTGTTTGTTTTTTCATAAAGTGTATCATTTTGTTGCAAAGCCATTTTTTTATTTAAAAAAAGTTACTTAAACAAGTACTCTCAATATACAGTTATGTATTCTACCCAGTACCATGCAACAAGCATTTCACTTGACCACTATCTATAAACCATGGAACAGATCAATTATGCTTATCATCTGCAAAAGTATAGAAGGAAGCAAAATTGAAACACCTACTACTTTAACTCATTAACTTATAATACTAACTGAAATGCAATGAGGTTCAACAATTATATAAGCAGTTGTTTACAAATGAATAGGAACAAGAAATCAACATTTTTCTTCTGCAGTACATATTGATAAATGAAAGCGTGTGAGTAAGCGTGCAGTAGCTATCTAAAGCATGTGTCAGGCATATATGTCACCTTAAGTCACAAAGATGTGTAAATGGCAGGATACTGTAATCATCATTTGCACCAGGTTGGTTGGTGGGATGCAGAGCCGGATCAGGGTCAAATGGATCCCTAAGCAGGGTAATGGATCAGAGCCCCACCCTATACTAGCCACCCACACACAGCTATTACAGTGTCTCATTACTTGGCTATGTCTCGCCATTATGATAAATACTGTTCATACCTCTCAGTGTACATACTGTTTTCTGCTTTACTTCTACAATAATTACATATGTTTGCTTTTAATTTAAAACTTGTATTTCAAATTTTATAGAATTAGCATTAAAACTTGTCTGCCCGTGAAACTCTCATTCATTGAAATAACATTGAAACACATTCAAAATAAAAATACATCTGGCCAGTGGTGGATAATGTTTACCTTTGGTCTGTTTTCAAATTATAGGCCCCTTGTACACCTTTTAGGACCAAACAAACATGTAAGAGTTCTTTGATTCACATTACTGATTGTATTAAAATATATTCCTTGTATAATACATCACTACTTGTCAGAGTGTGTTTAAATTTATAGTTTTGAACATTTTTCCAATAAGCAATGAAACAAAATGCATGAACCAATAATGGCAAATTGTCCAATTTAGAGCATTTCTAACATAAAAGTCCACTCAAACGTTTGTCATTACAATCCACATATAGTCAATATGCAAGATCTCAGTAGAAGTAAAAGTCATCTGAATAATTCTACATTTAAGAGATCTGTAACTAGTGAAGATGTTGCTAACAAACAGCTTTATATTTTACTGTTTCATCTACAAATTCAGTGAAAAACAAATTGCCTATTTACATTAAAAAAAATGCTAAGCTGCTAAGCTGGTAATAAGTTACTAGCATCCTTTCCAAAGGAGGACATAATCAGGACTGCAGCACCCCCCTCCCCTTAAAGTACAATACAGTATCAGCAATCCATCTGCATGCTGTGGAGTAGAACTCATAGCATTCTGCATCAAAAACAAATATGCTAGCTGTTGTGCTACTAACAATGCTTATCAATGCTATAGCACAATAGTGATACCATTTTCTGCTAAACAAAACTGTTGCACATTGTCAACAGACTTAGTATGAGCAGCAGTAAATTTCTCTTCGCTTGAAGCTCACAATTCCTTGAAAATACATTTGAAACTCAACTCCCTGAAAATGTAACTGAAACTCAATTCCTTGAAAAATGCAGCTTGGTAGTTAGGGTAGAGGATTCAGACCTTTGTTTCCTGTACTAAAAGTATAGGGTTTGATCCTGAGCAAATAGCTAATCACCTGCTATCCTTAATTAGGACATTTCACACACATCTACCTGTTTGTGCAAGAAATCTAGACAAAACTTGAAATTATGGGGGGACAAAGGCCTAGAAATAGGGAGATATTTTTAAATATTGCTCTCATGAACATAGAAAGTTGCCAGAATAACAGGATTTGTGTTAGTATGCCCTGTTCTAAAGGATATGAAGTCTGAAACTCAAATGCCTGTCATTATTTAGTAACTTCAGTCCTCAATGATTTTCAAGAATATCATCAATTTTATAAGGACCAGATCAAAAATATGAGGCAAAAATCTGGACAGTTGAGAGTTATGCTACCACCCTTTTTTGTACACACAAATGCACACACATACCTACCTATCTACCTCTTACACATACACACACACACACACACATACACACACACACACACACACACAAATACGCACACACACACACACACACACACACACACACACACACACACACACACACACACACACACACACACACACACACCTACCTCTTACTTGTCCATCCATGGCCCCCAGTACAAACATCTTCTTGTATGCAAATTCCATGCATGCTCGCACACTTCCACACACCTCTTACTTGTCCATCCGTGGTTCACAGTCTAAATCTCTTTCTAGGTTCATAGGGGATTCACTTCAGAATATCAAAGGTTTAAAACTTCATATTTCATATGGTCGAGACCATATGATCAAAGTTTTAAAACTTCAGTATTCTGAAATAAATAAAAAACAAAACAAAACCAGTTTCTCCAATGTTATTGCAGGGGAGCAAGCCCCCCCTGCACCCCCCACACCCCAGCTACTTAAATATACCAACTCTGAGATTGGACTACAGTGAGGAAAATGGAAATCTCCCATTCTGCTCTGTATGCAGATCTTTGTTCAGAATTTTGAAGTTTTAAAACTTTGATCATGTGGTCTCGACCATATGAAATTCAAAGTTTGACATTCTGAAGAGAACCCGTTAATAGGATGATACTAGGCTACTGGCCCGGTAGCCATTTTAAGCCTAGCACAGAATTTCACCCATGTTCCCTCAAAGTCAGCAGCTATTTCCCCTGTCCAGCAGAGACACTGGTGGGATCCCAGGGGTGTATTTTCTGTTTCCCATCCAGTCATCCAGGTCCCTCTTAAAGAGGGGTAGAGAGGTACTCTGCTAGACATGGCGAGGGAGTCTATTCCACAAATGGGGTAGTCTTTAGGACACAAATCTATCCTACCAACAAGTTCTATTAATGTCACAGACCAGGTTAAGGCCTTGCATGTGGGTTGCTCGAGTGGAGTTTGTCTTACAGATATGCAGCAACTCCATGAAGGCTGGGTCTGAGATGGCCTTGTAGGTCAGACATAGGTTACCTCTGAACAGTCTGTAAGAAAGTGAATAGAGGGACAGGGCTATCTGTATAGGATAGGTGCTTGAGACCCTGGATTTTCCTGATCAGGAACTTCTGTGGTCTCTCCAACTGCTGCTTGTGCTTGGCAAGGTACATGCCGAAGGGGGCATTGTACTCAATAATGAGTCTGATAAGGGAGGAGTACAGTGATGTTAAGACCTGCTTGTTCCTGGATGAAATACCCTTATTTATGAGGTGGGCCATGTAGAAAGCCTTCTGTACAATGGAGACAACATGGTGGTCAAAAGTGAGGATGCTATCAACCTGGGTGTCCAAGTCCCTCGCAACTGACTGCATGCTTAGTATGTTGCTATTAATGTGATAATTAGAGGGGATGCCATTTTCCACAAAGGGGATAATGATGCATTTCTTGGCTTCAGTTTGAGGCCATGCTTCTGGCACTAGTCATTAGTTTGGATAAGGCCATCTTGGAGGATGTTCACATCACTAGGGGAATTTAAGACAGCGCCCAGCTTGCAGTCACCAGCAAATTTGGTCATCCACAGGCCACTGGTTTTGGCCTACACTTCTGAAAGTATATCCCAAACAGTAGAGGCCCCAAGACCAATCCTTGGGGTACACCACTTGTTACGGGTCTACTACTGGAAGTGGCTTTCCCTACTTTGACTGAGTGGGTTCTATCAGTGAGCCAGTTAGCTACCCATCTGGTAACCTATGGGTTGATGCCTAGCTGGGAGAGTTTATCTATTATGCCCGAGTGAGGAATAGTGTCAAAGGCTTTGGCTAGGTTAAGGTAGGTGGTGTGCACCATCTTCCCCTCATCCATGGCTTAGTGACTATTTCAAAAAATTTGACAAGTTTAACAGGCATGGTCTCCCTTTGACAAAACCAGTCTGTGTGAGGTCAAGTGTTTGGAGGTTGCCAATATCCTTGTTTATAAGGTCCATGATAATGCTTTCCATGGCCTTGCAGATCAGGCTAGTTACGCTGATGGGCCTGGGTCAGTGGACGTTCCACCTTTGTGTAGAGGGATGACAGTGACTGTCCTCCATTCAGCAGGGATGAAGTTGGTGCTCAGGCTTAGGTTGAATAGGGTGTCTAATGGAGCTGACAGCTTATGCCTGAGTTCATGTAGGATACAGCCAGGGATGTTATCGAGTCCCATGGAGACTGTATTTTTTGCCTCTGAGAGGGCATTAAGGACCTGCTCCCTGGTAATGAGGGGAGGGGGCAGGTGCTGGGGATGTCCTAGTTTACTGATGGGAGGGACGGGGGGGGTGAAAGTTTCACTGAACCTGTCTGCCAGCAGGTTGGCTATGTCTATGGCATTTGTGTATGTGGTGTTATTGACCACCAGTTCAGAGCAGATTTTTGTGTTCCCTTTGAGATTGTGGACATATGCAAAAAAGGCCTTGTGATTGTCCTTAGTGGATGTGGCCAATTTGGACTTGAATTTAGCCTTAGAAGATTTCACCAGTGACCTTATTTGCTTGTTCAGACAAAGGGGAAATTGTTTCCAACTTGGCACCTGCTCCTTCTTGGTCCTGGACAGCATTATTTTCCTTTTATTATTGAGTTTGTTTATTGCTGCTGTCCACCAGACAGGTTTACTCTTCCTTGAGGAAGATGATTTGGTCCTGTCAGGTATTGCTGAGTCCATACAGCTATGTAGGTGCTCATATACTTTTTTGGTGTAGGCTTCGACATCAGTGCTAGTTCCAACTGAAGGCACAGTTGTTGTGAAACTGCTTATACCTTCTCTGAGGTGATTGTAGTCAGCTTTGGAAAGGTTTTTTCATTTGACCCTGACAAGGGGGGGGGGTGGTGGTCAGGGGAGATGGTGACTTCAAAAGTGATCACTTTATTGTCGAATCTTACCAAGAAGGATGGCACTGTAGGGGTTCTACAGTGGCTACTCATGTTGGTTAGGACCAGGTCCAGGATATTTTCACTTCTCATAGGGGTGCTGACCAGCTGATCCATTGCATTGGCACTGACGAAGTTGAGGAATCCCTGGGTGTTCATGTTTGGGCTGGAATAGGTCTTCCACTCTATGGTTGTGTAGTTAAAGTCACACAGAATTAGGGTAAAGGGTTGAATCTTGATGGATTCAACTAGGTCCAGCTAGGTGGCGTGGACATCCTGAGTCATGGTTGGGGGTCTGTAGCTAGCTATGATTTGAATAGGTGTTTTGTCAACAGTTAACTGCACTTGAAGTGTCTCCTGTGTGTCATACCTTTTGACCAGCCGGATGAGGAACCTGGTAAAGCTGGGGTGCTCTCCTCAGCTTTGAACCAGGTTTCAGTGACTACACAAATGTCAGCAACTTGCAGGGTGAGAAATGCTTGCAATGAGTGCAGTTTCATGCTAAGATTCCTAGTGTTTAGCAGCAGTTAACTGTTGACAAAACACCTATTCAAATCTGCCAGAGCCACAATTGCCCACTCCCATCTTATGTCTACACTTCTTTATGCTTCTCCAATCTTTACCAACCTTAATAAAGCCAACCTTAACAAACTTGCCACATCCTATTGCAACATTGCCAGATTTGCTACTGGCAACCCTTATAGAACACATCACTGTGTGAACCTGAAACAACTAGGATGGGTGGAATTTCAACACCTTTTGCTTATTCCCCAACTCAATATTGCCCACAAATTACTATACCAGCCCAATAACACTCCTATTCTTTCTCAACTTTTAATCCCTTATAATAATCTCAACTCTCTTAGATCTTCTAAGAAACTAATGGCCTGCCCTACCAAGTCCAATAACTCAGCCGGTGACTCCCTTTTCTCTAATACAATTGGAAGAAGCTGGAATACACTACCCAGTGAAATCACTCTACTCGCATCTCTGCCTCTCTTCAAACAAGAAATTAAGAATTACTTCAAAAGCCATTGGCTCTGTTCCTGTATAAAGCCTGACTAATCTTCCTACCTCCATCTGTTTATCCTCCTCCTCAATTTTCCGCCACTGTCTCTTCTTTTCCTTTTTCTTTTCTTTTTCTTTTCTTTTTATAACTCTTTCTTCCTAACTCTTATTTTTCTTTACCTCTCTTTGTCTCATATCTAGCAAGTCTTTTTTGCTTCTTTTGTTTTACAGTCCTCTCTTAGATGGCTTCCTTTTTTACCCACTTATAGTATTTGTGCTCTCTTTCTCTGATATTTTACCCTTTTGCTTACCTCTAACTCTCTCTGTACAACAACTTGTCACTCTATATTTTCTCACTGTCATCTCATCCTTTAACTTGAATCTTTGTTACTCATACAAGTTATACTTTTGATATATCTTCTTTAATTAAGTTTTTATTTTGACATTAAATTGCCATTTGTTATTATTGTTATTGCTTTTTAATTGTAAGGTTTTTTTTTCTTTTTATGTATATTTCTGTGTGGAGATTTTCTCCCCGGGCCTCTACTGAAAATGGAAATATATCCAGCTAGACTAGCCCGGTCAACAAATGTAAAATAAATAAATAAAATAAATAAAAATGACCTTTAAATTTCATTTAGAAGAATTTTTCATGTTGGTAATTTTGTGCTCATGACGTTGCCTAAAAAAGGCACTTTGGTGGATGCAAGAGCCTTTGCCAGAAGCCTGAAGCCCAGGTGAGACAGATGAAGGTCATCTCTGACAAAGCATCGTGGTTTATCAATCATGTCCTCCCAAGCTGTCAGGTACTGGATCCCCTTGGAATGACATCAGAAACTAAGCCAATTGTTGAAGTCAGGCATTTTCTGTTTGTACTGAGGCATCATTCTGGATGATGGTAGGGTGCTCTTAAGGCTAGGGATATACCTGCCTGGGACACATATTCCATAAGCTCAATCATGTCTCTCTTCATATAGTCCAGAGAGGTACATCTCCAGTCATTCACACCAACATGGACTATGACAGTCATAACAGTACCTGTTGTTAAGAGACTTGAGTGTATTCAAATTCCAAACTTGTGGAAGATGAAGAAGAAAACAAGTTGCATAGATGCAACAGGTGTGTGCGAACAGATGCAAAGGGGGCTCTTAAAGAAGAAGACTTAAAAAAAATTACATTTTTTTCTTTTTTTTTTCTTAAATTAAAAAATACTTAATCTCCTAACCAGTGCACCCTCTCCCAGCGAGTAGGAGACCCCTCCTAACCAGTGGACCTTAGGCAACTGCCTTGGTCACCTAATACTCAGTCTGGCTCTGGGGGATGGCAGGAGGTAAGGCTGACACCAATGAAGTGAGTGTGTACAAGTAGGAAATATGTGTTTATTAAAGTGTACAGTAGTGAGGATCAGTAACAAGAATTGTATAGAACTGAACAGTACTGCTTAGACAGTCTACATGTGGGTGAGGAGTATGCTCAGGGTTTTTTTTAATATCAGGAGAAAAAACACAAATAATGCCACTGTGGAAACATTATAAGTGGAAAACAACAAATCAATCCAAAACAGAAAAGAAAATCCACTTCACCTCCATGACTCAAATCATATAAAACCAAGACGTATTTCTTATGTGAAACCAAGATGTATTTATTAGGTTAGCGCTTTCATGCCTCAACAGGCACTTCCTCAGACCATGGTTGTGGAGGTGAAGTGGATTTTCTTTTCTGTTTTGGACTTTTTTTTAATATGTGTATTTTTTTAATATGTGCATGTGTGTGTGTGTGTGTGTGTGTGTGTGTGTGTGTGTGTGTGTGTGTGTGTGTGTGTGTGTGTGTGTGTGTGCATCTACATGAACACAATCAAACACTGTACTAGCACTACATCCTGGCATCTCAGACTGGTGTGAGCCATTCATGGAAAAGTAAAAAGTAGTCAATTCAGCATCATCCCTCCCAACAATGAGAAGTACCTCTGCTATACATTGCACTGTGACTTCCACGATCTTGACTAGATGTCAGGGTGCTACTTGAGTGTGAGTGATTTCTGCTGGATGTGCTCTCCTCATCACTACATCCAGGACCATGAGCCCATAGTCTGAGCAGTGTAAGTAGTGCCACTTTGGGAATGGGATCTGTCATGGCCACATCTGCTAACAATGGTCACATGGATTCCCACAGTCCCCAGCAGACATTCTATCACAGACACTACCTGATAAAGTGCGTCATTCATCCTGTCTGAGGAATTGCCCACAAGGTTCAGGGAGTCATGCACATCAGAACGCACAATGTCTAGTACTCGCACTGTCTCTTCTACCACCCTGGTGGAATGTGCCCGTCTGGTAGTACCCAATGACATACCATCATCAGAAGGAGGTTAGACAGCAGGGCTCCTCAGAGCACCTCTAGCAACCTTCTGTGACGCATCTCATCTTCAGTGGCTATGAGGAGAATCAACCAGCACTGCAAACATAATAAGCATACTAAGCTGATCAACTGTCACCCTCAACCTGTCCTTTATCAATGGGCTCTGTATCATGCATATGCATAGGCATACTGACTGTGTCTAACATGTTGGTAGAGAATGTGGGAACCACAATTTCATTGTCAGACTGACCCTGTGAACTCGCAGACTATTTCTCTTCATTGCCACCATCAACATAAGATTCTATAGATACTCTGACAATAGGTGGTAGGAGATCCACAGTGCCACTGTCAGGAACACCTATGATAATTAGCAATAAACATAACAAAGAGAGAACAGGAAATGAAATTGATCTAAACTGTGTTATATGAAAGTTATCTTAAACTATAATAGATGGTAAAGCAATAAAATATTACTCTTATTTAGACCTACTCTAACTTATATACCTTAATAACAATAAAAACTGCATGCTTACCATTCACAGGTGGTCTTGCAGACTGCAGTCCAAATTCCCCTGCATGTAAGGAAGGGAAAGGAAAGAGATATAATAAGTACCACAATACAACTAGAGAACAATTCTCTTTACATGAGCCACTTAGGAATAATTTCATACAAAAATCTACTGACCAGTTAACTTCCCCCAGACATCCTCCTCTATCTGTGTAGTACTGTGTCTTCTAACTCACACTTATCACTGGCTATAGATGTATCAGACATATAAGATATATGCATATAAAGATATATTCAATGACAGTTAATTATTTTTATTTTGCATACCTGGAGGTTCTGCTTCTGACACACTGGGTCTGTTGTCCACATCAGCACCAACATCAACAATTCTGTGTGAACTATCTGAATCTCTGATAGTGGAAAGAAATTCTTCTGCTGCAGTCAGTGGTGGTTCAGTAGCAAGACCACCTCCCAAAGCCACCTGTTACAGGGCAACTGCAGGCAACCTGTGGTGAGATGAGGTTATCATGTCACTTACCCGGTGTTGTATCTTTGAGTAAGCTCTCCCATGCTCTCCAACAGCACTGGAGCCATAGACCACTTGATGCCATATTCTGACTCAGGTGGATTTGTCACCACTACTTCTTCCTAAGAGGAAAGTTCCATGGCAATGGAAGGCCTGGATAATAACCTCATTTTCTACATTAGTGAATGCCAGCTTGCTGGGTACAGATGTCTTGGGTGCCATATCCCTGTACATGATAAAATAGAAAACAGACATAAAATTTAATTTATAATATGCAGGCATTGCATTATGCATCCATCATGCACACAACAATTGAAGGGTAATGTTCCCTATAACTACACAGAAGTTAAGAGAGCCCCACCACCAACAAAATACTCATAAAATAATAACAAATGTAACACCTCTATAATGTGGACAACAGTTGTGTAACTGTGTAACACATCACAGTATTAACAATACTAATTCACAATGTACAAACAGAAATGGAGAAAACTATCATAGTGCCATTTCCACTGGTGTGGAAGGCAGTCAGGTAGATATCACAACCTTAACACATTATTTGGGCTAGACATAAAAATACATGACCTTGCTATGAAGTTAAACTACACTCTTCTGTAATAACTCTTCAAGTTTCCAGGAAATAAAACTTATAAAATTATCAAGTAGGATTCTTTACCAAACCTTGTAATGAAAATAAATAACTGATATGTAGGGGTATTACAACAGTAAAGGATAGAGAAAATGCAGACAGAAAAAAAATGTTATATCGGGATTGCAATCCACCCTTCATGTTAAAGTAAAAGCATTCTGTAAAAAATAGCAATATACTTTGATAAGAAAGCAATTTAGAAAGTAGATAAATCTCTTCAAAGTGTGAATTTAGCAATATTGAGCTGTCTGGATCCAAACAGTCTCCCCACTATGATACAAGTTCATTACTATATGATTACCTTTATATAATGCAGTTTCCATCCTCTGAGCACTTGAGCACTGTAAGCATGCAAATGAGGTGTTAAATTTATTTTATTTTATTTTCCATTTGTTAACTGGGCTAGTCTAGCTGGATACATGTCCATTTTCAGTAGAGGCCCGGGGAGAAAAGCTCCACACATAATTCAATACAAAGAGAGATATCAATAAAAAAAATTTAAGCACAATAAGAATATACATTTAGTAATAAGTACAACAAAAAACCTAGGGCACTCATGAAAGTTTTACTAGGTAGTAGAAGCAAAATTGTAAAAATTGTACTAGGTCATTAGAAGAGAACATTAAAAAGCTAAAGATTAGCTATTAGTTTTCAAAAAAATGTCAAAGAGAAAGATGTAAAGCAGGAGATGTAAAGGGATTAATGTAGTAATGCAAGAGAGGGAAAGAGTGAGAAACAGTAGTCAAGTAAAGAGATGAGGTAGGGAGATGGAAGAGAGGGTGGTGGAGAGAAAGTAGGAGTGAGTCAGAGCATTAGAGGAGAACAACAGGGCAAGGCAAAAGCAATAGTAAGTATAGGTATTAATCAATGAATAAAGTTATGGTTGAGTAGGGGGAGTGCGGAAGGTTAGTCAGGAGTCCTGCAGAAACAAAGCCAGTGGTTTTGGAAGTACTGCTTGATTTTTTGTTTGAAGAGTGGTAAGGAGGAGGTTAGAGTGATATCAGTGGGTAGCAGATTCCATGTCCTACCTACAGTATTAGTAAACAGAGAGTCACCAGCTAAGTTGTGGGATTTTACAGATTTGGTCATAAGTTTAGAAGAAGATCGAAGGGAGGTAAGATTGTTATAAGGGATTAACAGTTGAGATAGTATCGGGGTGTTTTCTGGTTGGTAAAGTATCTTGTGGGCAATAGTAAGTTGTGAGATCATAAGACAGTTTTGAAGCTCTAGCCAGCCTAGGAGTTTTAGGTTATGACAGTGATGTGTTCTGAAAGGGTTACTGGTGGCAAAGCGGGCAATGCTATTGTAACAAGTTGCTAGTTTATTTAGGTTAGCCTTCTTAAGGTTACTGAAAATAGGTAAGGCGTAAAAGAGAGTAGATATCAGATGGGAGTGGGCGATAGTAGCTCTGGTGGAAGGTGTAAGAAATGGTTTAATACGGTAAAGAGAACCTATTTTTTTGTTAACTGTTTTAATGATGTTATTGATGTGTTGATCAAAAGTGAGATTGTTATCAATGGTTATTCCTAGCAGTTTAGTTGTTGTGTCAGGAGCAATGACAGTGGTATCATTAGACAAGATGTTGACATTTAAAGGGGAGGTTCGACTGGTAGGAGTGAAAAGGAGAAGTTTAGTTTTTTTAGCATTGAGGAGAAGGTAACGTCTAGTAAACCAAGTTTATACAGTGTTGAAGGTAGTTTGAGTTAGAGAGAGTAGCTCTGAAGAGGTAGATGCTGAACAAATAATAGTAGAGTTGTCAGCATATTGGATGCAGGTAGCCTGAGGGATTACAGTGTTAAGATCGTTTATGTAAAGGGAGAAGAGAAGAGGCCCAAGAATGGAGCCCTGTGGGACTCCAATAGAAACAGGTAGTAAGGAAGAGATATGATTGTCCCAAAGAACGGCTTGTTGTCTGTTACTTAGATAAGAACTAAACCATTTTATAGCCAGGTTATCAAATGACAGGGATTCAAGGATGTAAATAAGGGAAGAGTGGTTCACCATGTCAAAAGCTTTAGAAAGGTCAATGAAAAGAGCAGAGGAGACAAGGTTAGAGTTACGAGAGTTGTTGATGGTATCAACAAAGGAGAGGAGGGCAGTTGAGGTGCTATGGTGTGGTCTAAAGCCATGTTGGCAGTTAGCTATAATGTTATGTAAAGAGAGATACTGTACAAGTTGCTGATGAATACATTTTTCCATTATCTTAGCTAGAGGTGAGAGAAGAGCAATGGGTCTAAAGTTAGTGTAGTCAATAGAGTTACCACCTTTATGTAGTGGGATGATATGAGAGACTTTCCATATATCAGGTATGGTTCCCTCTTGGATAGTCCTATTTATGAGTATAGATATAGGGTATGCAATCTGTTTAGCAGCCTTTTGAAGAAAGAGAGAAGGGAGTTTGTCAGCAGAGGGGGTGCAGGGTTTGAGTTTGAGAATAAGCTTGTAGATGAAAGAGGTAGAGATGGGCTGTAGAGTGAAATTGTGTGGGGGGTCAAGTTTATTAGGAGGGTAGAAGTTATTGGTGTTAAGTTGTCTAGCAAGAGATTGAATGGTTTCTATAAAAAAGGAGTTAAAAGCATTTGCAGTATGGTTAGGGGTATCTGGGTCAGCGTTTAGAGGGGAGGGAGTTTTAGCTGTTCCAGGTGAAAGTAGTTTGTTGATTGAAGACCAGAATTGTTTGGGATTGTTGAAATGGTTTTGTTGTAGTTCACAGTAGTAGTTCTTTTTGTCAGAGATTATAGCTTTTTTGTGAGGTTCCTAAGTTTGCAAAAATGAAGAAAATCAGAGCTGATTCTGTGGTGTCTCCATTTGGCCCAAACTTTATTCTTTGAATGAATTAATTTCTTTGTTTCCTTTGAGAGCCAAGGGGCTATATTAGATTTCATTCTAATAGAACGTTCAGGGGCATGTTTATCCAGAATAGAAAGGAAGGTCGAGTTAAAGAGAGATACTGCTTCATTAAGAGGAAGTGATTTCAAGAGGTTCCAGTTGCATGTTTTGAGTTCATTTTGAAATAGGTCAGTTTAAAAGTGTTTGGTAGAGCGTATTGTTTTAGTGATGGGGAGGTTTTGATAGTCAGTCTTTTCTCTAGAGATATAGGTAAGGCAGTGGTCACTGAGGTCATCTGGCATAGTTCCTACTTTATATGAGACATTGGCTTTGTTTATCAGTATCCAGTCTAAGATACTCTGTTTCTTACTTGGTTTATTAAGCCTTGTTGTAGTGGTAATGGATTGAGTAAAACCGTGTAGGTTTATATGATAGGAGGGATCTTCATTATTAATAGTATTCCAGTCTATATTAAAGTCACCCAGAATAATAGTTTCTTGTGGGTAGTTAGTGGAAACCCAACAGAGAAAGTCTTCTAAGATAGGAATATTGTTGCCTGGTGATATATACATGCATATGATGTAAAGTGCTTTTTGAGCATTTAATTGAAGTTTAGCAACGATTGCTTCTGCTCTAACATCCTGTGTTGGACAGGTTGGGAGGGTGGAGATGCTAGGATGATTCTTGAAAAGAATTGCCACTCCACCACCTTTACGTTTAGAACGATCAAGCCTATGTAGATTATAGCCTTGGGGTATAATCTCAGTGTCTTTGGTGGCTGGCTTAAGCCAAGTTTCTGAGAGGCACAAAATGTCAAAGTGGTGAGTGTCTAAGAGGGCATGTAAGTAGGGTACTTTGTTATTTACACTTCGTATATTTAGATGTCCTATGAGTAGGGTGTTATTGGAGTTTGGCCTAGATACTTTAGGGGAGGAATAAGTAGGGACAGGGTTGGGGTGAATGTCACCATCTTGTAGGGTAGGAGTATTAGGTCTTGATAAGAAGTTGCTTTTAAGAAGGGTTAGTTGTTTAATTTTTTTATTTGAGGGTAAGGCATAGGTAAGGTGAGAGTGCCTATGGAATTGGGGAAGGTGATAGCTGGGGGTGGAGGCAGAATTTAAGAAAGTGGTAAGAGAAGTGTGGATAATAGATGTATGTTTATATATGTAGTCTGGATGGTTTTTAAGTGGGTGTTCGAAGAAGGTAAGAAAGTAAGAAGAATAAAGGGTGGTAGACAATAATGCTAAGAATATCAACATGGTGGGTAAGTGTGGAGACATATGTGAGTTAAGGAAATTATATAGAATAGTAGAAAAAAAAGGGAAGGATAGGTGGAATAAATGGTATAAGGCAAGAAGGAATTAGTTTTGTAGGGGTGTGAATGGAGAATATAAAGGGGTGGTAAAGGTGGAGAGAGTGGAGGTTTAAGGGAGGTGTCTTAATTATGGAATAGGAGAGAAGTTAGTAATAAGAGATGAGTTTGGTTTAGTAATAGAGGAAGGAGGGAGGAGGAAGGAGTGTATGTAGAGGGGAGGGGTTTGGCTTTTAGCGGGAAATAGTAGGATAGGTTGTAAGGGTGAAGGGTGTGTCTAGTGAAGTATAAGGTTAGGACCCCTGGGGGTGGGTGGGATTTGGGGGTAGGGAGGGGAGCGGAGTGAGCCCGCAGGGCGAACGGAGCGGGATATACAGAATCCAGAGAGGAAGGAAAAAGTAACAGAAAAGGCTGGCAGATAGGAGGTTTGAGATTGGTAGCGTACGGGGGAGAGGGTCACAGGGCACTACAAAGGAGGTGAGGGATGGGAGAGAGAAGGGTGAAGATAGGAAGAATAAGGTAGGGGAATAAACCAGTACTATAAGTCTAGATGTGGACAGAGTGACGCCTAGTGGGCATAGGGCAGAGGTACAAAGAGGAGTCACAAAGGTTCTGGGGCAGAAAAAGCGTATACTACTGGGAGGGGAGTACAGGCTAAGTAAAACACAAGGTAGGGGAAAGGAACAGTAAAACAGAGTAAGGGGGTGGGGGGGTGGCTGCTGCTGGCAAGCTTAGCTGGGAGTTAACAGAACTTCACCAGATAAAAATGGTCATAGGCTACAATCAATTAAGTAGACATACTCCTTTAGAATCTTGAGGTAGTGTGTTTGAAGCAGAGTGAAAAGGTCCAGAGTTTTCCAAGGGTAATAGGCAGTAAGTACCCACGTAGAGTAGTAGCAGATTTCAACCCAGGCAAACAGACACTGGATAGAGGCAGGAGAATCAGCTGTTGCAGGAGAAAAAGTGGGAGAGAATACAAAAGCATTAAAATTAAATTAAAAATGCAGTTGTGTCAATATAGTGTGGTAACCAAATACACAGATATAGTAGTTAAGTACACTGCTCCATCAAATAACACAATAAAAAGAAAAACAGTGTAGGTCAAAATAACAAAAATTAATAAATAAAGCAGCGTTTAGGCAAAAACACATTGCATAGTTACGCAGTTCAAGTCTCTACCAGTAACAACATGTGCATATCCACAATAGGAAAACTGCAGTAGTTTGGTTAAAAACACAATATATTCCATTAATTAAATCACAAGATATTTCATCTAAACTCAAAGGGAAACCATGAGGCAGGCACATTACTCCATACTGTACAGTAGAGAAGGTTGCCAATTGAAGGAAGGCCCTGTAAGGAGTAAGACCTGAGCCCAGTCTACACGTGTAAGGCCACTTCCTAAATCTACACGCAGTTCCCAAAAAAGATGGCAGGGCAGAGTAAAGAGAAGTTTACACTTGGGTAAACCATACAGTGAAGGTTACAAAAATCATGTCAAAGGCAATAGGGGTAAGAATCACCCAAAAGCTTCTGATGGGATTGAGTGGGGTCCAGGAGGCACTGATTAGATTAGTAATAGTCGCAGAACATAGCACTAAACACTACCCAAAAATAGTGGAAAAGGTCAAGGCCTTTGTCGTGGTATATCCCCAGAAGCGTCTATAAGGGTCCAGGAGGCAATGAGTAAACTATATTGTTGTTCGCTCAACAGTGCGAATAAGTATCACCCAAAAACAAAATCAGTGTACTAGCCCTTAAGGGGTCCAGGAGGCACTGAGTAGACTGAATATTAGTCGCTCAACAGTGCGCAAAATGCGATAAGCATTTCTCAGAAAAAAGTCAGAGTACTAGCTTGTATGGGGTTCAGGAGGCACTGAGTAGACTATGGGATTTGTCGCTCAACAGAGTGCTAAGCAGTCCCCAATAAAATCAGTTTACCAGCCTTGACCAAGTTACACAGCAGTACTAAATAAAAACAATAAGGTAAATGATAAGCATCTGAGCATTTAACTCATTCAAGGGCACAGCAGAAAACGCTGCGTATACTGTTTGGCATATATCTAAAGCTGACACGCAGACAGAACAAAGCACATCAACAAAACAGCTATAAGATAACGGCGACGGTAATCCTCAAATGCAATATGAATCTACAGCTCAAAGTGATCTAGTAAGCAATGCTGTTCAACATTTGCTAAGCACCTTAAACAAAGTTGTACAAAGCAGCCGTTTAAAAGGCGACATTAGAGATATTAGCGAACATCATAGATGGTCAGCTGGCCAGTAAGAAATCAATGGATAAACCAACATAAACACATTTGCGACTACAGAGAAATCAACAAATGCAAAATACAGCAAAAAGCCAAACAGGTTAACCAGAATATATCACGGGATAAAGCAAAGTAACATATCAGTTTGATACAATACCTATTACAGCTAGGAGGGCACAGCCACAGACGCGCAGCAGCAGCGAGGAAGGCAAAGTTAAAGATGGCGCCCAAGGGACCAGGAGGGACTATAAAACTTTGCAAACGGAAGTACCTGGGAGAGGGAGGGGTAGGGAATAGGTAGAGACAAGGTAGGAGCGGAGGGGGTGTGTTCTATCAAAAAGAGGGGAGGAGAACGTAGTCCTGACAAAACAGGGGTGAGGTGAGTAGTCAGAAGCAGAGGAAGACTACAGAAGAAAGGAGGGACCTAGGTAGGAAGAAACACAAGAAAGGGGGATAGAGAGGAGAAAAGGCGAGTGTAGCAGAGGAGAAATGGGTAGAGCCAGCTATGAGTGTGAAGTACAAATAGTAATGAATAGGACAGTAAACCTGGATGCAGCTAAGGCAGGGAGGGAAACTAGGCAGATCCAGATATAGTAGAGAGGCAGAGCACAAGCTCAGAACACAGAATCCAGAGAGGAAGGAAAAAGTAACAGAAAAGGCTGGCAGATAGGAGGTTTGAGATTGGTAGCGTAGGGGGGAGAGGGTCACAGAGTACTACAAAGGAGGTGAGGGATGGGAGAGAGAAGGGTGAAGATAGGAAGAATAAGGTAGGGGAATAAACCAGTACTATAAGTCTAGATGTGGACAGAGTGACGCCTAGTGGGCATAGGGCAGAGGTACAAAGAGGAGTCACAAAGGTTCTGGGGCAGAAAAAGCGTATACTACTGGGAGGGGAGTACAGGCTAAGTAAAACACAAGGTAGGGGAAAGGAACAGTAAAACAGAGTAAGGGGGTGGGGGGTGGCTGCTGCTGGCAAGCTTAGCTGGGAGCTAACAGAACTTCACCAGATAAACATGGTCATAGGCTACTATCAATTAAGTAGACATACTCCTTTAGAATCTTGAGGTAGTGTGTTTGAAGCAGAGTGAAAAGGTCCAGAGTTTTCCAAGGGTAATAGGCAGTAAGTACCCTCGTAGAGTAGTAGCAGATTTCAACCCAGGCAAACAGACACTGGATAGAGGCAGGAGAATTAGCTGTTGCAGGAGAAAAAGTGGGAGAGAATACAAAAGCATTAAAATTAAATTAAAAATGCAGTTGTGTCAATATAGTGTAGTAACCAAATACACAGATATAGTAGTTAAGTACACTGCTCCATCAAATAACACAATAAAAAGAAAAACAGTGTAGGTCAAAACAACAAAAATCAATAAATAAAGCAGCGTTTGGGCAAAAACACATTGCATAGTTACGCAGTTCAAGTCTCTACCAGTAACAACATGTGCATATCCACAATAGGAAAACTGCAGTAGTTTGGTTAAAAACACAAGATATACCATTAATTAAATCACAAGATATTTCATCTAAACTCAAAGGGAAACCATGAGGCAGGCACATTACTCCATACTGTACAGTAGAGAAGGTTGCCATTTGAAGGAAGGCCCTGTAAGGAGTAAGACCTGAGCCCAGTCTACACGTGTAAGGCCACTTCCTAAATCTACACGCAGTTCCCAAAAAAGATGGCAGGGCAGAGTAAAGAAGTTTACACTTGGGTAAACCATACAGTGAAGGTTACAAAAATCATGGCAAAAGGCAATAGGGGTAAGAATCACCCAAAAAGCTTCTGATGGGATTGAGTGGGGTCCAGGAGGCACTGATTAGATTAGTAATAGTCGCAGAACATAGCGCTAAACACTACCCAAAAATAGTGGAAAAGGTCAAGGCCTTTGTCGTGGTATATCCCCAGAAGCGTCTATAAGGGTCCAGGAGGCAATGAGTAAACTATATTGTTGTTCGCTCAACAGTGCGAATAAGTATCACCCAAAAACAAAATCAGTGTACTAGCCCTTAAGGGGTCCAGGAGGCACTGAGTAGACTGAATATTAGTCGCTCAACAGTGCGCAAAATGCGATAAGCATTTCTCAGAAAAAAGTCAGAGTACTAGCTTGTATGGGGTTCAGTAGGCACTGAGTAGACTATGGGATTTGTCGCTCAACAGTGCGCAAGATGCGATAAGCATTTCTCAGAAAAAAGTCAGTGTATTAGCTTGTATGGGGTTCAGGAGGCACTGAGTAGACTATGGGATTTGTCGTTCAACAGAGTGCTAAGCAGTCCCCAATAAAATCAGTTTACCAGCCTTGACCAAGTTACATAGCAGTACTAAATAAAAACAATAAGGTAAATGATAAGCATCTGAGCATTTAACTCATTCAAGGGCACAGCAGAAAACGCTGCGTATACTGTTTGGCATATATCTAAAGCTGACACGCAGACAGAACAAAGCACATCAACAAAACAGCTATAAGATAACGGCGACAGTAATCCTCAAATGCAATATGAATCTACAGCTCAAAGTGATCTAGTAAGCAATGCTGTTCAACATTTGCTAAGCACCTTAAACAAAGTTGTACAAAGCAGCCGTTTAAAAGGCGACATCAGAGATATTAGCGAACATCATAGATGGTCAGCTGGCCAGTAACAAATCAATGGATAAACCAACATAAACACATTTGCGACTACAGAGAAATCAACAAATGCAAAATACAGCAAAAAGCCAAACAGGTTAACCAGAATATATCAAGGGATAAAGCAAAGTAACATATCAGTTTGATACAATACCTATTACAGCTAGGAGGGCACAGCCACAGACGCGCAGCAGCAGCGAGGAAGGCAAAGTTAAAGATGGCGCCCAAGGGACCAGGAGGGACTATAAAACTTCGCAAACGGAAGTACCTGGGAGAGGGAGGGTAGGGAATAGGTAGAGGCAAGGTAGGAGCGGAGGGTGTGTTCTATCGAAAGAGGGAGGAGAACGTAGTCCTGACAAAACAGGGGTGAGGTGAGTAGTCAGAAGCAGAGGAAGACTACAGGAGAAAGGAGGGACCTAGGTAGGAAGAAACACAAGAAAGGGGGATAGAGAGGAGAAAAGGTGAGTGTAGCAGAGGAGAAATGGGTAGAGCCAGCTATGAGTGTGAAGTACAAATAGTAATGAATAGGACAGTAAACCTGGATGCAGCTAAGGCAGGGAGGGAAACTAGGCAGATCCAGATATAGTAGAGAGGCAGAGCACAAGCTCAGAACACAGAATCCAGAGAGGAAGGAAAAAGTAACAGAAAAGGCTGGCAGATAGGAGGTTTGAGATTGGTAGCGTAGGGGGGAGAGGGTCACAGGGCACTACAAAGGAGGTGAGGGATGGGAGAGAGAAGGGTGAAGATAGGAAGAATAAGGTAGGGGAATAAACCAGTACTATAAGTCTAGATGTGGACAGAGTGACACCTAGTGGGCATAGGGCAGAGGTACAAAGAGGAGTCACAAAGGTTCTGGGGCAGAAAAAGCATATACTACTGGGAGGGGAGTACAGGCTAAGTAAAATACAAGGTAGGGGAAAGGAACAGTAAAACAGAGTAAGGGGGTGGGGGGTGGCTGCTGCTGGCAAGCTTAGCTGGGAACTAACAGAACTTCACCAGATAAAAATGGTCATAGGCTACAATCAATTAAGTAGACATACTCCTTTAGAATCTTGAGGTAGTGTGTTTGAAGCAGAGTGAAAAGGTCCAGAGTTTTCCAAGGGTAATAGGCAGTAAGTACCCTCGTAGAGTAGTAGAAGATTCCAACCCAGGCAAACAGACACTGGATAAAGGCAGGAGAATTAGCTGTTTCAGGAGAAAAAGTGGGAGAGAATACAAAAGCATTAAAATTAAATTAAAAATGCAGTTGTGTCAATATAGTGTAGTAACCAAATACACAGATATAGTAGTTAAGTACACTGCTCCATCAAATAACACAATAAAAAGAAAAACAGTGTAGGTCAAAAAACAAAATCAATAAATGAAGCAGCGTTTAGGCAAAAACACATTGCATAGTTACGCAGTTCAAGGTTCTACCAGTTACAACATGTGCATATCCATAATAGGAAAACTGCAGTAGTTTGGCTAAAAACACAAGATATACCATTAATTAAATCACAAGATATTTCATCTAAAGTCAAAGGGAAACCATGAGGCAGGCACATTACTCCATACTGTACAGTAGAGAAGATTGCCAATTGAAGGAAGGCCCTGTAAGGAGTAAGACCTGAGCCCAGTCTACACGTATAAGGCCACTTCCTAAATCTACACGCAGTTCCCAAAAAAGATGGCAGGGCAGAGTAAAGAGAAGTTTACACTTGGGTAAACCATACAGTGAAGGTTACAAAAATCATGGCAAAAGGCAATAGGGGTAAGAATCACCCAAAAAGCTTCTGATGGGATTGAGTGGGGTCCAGGAGGCACTGATTAGATTAGTAATAGTCGCAGAACATAGCGCTAAACACTACCCAAAAATAGTGGAAAAGGTCAAGGCCTTTGTCGTGGTATATCCCCAGAAGCGTCTATAAGGGTCCAGGAGGCAATGAGTAAACTATATTGTTGTTCGCTCAACAGTGCGAATAAGTATCACCCAAAAACAAAATCAGTGTACTAGCCCTTAAGGGGTCCAGGAGGCACTGAGTAGACTGAATATTAGTCGCTCAACAGTGCGCAAAATGCGATAAGCATTTCTCAGAAAAAAGTCAGAGTACTAGCTTGTATGGGGTTCAGGAGGCACTGAGTAGACTATGGGATTTGTCGCTCATTAGTGCGCAAGATGCGATAAGCATTTCTCAGAAAAAAGTCAGTGTATTAGCTTGTATGTGGTTCAGGAGGCACTGAGTAGACTATGGGATTTGTTGCTCAACAGAGTGCTAAGCAGTCCCCAATAAAATCAGTTTACCAGCCTTGACCAAGTTACACAGCAGTACTAAATAAAAACAATAAGGTAAATGATAAGCATCTGAGCATTTAACTCATTCAAGGGCACAGCAGAAAACGCTGCGTATACTGTTTGGCAAATATCTAAAGCTGACACAGACAGAACAAAGCATATCAACAAAACAGCTATAAGATACTTGACGGTAATCCTCAAATGCAATATGAATCTACAGCTCAAAGTGATCTAGTAAGCAATGCTGTTCAACATTTGCTAAGCACCTTAAACAAAGTTGTACAAAGCAGCCATTTAAAAGCGACATCAGAGATATTAGCGAACATCATAGATGGTCAGCTGGCCAGTAACAAATCAATGGATAAACCAACATAAACACATTTGCGACTACAGAGAAATCAACAAATGCAAAATACAGCAAAAAGCCAAACAGGTTAACCAGAATATATCAAGGGATAAAGCAAAGTAACATATCAGTTTGATACAATACCTATTACAGCTAGGAGGGCACAGCCACAGAGCGCAGCAGCAGCGAGGAAGGCAAAGTTAAAGATGGCGCCCAAGGGACCAGGAGGGACTATAAAACTTCGCAAACGGAAGTACCTGGGAGAGGGAGGGGTAGGGAATAGGTAGAGGCAAGGTAGGAGCGGAGGGGGTGTGTTCTATCGAAAAGAGGGGAGGAGAACGTAGTCCTGACAAAACAGGGGTGAGGTGAGTAGTCAGAAGCAGAGGAAGACTACAGGAGAAAGGAGGGACCTAGGTAGGAAGAAACACAAGAAAGGGGGATAGAGAGGAGAAAAGGTGAGTGTAGCAGAGGAGAAATGGGTAGAGCCAGCTATGAGTGTGAAGTACAAATAGTAATGAATAGGACAGTAAACCTGGATGCAGCTAAGGCAGGGAGGAAACTAGGCAGATCCAGATATAGTAGAGAGGCAGAGCACAAGCTCAGAACACAGAATCCAGAGAGGAAGGAAAAAGTAACAGAAAAGGCTGGCAGATAGGAGGTTTGAGATTGGTAGCGTAGGGGGGAGAGGGTCACAGGGCACTACAAAGGAGGTGAGGGATGGGAGAGAGAAGGGTGAAGATAGGAAGAATAAGGTAGGGGAATAAACCAGTACTATAAGTCTAGATGTGGACAGAGTGACACCTAGTGGGCATAGGGCAGAGGTACAAAGAGGAGTCACAAAGGTTCTGGGGCAGAAAAAGCATATACTACTGGGAGGGGAGTACAGGCTAAGTAAAATACAAGGTAGGGGAAAGGAACAGTAAAACAGAGTAAGGGGGTGGGGGGGGTGGCTGCTGCTGGCAAGCTTAGCTGGGAACTAACAGAACTTCACCAGATAAAAATGGTCATAGGCTACAATCAATTAAGTAGACATACTCCTTTAGAATCTTGAGGTAGTGTGTTTGAAGCAGAGTGAAAAGGTCCAGAGTTTTCCAAGGGTAATAGGCAGTAAGTACCCTCGTAGAGTAGTAGCAGATTTCAACCCAGGCAAACAGACACTGAATAGAGGCAGGAGAATTAGCTGTTGCAGGAGAAAAAGTGGGAGAGAATACAAAAGCATTAAAATTAAATTAAAAATGCAGTTGTGTCAATATAGTGTAGTAACCAAATACACAGATATAGTAGTTAAGTACACTGCTCCATCAAATAACACAATAAAAAGAAAAACAGTGTAGGTCAAAACAACAAAAATCAATAAATAAAGCAGCGTTTAGCCAAAAACACATTGCATAGTTACGCGGTTCAAGTCTCTACCAGTAACAACATGTGCATATCCACAATAGGAAAACTGCAGTAGTTTGGTTAAAAACACAAGATATACCATTAATTAAATCACAAGATATTTCATCTAAACTCAAAGGGAAACCATGAGGCAGGCACATTACTCCATACTGTACAGTAGAGAAGGTTGCCAATTGAAGGAAGGCCCTGTAAGGAGTAAGACCTGAGCCCAGTCTACACGTGTAAGGCCACTTCCTAAATCTACACGCAGTTCCCAAAAAAGATGGCAGGGCAGAGTAAAGAGAAGTTTACACTTGGGTAAACCATACAGTGAAGGTTACAAAAATCATGGCAAAAGGCAATAGGGGTAAGAATCACCCAAAAAGCTTCTGATGGGATTGAGTGGGGTCCAGGAGGCACTGATTAGATTAGTAATAGTCGCAGAACATAGCGCTAAACACTACCCAAAAATAGTGGAAAAGGTCAAGGCCTTTGTCGTGGTATATCCCCAGAAGCGTCTATAAGGGTCCAGGAGGCAATGAGTAAACTATATTGTTGTTCGCTCAACAGTGCGAATAAGTATCACCCAAAAACAAAATCAGTGTACTAGCCCTTAAGGGGTCCAGGAGGCACTGAGTAGACTATAATAGTCGCTCAACAGTGCGCAAAATGCGATAAGCATTTCTCAGAAAAAAGTCAGAGTACTAGCTTGTATGGGGTTCAGGAGGCACTGAGTAGACTGTGGGATTTGTCGCTCATTAGTGCGCAAGATGCGATAAGCATTTCTCAGAAAAAAGTCAGTGTATTAGCTTGTATGGGGTTCAGGAGGCACTGAGTAGACTATGGGATTTGTTGCTCAACAGAGTGCTAAGCAGTCCCCAATAAAATCAGTTTACCAGCCTTGACCAAGTTACACAGCAGTACTAAATAAAAACAATAAGGTAAATGATAAGCATCTGAGCATTTAACTCATTCAAGGGCACAGCAGAAAACGCTGCGTATACTGTTTGGCATATATCTAAAGCTGACACGCAGACAGAACAAAGCATATCAACAAAACAGCTATAAGATAACGGCGACGGTAATCCTCAAATGCAATATGAATCTACAGCTCAAAGTGATCTAGTAAGCAATGCTGTTCAACATTTGCTAAGCACCTTAAACAAAGTTGTACAAAGCAGCCGTTTAAAAGGCGACATCAGAGATATTAGCGAACATCATAGATGGTCAGCTGGCCAGTAACAAATCAATGGATAAACCAACATAAACACATTTGCGACTACAGAGAAATCAACAAATGCAAAATACAGCAAAAAGCCAAACAGGTTAACCAGAATATATCAAGGGATAAAGCAAAGTAACATATCAGTTTGATACAATACCTATTACAGCTAGGAGGGCACAGCCACAGACGCGCAGCAGCAGCGAGGAAGGCAAAGTTAAAGATGGCGCCCAAGGGACCTGGAGGGACTATAAAACCCATAAACGGAAGTACCTGGGAGAGGGAGGGGTAGGGAATAGGTAGAGGCAAGGTAGGAGCGGAGGGGGTGTGTTCTATCGAAAAGAGGGGAGGAGAACGTAGTCCTGACAAAACAGGGGTGAGGTGAGTAGTCAGAAGCAGAGGAAGACTACAGGAGAAAGGAGGGACCTAGGTAGGAAGAAACACAAGAAAGGGGGATAGAGAGGAGAAAAGGCGAGTGTAGCAGAGGAGAAATGGGTAGAGCCAGCTATGAGTGTGAAGTACAAATAGTAATGAATAGGACAGTAAACCTGGATGCAGCTAAGGCAGGGAGGGAAACTAGGCAGATCCAGATATAGTAGAGAGGCAGAGCACAAGCTCAGAACACAGAATCCAGAGAGGAAGGAAAAAGTAACAGAAAAGGCTGGCAGATAGGAGGTTTGAGATTGGTAGCGTAGGGGGGAGAGGGTCACAGGGCACTACAAAGGAGGTGAGGGATGGGAGAGAGAGATGGGTGAAGATAGGAAGAATAAGGTAGGGGAATAAACCAGTACTATAAGTCTAGATGTGGACAGAGTGACGCCTAGTGGGCATAGGGCAGAGGTACAAAGAGGAGTCACAAAGGTTCTGGGGCAGAAAAAGCATATACTACTGGGAGGGGAGTACAGGCTAAGTAAAACACAAGGTAGGGGAAAGGAACAGTAAAACAGAGTAAGGGGGTGGGGGGTTGGCTGCTGCTGGCAAGCATAGCTGGGAGCTAACAGAACTTCACCAGATAAAAATGGTCATAGGCTACAATCAATTAAGTAGACATACTCCTTTAGAATCTTGAGGTAGTGTGTTTGAAGCAGAGTGAAAAGGTCCAGAGTTTTCCAAGGGTAATAGGCAGTAAGTACCCTCGTAGAGTAGTAGCAGATTTCAACCCAGGCAAACAGACACTGGATAGAGGCAGGAGAATTAGTCCTTTAGAATCTTGAGGTAGTGTGTTTGAAGCAGAGTGAAAAGGTCCAGCGTTTTCCAAGGGTAATAGGCAGTAAGTACCCTCGTAGAGTAGTAGCAGATTTCAACCCAGGCAAACAGACACTGGATAGAGGCAGGAGAATTAGTCCTTTAGAATCTTGAGGTAGTGTGTTTGAAGCAGAGTGAAAAGGTCCAGAGTTTTCCAAGGGTAATAGGCAGTAAGTACCCTCGTAGAGTAGTAGCAGATTTCAACCCAGGCAAACAGACACTGGATAGAGACAGGAGAATTAGCTATTACAGCTAGGAGGGCACAGCCACAGACGCGCAGCAGCAGCGAGGAAGGCAAAGTTAAAGATCATTAGCATTTGTGAACCTCATACTCTGTGCCAAGTGCAGGGAAGGCAAACTTGGTATAAGGAGGTGTACAGCTGCATGCACACATCCTAGGAATTCAAGGATAAGCATTGAGATGTGTTACCTGCTAATAGCTTGTAGGTGTGTATGATTATTCTGACTGCAGGAAAATCAATGTTTCACAGTCTCCCCTCTTTCATGTACATTTACTGGGGGTGTGGCAGGAAGAAGAGACTTACCAAAAAGTCTGAAAGTATATTGACTAAGTTAGAAGAAAAATTCTTAACATTCAAATGCTGCTTTAATGATCACAGTTATTGCCTCTTATTAAGAAATTTTGTGCATATTCAAGGGAGTACATTAAACATTGAAACACATACCATATGCAATAAAAATGAGATAGCATTGCTCTTGGTAAAGCAGAGATAAGGAATTGTGGCATTTTAAGGAAAGACAGGAATACACCTGCAGTGTTTGTACTCTTTGCTTAATATTGTATTAGCACATGGGTATCCTAACTTTTGCCAATATCCCAGTTATCCAGACATTTACTAGCAAATGAGAAAGGAAAACATTCATGTTTCTGATACTTTTGATGTGACTTGATATAATTTCACATTAGGAGTACATCTAAACACTTTTTCCTCATTGCTAATATAAGTCTATGTCTATGTTTTGTCTGTGGCAAATATGAAAAATAATCTTAAATGATTTTTCTTAATATCCAGGTTTAATGGTTCAAATCCATACATGTTCCTGTTGCATGATAAAGTTGAAGAAACATCAAAAATGTACATTTAAAGTACTTGTTTCAGAACATATTTTTCCTGTCATTTGCATTCCACTTGGTATTGCATTTCATTGACCTGCTGTGATTAGTAGAAGAGAATGACAGTTCACTTCTCAAGATAAAGAATAACTAATTTAATTTGTAATGCCATCCATAGCACAATTAAGATTGACAGTGGTGCATTTAACTCAGCACTCTGGACAGTACTGATTGAAAAAATTCAAGCTCTCATACCCCTATCTCTACAGCATAAGGTGTAAATATACTGGTGATGCAGGGTTCAAAACCTGTTCACAGATCATTTTACCAAGGGAAGTCATAATAAATATTGACACTCATTTTAGTGTATGTACTGAGGTGGGAAATTCAAGTAACGTCAGTACTGTGCAAACCTGACAGACAGATATTTCCTTTGAAATTATGTCACTATTAATTAGGTGTACTGTGCAGATGAAATGAAAGCATTTTTTGCTGTTCTCTGTCCCATTTTCCATTGCTGTAGCATTACCTAAAGTCCTGATATTATGAGACATAAGTGATAGTAATGATGTGGTGAGATGTGAAAGGGTTGAATGTGTCAATGTAATGCCCTACTAGCCCTGCTCATTGCTGGATATACACTTTGATTCATATCATATTATTCTAAATTGTTATCCCAAAAAAAATTGTAAATGTTTTTATTAAATATTGCCTTCTGTATTTGTGTGCCATTTGGCAGTGAGCAATCAAGTTTCACAGTTTAAGGAAGAAGTAAAACATTTAATTTGGCCTGCCTGTAGTAGCAGAAATAAGTCTGACATCAGTGCATGGCTATCAGAGCCCTATCTAGAAATGTCTGCAAAGAATGCACATGAGAGATGCCCAGCTTTGTGGCACAAGGTATAAATGAAGTGATTTGATAGAAATAAGACAGATGATGCAGTGTTTGAATCCTCTTTACAAATCATATTTCATTTATCCTCAGTATGTTTTTTTTATTTGTAATCTGCATTTATGAGATTCTGAGCAGTGTGCAACCAGGGTTCATTACTGAAAGAAAAAAGTGAAAATGTTAGTGTACACTGCCTTATGTAGCACAAGTATGCCTGTACACGGAGCACCAATGTCAGCAGTCTGAATATTACTTAGTGACTAAATTCCATATCTCAGATAACTATCCCTGTGGCACAGTGAGTAACTGCAGTCAATTAAGAGAAATAAGACCGGTAATGCAGGTTTTAAATGCAGTTAATTATTAATTTTACACAGGGGGTTATGAATACATATTGACACACATTTGTTTTTATCACTGTGTTGTTTTATAAACTTCAAAGATTCTCAGTATTGCTAATAGCACGTGATTTGTTGTCTGTCCACTTTCACATTATTTTTCATGAACTACAAGACTGATACTGTGCTCCATAAAGGACATTTCTGATGTTGCAATGAGAGGTGATAAGGAGAATGTAGCATCTGAATGCATGTCTTGCTCTGGTCATTTCTACAGATATGCACTGATGGAGTTAATTTCACTGTCAGCTTTACCTACTCTCTGATATATTTATTTCTAATACTTTTCACATTCTCCCTCTGCCAGGCAGTGCTCAAACATGATTCACTACCGAAGAAAAAAGTGAACAATTTATGTTTAGCTGCCTTCTGTAGGGCAAATTAGCTTGGCAGTGCTGTGTGGCTGTCAGCAAGTTGGATATAACTCAATGAAGCAAATGTACCTGCCAGATAGCTGTCACTGTGGCACAAGTTGTAAGTACAGTGAGCTTAGATTGAATCTACTTAACTGATAATTTTACAGAGGGTGGTCTGAATACATATTTACTCACATTTTGTGATATTCTATTGTTGTTTAAAAAGTTACTATTGTCAGTATTGCTAACAACATGTGAGCTGTTCTCTGTCCACTTTCACATTATTTAAAATTAACTACAAGTCTGATAATGTATTACACAAATTACAAGTCTGATGTTGCAAGGAGATGTGAGAAGGATGAATGTGTCACTTGAATGCACTTCTTGCTCTGGTCATTGCTAGCTATAACCATTAGTGGAATTCATTATGCTGTCAGCATTATTTGCTGTCATATATTTATTGCTATTGCCTTTTGCAATTGCTTTCCTCTCAACATCAAGCAAACATGGTTCATGCCTAAGGTAAAAAAGTGTAACATTTTGTTTAGGCTGACTTATGTAGTGCAAACCAGCTGGAGGTGTTGCATGGTGGTCAGCAGTCTGGATAGTACTCGGTGAAGAAAATGCACCTTTCAAGTAGCTTTCTGCGTAGCATATAATGTAAATGTAATGACAATATGGAAAGAACATAGTTGATTAATGGTTTGAGTCCAGCTAAAGAATAATTTTGCAAACTGTGTCAAAATCACATTTCTCACAACAATTTGATTAGGAATGTAAAACTAAAGACAAATGAGAATGAAAATATATGTACTGCAAGCAATATTTCAGTAATACTTGCATAATGGAAATGTTCTATTTAGCAAATATCATTAATGCTTCACATATAACCTCAGGCTAATGCGTGTACAATTTCTTAAACATGACAATGATGATATCTAATTTAAAATCAATTTTCATATGTATAATGTGCACGATACTTCTGTTATAATCATCATGACTTATCACATATCATAACTATGTGTATAGGACACTATGTTCTGTGAAGTATGTATGTAACTTACCCGACCTGTATTATTCAGATAATGCAACTTCATCCATCTGAAATATATTTGCAAACAGAAGTGCTGTCTTTTACATAGGAATGCATTTGCAGGATTACTTAAAGTTAAAAACAAACATAGGTCTCTGAAGTATATCTCCATTCATTCTACAATCAGTATATCACAAATTACCATGTTTAAAAAAGTTTTCTTGTGCAATCAGAATTTATATGCTAAGTTTCAATTCTTGCATTCTTTATCCCATGGGTTTGATTCCCAGAGAGCAAGACAATTTTAACAGTGTGCAAGTCCTAACATCAAAATATGTCACAATTCATCCTATTTATCCTTCCAAACACCAAACATTGCAACATGTGTCAACAGTTTGAGGATCACCCATCTCAAATCTCACTACCATGTTTTACAGGGTCTATATTAAATAAACGAACGCTTAAAATGTCGAGTATGACAAGATCGACACAATTTAAGCGAACGTTTATTTAACTGAAACACAAACTTACCGAAAATCAAAATATCGAATGATTTTGTTTGGCCAACACCTTCACCCTAGTGATGTAACAGACTACAACGCATTAAACAAAAATAAACGTGTAAAGTGACTACCTACATTATATATCTATCTACTACCTAAGAAGCTATCATATCACTATACACACCCTAAACGTGAAATATCCACTGTGCAAAACATTAAACAGAAATTATGTAGTAATAAACCATGAAATTATCCCAAAGTGTGCTCGATGGTGAACATTAGATTTAGCGTTACACTTTCAGAAGAATTGCAACAGCCCGAAGAAACTCCTGTGTAGTGTACTGATCTTTATGCTGTAGTACCTGCTGCAGTCTTTCACATTTCAAAATTGTTTTCCTATTTTTAGGAGACGGAGGAGAAGCAGAATGTAAACGGAGTCTAGTCTCATTTACCCTGTTCTGCTCTCTAACAAGTAGAGATAACACAGACGAGATATCAGCAATCCGCCGTCCAAGTAAACATCAAATGCGTGTATGCCATCCCTCAACCTGATTTTGTGTTCGAGGTAGACAAAGTGCATTCAATTTAGATACATTCCAGAATGCAATACTGAACATAGGAGGGGATCTGGAAATAGCAGATAACCTAGTATTTTGCTTTCTAGGCCAACCCAGGACATATGTATCTGAGAAATAGGAAAGTAACTGTTTACCCTCATTAGGAAATGATTCACTCAACTGTAAAAACGCTGTTAATACATCATCTACTGCTAAAAATGACAAAGCGATCAGCTTTTTTATGTTTATTTGAAACATCACAGACCTTCCATACAATGTTGCTAGTCCTAAACTTTGTAACTTTCTCCGGATAGCCTGAGCGAAATGGAACAGACAACCCTTTGAATGTACACCAGGAAAGTTTTGTTTTATACTACGAATTGCTGCCATCTCAAAATCAGTTAAAATAAATCTAACTGAAACATTCACATTAGCCTCTCTTAACTCATTGAGACAGTCCCACATAAAATTATAGCATTTGAAGGATTTCTTTGACATCAAGCAGAAAACTAATGGTACACACTTTGTATTTTCGCCAACTGTAATAAGTGCATGAATGCTATATAGTTGTCTACACAATCTACCTCTTGTTAAAAACACACCATCCATCAACCACATAGGGGATTTACTTAAATCCCTGAGATTTTCAACAGTGGAAAATACTAAAACGTGTATCTTGTTTGCAAGGTCAGTCTTTCTTTTCTGAAGAAATTTACCTCCTTTTAGGGTACATTCACTTGGGTTTACAGTATCTAAAGTACTACTAGCAGTGACATAACTTCACACTGCAGAACGGCGGACCCTGTTTACTTGCTGTAGCATTGATCGCCTTGTTGGAAGTGAGGCTGTATACTCTGTAGATGTAGGTGCGCAAATATCATCTACAACTAAAGCAGGGGTATCCCGACATGTACGAGCTGTTTCTTTTAATTTATCACAGGCAATATATCTTTCAACGTCACAAGCATCAGAGGCATGATGATGCCCTGTACATTTTAATAGTACTTCACCGTGCATTTCTCTTTTAGTCACTGCACGCCCCTTACAACACTCTTTTAATTTATCCTTACAACACCAGTACTTGCGATCTTTCATTACCTTTTCTAAGATGTACAAATACCCATCTATATTAAGCATATCTCTGCCTTTCTGAGACTTAACACACTCGTAGTATTCTCCTACGACACCTGGTGAAAAACAGTTTCTGTTAGCCATAATGTTACGCTAATCTAAACCACCATGTTAACTAATGTGGTGTGCTTCTTTTGTACTATCTTTGCAATTAGTGTGCTATAAATTACTATCAAATATGTTTGAATTGCAAAATGTAGCGTAATATGTATTTTCAGTTGTGACACAACCTGTAACTCTACCTTAAACTTACATATCTGCACGCGTATAGTTCTAACATTTATTTTGATTGTGTTACGGACTTAGACGTACCATGCTTCATGTTGGCCAAACATAATCTTTCAAAAATCTTAATTTAGATCATTTGAGTGGTTAAATTGTGTCGATCTTGTTATACTTGACATTTTAAGCGTTCGTTTATTTATTATAAACCCATTTCACACCTTTAGTGTTATTTGATGCAAGTACTTCCAATGTGTCTGCCAAGGAATCCGTATGCTTGCAAATGTGCAAATGCAGTTGGCAAGGCTGTGAACCCTTGTGCACAACCTGTTATATGTGAGATCTGAATTCAGTGCCAGTTCATATATATACTGTTAACTTGATTTCTGCCAATATGCATGGCACTGGAGAGAATGGTGCTACTTTTAGAGCACAAAGGTGGGGTGCTAAGCAGGCCAGGATTTCTGTGATACTCCTTGTGAACTGCTACAACTGAAGGCTGCTGTGTGGGGATTATACCATGTCTCAGTATAAGGCTGAGATTTGGAATATCTTGGAATATCTTGGCCAAAACTGTCTCCAGTGCAACTGACATTCCACGTACTAGAGAACAATGATGTCACTACTTTATTGACCTGAAAAAGCAAATGTAAGACCTAAACCAATGGGAGGCTAAATTTAGGACTGAAAACACCCCTCAGTTGTGTAAGTATACTGACCCATAACCTGTCTACGATATGGCAGTAAATATCTAGCCAGCCAATGCAGTCATTCATTATGCTTTCATATATATATATATATATATATATATATATATATATATATATAGAGAGAGAGAGAGAGGGAAAGAGATACATAAATATATTTCTTTTTCTACTGTGCAGTTGCAGAGGAAATAGCAACAAACCATGAGGTACAGAAAGAGAGATTATTTTTCCTTATAGAGGTGCAGGATAAGTATGCCTGATAGAAATCAGCTCAAAACACAACCGAAGTGTAATGTTCAAAACAACATGATTTATTCACCACTGTTTAGCACATACAGGTTGAATCAGTCATTATCCATGTGCTTTCATCCCAAATACCCTCAGGAAGTCTTCAGAATGAAAGCTAATTCCATATAATGCCAGACAATAAATAGGATATCTAGCATCCTTAAATAAATATTAAAATATGGAAAAAATTTCATGACAAACATATATTTCATCTCCCAAGCCCACATAACAAGGGTTACATAACAAAGCGCACAAGAAGCCCCGATAGCTACTCCTTTAATCTGCTTATATAGCTCCCTTTCAAAATAAATAAAGTTATTGGACAATACAATTTCCATAAAGTGCATTATTAAAGAAATATTACTGTGTTGTAAGAAACGACAGTGTATAAGAGCATCATTAAATAGTTCTAAACCATCTGTCCTCGGTATACATGTGAACAAATCTACCTCATCAATAGTTAAAAAGTACAAATTGTCACAACACAGTTCCTTTGTAATTCTGCCTAAAAAGTCTCATGAATCTCGCAAAATGTGGGTGGCTATTTGATGTGCAGGTTTCAACATTCAGTCAAGTTATACTCCCAAAGGGTATGTTTTGGAGCCTTGTTCAGAAACAATATGTCTCAAAGCTGGTTTTGTGCTATTTTTGTGCACCTTGAGATACCAAAGATAGCATCACAGGGGCTTTGTTAGTTAAAATTTTGAAAAGAGCATTAATGATAACTCCTTGACTACAATAACTATCTAAAAATCAATCAATATTCTTGTGGCTATATTTACATTACCTTCATTATGAGACACTATAGTGTACGTGTTTTCATCCTGTAAAATTTCAAACATGTACCCTACATAATCAATGGAGTCAAATAATACTACTCTACTCCCTATGTTGGGTTTCATTATTTATTTAGTTAACATTTGTTTACCAGAAATCTCCAACTTGGAATGAGCCAATTTTCAGCAGAAGCCCAGGGATAAATGCTCCAAATGCTTATGCCACATTTATGAAAATAATGTTGAACAATGTGGAAGAATATATCTTGGTTTCACCAAATGATGTTTATAAAAGTTACAGGGTTATTCAATCATTTTTATATGAGTGTCTTATGAATGGTACAATGGATTGTAGAGCATAAGATTTTCTTAAAATTGAAAATCCTACCAGAAGTGTGTTATTTGGAGTTCCTAAAATTTATAAAGACCTAATCAACCCATCCTTTAGGCCTATTGTACCAGCCCCAAAGAATGTGGCAGAGAGTTTTTCATTGATTTTAGATGTAGTGTTGAGTCTGATAGTATAAAAGTTGCCTTCTTACATAAAAGAATCCTGGGATTTTTTGGATAAACTTTATGAATTTAATGATACTTACATTTTCGTAGTGAGAAGAATTGTGTGTTCACAGTAGATATTTGTTTCCTTTTTACCTGTAACACTCAAGACACTGGAATAGAACACATAAGATTATATATTGCTTAAAGTTGCAGATATTTGCATGGACAACACTATTTTTTGTTGTATGTTATTGGAAATTTTGTTATAAAACATTTTTTTTTATTTTAAACAGAAAATACTACCGAATAGTTAAGGGGGAGACAATGGGGTTTGCAGTGGCCCCTACCTTTGCCAATATAGTTTTAGGTTGGTGGGAATTCTATTACTTAGCCCATATAATGGAAAAAAAAGTAAAATATTTTATTACAATAGATTTGTGGATAACCTGTTCCTTAGGTTCATAGGTAGGTACTAGGCTATTGGCCCTAGGGCCTATACAAGCCTAGCCAAAAAGGTACCCTGGCTTTCGCCACCCAAGAAAATTATTTTCCTGTGCCCCTGTCAAGCAGAACCACAGAAGCAATCCCCAGGGTGAATTTCCTATATCTCATCTAATCATCAAGATTTTTCTTGAAGAGTGCTAATGAGGAGCTCTTTTTGACATAGATAGGTAGTCTGTTCCAGAGCATGGGAAGTCTCTGGGACAGGAATCTATCCCTCCAGCATGTTCTGTTTATTGTGGTGACAAGGTTTAAGTCCCTAGAGCATGTAGCTCAGAGGGATTTGGATTTCTTTAAGTGGAGCATGTCCAACAGCTCTGGGTTTGACATAGCTTTGTATGTTAGGCAGAGATCGTCTCAGAGTAGGCGATATGCGACAGAGTAAAGCTGGAGTTTTTTGAGATGGCCTGCGTAAGGCATCTGTTTGAGGCCAGTAATCCTCTTTGTGAGGTATTTTTGCAACCTTTCCAGTTGTTGTAGGTGTCTTGTGAGGTACATACCAAAAGGGGCGTTGTACTCTATAATGGGTCTAATGAGTGATGAGTAGAGGGGAACAATGACCTCTTTTTTTCTGGATGAGAAACCTTTTGTGATGAGGTGTGCCACATGGACGGATTTCATGACCACTGCGGCGATGTGATTATTATTTATTTATTTATTTTATTTATTTATTTAAATTTGTTGACCGGGAGTGTCCGACTGGACATAGGTCCATTTTCAGCGGAGGCCCGGGGAGAAAAGCTCCACAGTAAAATAAATAGACAGTAGTTACATTGGATTACATAGCGATTAACAATTCAACATAGCAATTACTTACAACATATTTACAGATGAAGAACATAGTGCATCAGTAGACAACTAGAATCTTTATGTGTGAAGTACATAGCAGACTCTAACAAATGTTACAATGAGAAGTTCCTGCTGTATAATAAGTACTAGGCTTATGAGCATCTGAGCTTGCTATAATCAAGGTAGTTAGTGGAGTGGAAAGAAAGGTAGTGGTTGGATGGGGCGGATGATATTAGAGTGGGAGTTGCAAGGGCATAGCCAGCATGTTTTTAGGTGCGCTTTTAGTAAAGTTTTGAAGTGTGTGCATGATGGTATGGAGGTAATTGTTGGTGGGAGTGAGTTCCATAATTTGGCTATGGTGCAAGAGAATAGTGCTTCACCAGCAGAGTTATTGGCTTTAGTGATCTGCAAGTGATTTTTGTTGCTGGATCTTAGTGGTCTACTTATTATCAAAGGAGAGACTACTGTCCACCTGTGTCCCAAGGTCTCTTATCACACTTTTGGTGTTATGTAGACTACCGCTTATGTGGTAGTTCATGGGTACAGAGTTTTTACCAAAGGGGATGACAAGGCACTTTTTGGCATTGAGCTTGAGACCATGGCTTTGACACCAGGCATCTGTCTCAGTGAGCCCCTTTTGTAGGATGTCCACATCATTAGGAGTTTCGATGATGGCTCCAAGTTTGCAGTCATCTGTGAATTTAGTTAGCCAAAGACCTTCTGTGTTAGCCTGTACTTCAGAGAAGTAGATACCAAACAGGAGAGGACCCAGGACTGAACCCTGTGGTACTCCACTTGTCACTGGTCTGAAGTCTGATTTGGAGTCTGCTACTTTCACAGTGTGGGTTCTGTCATTAAGCCAGTTGGCAACCCATCTTGTGACATAGGGCTTTATACCTTGTTTAGTGAGTTTATCTATAATTCCAGAGTGGGGGATGGTGTCGAATGCCTTGGCAAGATCTAGATAGGCTGTGTGAACCACCTTACCCTCATCTATGGCTTTGGTGACTACTTCAAAGAAGTCTATCAGGTTTAGGAGACATGATCTGCATTTTACAAACCCAAACTGTGTGGGGTCCAGAGTTTGGAGATCTCCAATGTCATTGTTTATGAGTTCCATGATGATATGTTCCATGGCCTTGCAGACCAGGCTCATCAGGCTAATGGGGCGGTAGTTCCCGGGGTCTGTTGTTCCCCCCCCCCTTTGTGGAGTGGGATAACTGTCACGGTGCACCATTCAATGGGCACAAAGCCTGAGGTGAGGCTATGATTGAACATGGTACTTAGGTGGGGTGCCAGTTCATTCTGTAGTTCATGTAGAAGGCAGCCTGGGATGTTGTCAGGTCCCATGGATGCTGTGGTCTTGGCTTCGGAGAGTGAGGCTTTTACCTGTGTGGCCGTGATTACAGGAACTTTGCATTCTTCCGGTATAAAGATGGGCCCTTTAGGGGGTGAGAGGGGGGTAAAGTTAGCACTGAATCTATCTGCCAGGATGTTGGCAATATCAGTTGGTTCTATATATTTAGTGTCATTGTGATGTCACTCAGATCAGATCTGAGTGTTGCCATTGAGATTCTTGACATAGCTATAGAATGCTTTGTGGTTGTCTTTAGAATCAGTGGCAATTTTGTTTTCATAACTAGCTTTGGAGGATTTTATGAGGGATCTCAGCTTCTTACTGAGGCTGACCAGGGAATTCCTCCAATCGTGGGATTTTACTCTTTTTTGCAACAGTTTCTTTCTTCTGTTGTAGAGTTTGTTTATGGCAGAAGACCACCATCTTGGTTCTATTAGAGATGGCACGATCCATGCACTTGTGTAAGTGCTTATAAAGTGCATTTGTGTAGGATTCAGCAGTCGTACCTCTATTGTCCATCTGCATGGGTGTCGTGAAGTTTGCCACTTCTGTCTTAAGAAGCGTGAAGTTGGCTATGGAGAAATTTTTTGCTGTTGTTTTCCTAATGGGGGGTGGCAGCGGGATGTGGATGTCTAGGGTAATTAGCTTGTGGTCGGATCTGACCAACGAGGAGCTGACCTCTGGTGTGGAACACCGGCCACCCATGTTGGTGAAGACCAGGTCTAGGATATTGCTGCCCCTGGTGGGGGTGTGGATAAGTTGATCCAAGGCATTGGAATTGATGATTTCTAGAAAATGTTGAGCAAAAGAGTTGGTGCATGAGGAGTTTTCCCAGTTAATGGTAGGGTAGTTGAAATCATCCATTATTAGAGTGTTGGGTTGTACCTTGATATTTTCCAGTGTATCAAGAAAAGAGGAGTGGGAATCCTGGGACATGGTGGGGGGTCTGTAGCAAGCTACAATCTGGATTGTGGTTTTGCCCAAAGTTAGTTGAACTTGGATAATCTCGGATGCATTATGCTGAGCAACTAGCTTGGAGGTGTGGCTATCCTTAATGAATATGGACACGCCTCCACCTTTAGTTTGGTCTGGGTTTGGTGGCTGACAGGTGTGGTATGAATTATATCCTGGTAATGCAGAGGTGCTCTCTGGAGCTTTGAACCAGGTCTCTGTCACTGCACAGATGTCAGTGTTCTCCATTTTAAGGAGTGCCTCCCTCGATTGAGTGCATTTTGAGGTTTAGACTTCCAGCATTGAGTAGCATTACCCTCAGATTTTGCTTGCTTGTACCTTTTGCGGTGGTGAATTTGTCATTTGTACCTTGCCTAAAAAAGGCACTATAGGGGTGGCAAGAGCCTTTGCCAGTATCCAGAATCCCAAGAGTGACAGGTGCAGGCCATCTCTGGCAAAGCAGCGTGGTCTGTCGATCATGTCATCCCAGGCAGACAGGTACTGGATTGCCTTAGAATGACACCAGAAGCTTAGACAATTGTTAAATTCAATCATTTTGTCCTTGTACTGAGGTATCATTCTGGGTGATGGCAGGATGCTACTCAGGGCTAGGGTCATGCCTGCCTGGGCTACAAGATCGGAGAGCTCCTCCATGTCTCCTTTCATGTAGCCCAGGGAGGTACATCTCAGGTCTTTCACACAAACATGGACAATGACAGAGTCATATTTGTACTTGTTGTGGAGTGACCTAAGTGCATGCATTATGTGGCGGATCCTGGCACCTGACAGGCAGCTGACAGTAACTTTTTCCTTGTTTAGTTTGGTGAGTGGAACATCAGTGTGCCTGACTATAAAGTCACCTATGACTAGAGTGTTGGGTATGTTATGCCTTATGGGCTGTAGTTGAGTGGCACACTGAGTATGTGGGCTATGTGTCATTTGGGTTGTGTTGGGGGGTGGAGTTTGCTTACATTTATCCTTTGGAGGTCTCTGTTGTTTGGGAAGATTTGTACTGAGAGCCTCTGTGAATGTAGGTGTGTGTTTTGTGCTTCTGTGTGTGTGTGTTTTGGTGGTGTAGATTTTGAGGGACTATGTGATGAGTGCGGTGCGGTGCAAGTGTTTACCTTCTCCTCTTGACTGTCTAGGCCAGTCTTTGGTGAAGAGAGCTTTGCTTCTAGTTTGGCTATATAAGTGCATCTCTCACAGGTTGCAGTGTTGGGTGGTAAGAGGAGACGACAAACTATGTTAACCACAACTCCGTAAAACCAAGAAGCTCCGTGAATCAGACTCAAGCACTGATAATGTTCAACAATTTAATGAAGCGCTTTTCATCGCCTTCAATAAGACAACTTCTTCAGATTACATTTCAAAAAAGCAAAATATTGTCAGAAAAGTTAGGTAGTGTTCCAAAAATTGTCTTCAGAAGAGGAATGAATTTGAAAACTTTGCTTGAGACAAATAATAATACTGGTGTCCATAGATTTGCTGGTATGTCCATTTGCGGTTGTTGTAGTATGTGGAAGTTTATAGCTACAGGTAGAGCATTTATTATTAATGAGAGAAAGTATGAACTAAAGCAGAAACTGCACTGTAATTCAAAATTGGTTGTTTACACCGCTATGTGAAAATCTTGTAGAGCATTTTATGTAGGGAAAATGGAGCGTAGACTCCGAGACAGAATCTATGAACACATTTATGCAATAGGAACAAATAAAATTGACAATGCACTTGCCAAACATAATATGTTGAATAAAGGACACAAATTTACTTTCAGGGCAATAGATCAAATTCAGTGTGATATTCGAGGTGGCCCTTTAAACTTGTTCTTAGAAGAACGTGAACTTGCATGGCAAATTAGATTAAATGCCTTCGTTGAACCCGGTCTAAATGAGTTTTGTAACATTGGGTGTCTACTAAAATTAAAAAGTTTGTGTAGATAAAAATTACTATTTACATATTTTTATATAGTTTTTGCTTAAATGAAATTACTGTCATACAACTGTACAGTTCATGGAGGAATTGTACACATTTACTAACTTAGAAGCGGTATGCTGATTCTTTGTATTTTGAGGTTTTCATATATGAACTATTTTAAGTGTATTGGTATACCTTTATGAGGTTGCTCATGTGATTTTCTTTTACTATTTAAATGGGAACTTGTTTTTTTGAAAAGTAATCTGTAGGAGTAGAGGGTTGTCTTTGTACATGAGGCAATTGCTGCATTGTCCCAAGATGCCCAGATTTATCAGGTAGACAGGAGAAAACACTGGGAGCTGACCTTTAGACATGCCTGAATAGGTGCTTATTTATTAAGTACTAAAAACTGTTTTCCTCTAGACAAGTGAGGAAAGTTGAGTGGTGTAGTAATTTGTAACTTATTTCGTGCTTACAATGAGTTTTGGACAAGTGCTGAGCTCAAAGAAACAGATTTGCAAGGGAAATTTTAAAGAACAGCCTTTATCGTTCCAGGAATAGTTTAACCCCAGTTAAGTGGGGGGGGGGGGACTTAGGAGCTCACAAACAGTCCTGGACACAGCAAATCTGTATCTGGACAAGACCTGCCACAGGAAAGGGGGGAAGCAAGCTTAGAATTTTTTTTTTCCAGTAAGAGCGGAAATGGAGAAAGCTGGAACAGAAGTTAATTCAGCCTTAAGAATCTGAGTGGGTTGGCCTTCACAAATGTTCTCTATTAGATTGAGTGAACTAATGACACTAGACTGGGAGGAGTGTCACAGATCAAATATACAGTATGGGTGGGCAACTGCAAAGCCAACAAGTATAAGAACACACAACACTACGGAGGGTGGGTGGGAAAAATTACAGTTCCTAGCTGTAGCCACTAAATGAAAGTTTTAAACAGATCAAGGAGCAGACTCTAGAGAATGCTTTTAACTATAAATAGACAATTATAGTAATGCACACTATTACAGTTCCTAGCTGTAGAACACAGAAACCTCAAAAAATCAAAAAATGCATAGAAAAACTCAGATAGAACACTCACAAGCAGAAAAGAAAAAGCAGTTTACAGTTAAGTAATTCAGTAAACATGCAATTAGAGCAATGAAACAGTATCTAGCAATGAAAAATACAGTTAAAACAGTATAAAACAGTACATAAATGCAGTGAAACAATAAAAAAGCTTTATAACAGTGCATAATGTAGTCGATCAACTGTATAGCACAATTATAAGTGTTTCAGAAGTGCATTTCAGTGAAATAAGTGTAAGAAATAACTTATCCTGCTCTTGGACTCTTAAGGAATTTCCACTTATGCAAAGCAATCCAGAACTTGAACAATACAAGCACAACCTTTATAAGACACAGGGTTTATATACCAGTAAGAATGGAAGAGTTGGAAGACCAAATTACTACTCAGCCCCTGCTATTACCCAATCACTCATACTACAGAAGGTCAGGGGGCCTTGTTACTCTCAATAATATTGAAGACAATCAGCAGAAAATGGCTGCCAGAAACACAGGAAACTCAAACAAAACTACCAGCCTAGACAACAGGCCTCTATCAAGATTATGCCACCTTTGCAAAACATAGAAACCTCACTTTAAAAGCATAGAAAGAACACCCACAAAGAGAAAATACAAGTCTCGGTATGAAAAAGCAGTTTACAATTTAGTAATTAAATAAAAATGCAATTATAGTAATGAGCACTGTTACAGTTCCTAGCTGTAGCCACTAAATTAAAGTTTTAAACATATCAAGGGGCAGACTCTAGAGAATGCTTTTAACTCTAAACAGACAATTATAGTAATGCACACTATTACAGTTACTAGCTGTAGAATACAGAAACCTCAAAAAATCAAAAATGCACAGAAAAGCTCAGATAAAGCACTCACAAACAGAAAATACAACTCTCAGTATGGAAAAAGCAGTTTACAGTTAAATAATTCAGTAAACAGGCAATTAGAGTAATGAAACAGTATCTAGCAATGAAAAATACAGTTAAAACAGTATAAAACAGTACATAAATGCAGTGAAACAATAAAAGAAAGCTTTATAACAGTGCAAAATGTAGTAGATCAACTGTATAACACAATTATAAGAGTTTCAGAAATGCAGTTCAGTGAAATAAGTGTAAGAAATAACTTATCCTGCTGTTGGAATCTTAAGCAATTTCCACTTATGCAATGCAATCCAGAGCCTGAGCAATACAAGCCTTGTAATAGAAGGTATGGAAAATAAATGCTCATTATTTGTAGATTATGTGAATAAGCATTCTCTGTTTTTGAAATTCATCATAGGAGACATTGGATCCAAAGTCATTTTTTTGGATGTTACTGCTGGTTGGAACAATGAAATAAAAAGATTTTGATAGCAGTATTTATAGGAAATGCACATTTTCCAACAGCTAGTTACATTACAGGAGCAACCATCCACCATTTATCCAAAAAGATGGGTGGGAAGTTGGCATTCTGCTTAAGGTGTTCACCTTATAGGCATAAGGTGCAGGGTCTGATTTTCACATGAGGTAATCTGCTGGACTTGGAATGACCCACAAGGACAGTTAGCCTGGTACTAATATATGAACTTATATTTTGGGAGGCTGTGTAACTTACAGACACAAGGTGCAGGGCTTGATTCTCACATGGGGTACTTGGCTAGGTTTAAAATGGCCTACAAAGACAGTTAGCCTAGTACTAATCTAGGAACTTATGAACGTATAAGAATATTCCAAGAGGGCAGTTCATTAGAGCCTCTAGAATGATGGCTGATGAAAAAAAAGTTTATTGAAGAAGCTGAGTTTATAACTTCTGTATTTGCTTGTAGAAGTTACAATAAAGATTTTCTATTACGAACAGCAGAAGAGGGTAAATTGAAAAGGAATACCTTATTTCTACTAATTTTAGTTAAATCTTTCAATAGTCACAAAAATAACATTGCTAAGTTTAAAGGAAATTTGTGTATAGATAAGATAATGGTGAGCTCTTTAGACATGTCCATGCATTGTCATGAAATTTGTGTGGTTATTAGTGGAAATTGGAAGATTTTCAAGGGCTTTAATGACATATTTGAAATCACTGGCAGTTCCCCAAATTTTGTTTATACTAGGACTAATAATTTTAAACTAATGTTACAAAATTATAGAACCAAGATATTTCCTTTGACAGTTCGTACCTATAAAAATAAAGGGATGTACAAATGTGGTATTTGCTCTATTTGTAGGTTTATTTTAGAGGGACCCTATATTTCACTGGACCATATACAATCTACGATAACTGTTCCCAGGAGATTTTCTTGTAGGTCCAAAGGGTTGGTTTATATAAGTGCGTGCTCAGGTTATAATGCCTTTTTAGGTGGGTATGACAACTAGGTGTTTGGAAAAAAGGATTAAAGAGCACATAATTCTATCAAAAGAAAACATGAGAAGAATGCATTATTTAAGCTTTCTAAAGAATGTCAGGTATATAAAAAAAATCTTATTTTCTGTTTTGGAACAACGTCCTATGGACCTACGATGTGGCAACTATAATAACATGATGGAAAAAAGAGGAAACCATATGGCAAGTTAAATTAGGGGCTAACAATTTCCTGGTCTAAATGATGTGATAAATATTAAGCATTTTTTGAAAGACAAAAGATTAAAAACATTTAAGTGAATTTATTACATTTTTTTTTTTTATTTATAGCTATATTTTATATGGGCATTTACTTTTTTAACTAAGTTTCAGAAGAAATTTTAGAGGAAGATTTAAGACGTGTTTGTGTCAGTCACCTAATTGATTGCTTAATTGTTTCTTATCTTTTACTGGATGTTGGAAATATATATAATGTCATGCTTTTAGAGATGTTTTTATTTCTGATGAAGTCTTATTGATGAAAATGGTGAATATAGGAATGTTACTTTAATTTTGTTCATGTCTCTGCAGCACTTTTCAGTGGTACTTTGTTTTTTATTGGTGTTGTTTCTACCACAGTCGGTTTGGTTTTATTCTTTGTTTCATAAATAACAGCTTAAAAACGAAATGTTAAAATAAGTTATGCTGATATGGCTCTGGATCTACTGGTTTGGTATTTTCAGTCCATCTCTCACTAGCATCTTGTACAGGCATACCTCAACCTTCATATCAAGCATGCATACCTTTTCCAAAAGCATTTGTTGCTTGCATTAGGCAATGAGAGCAAAAGCTTAACTGTGTGTGGGTAAAATATCCAGAAGCAGCAATTAGTTTTATTAAAGCACAGTGTTTCTAAAATATTAGCAACAATAATATGTCAGGAACAATTGAATTATGTTAACTGCAATTGTTGCATGTGAATGCATATATCCTATACATCATAGGGAAATCACGGCTGAAAGTTCTTATATCCAAAGAGTGGGATCGGTTTATTTCCTTATATATTAATACTGTCCCATCATATATGGATATGAGAAAGGTGCACAACAGTATATTATTATATTTTATTTATGTATTTCTTTAAAACTTTTATTACAAAAATAAAACAATGTGACATGCCATGGATCTAAATTTCTCTTTTTTTGTCTCCCCCACCCTATTTTATTTGGGGGGATTATAATTTATTGCCATTCTATTTGCATACCTTGCTGCTGAAAAGAAAATAACAAACAGCATGGAGAGGTAGGCCGAACACAACAGCTTAGCCCACCATATCTCCACAAATGACAGCACAGACACCAAGCACTTTGGGTTCACAACTTTCCAGCATTGCCTCTACACCCCCTACCCTACTTGCTCCACCTGCTTCAGGTAGGTCCACCACAGCTGCTGGTGCAGTGGTACCCTCTGGGAGCAGTACCAGTGGAGGTGGCAATTTTGTCACCTGGCAGGAGTTGACAGAGCTGGTGGATAATATAATGGAGAGTGGCCATGGTGCACATATTGGCAGGGTTTAATATGTCCTGTATTGGATTGCAAAAACAATGCCACATCCAGCACTGACCCAAGGAGCTGATACAGGAAACAATGATGACAGGTCTGAGGGTGAGGACTACTTTCTAACTGTTCTCAAGTCGGACGTGGGTGCACAGGCAATTTGGCCTGCCTATCCCCAATCATTAGTGTTCCCCAGCCTTTTGTCTCCACCACCATTCCTATTTGTCTTGTACGTCCTGTATGTCAGCACCTTCTTCCCAACCTACTCTGCCAACCTGACCCTGACAGTCCTAAGCCGCTTTACAACAGTCCTCTCTATATAGACAAATAGAGAAAGAACTGGCACTTGTCCCACAAAAATACACCCCATTCATAGCTCTTCAATTTAACTATGTGTCTTCTTGGCACACTTGATTTTGTCCAATTGAGTATACATCATTATGCTGTCACCCATCCCTGGTGTGGTGACCCTTCAATGTCATGAAATTGTGTGAATAATACTACATGTATGTTCTGAAGAAGTGGATAACTATGTTGCTGTTCCACCGCCCTCCTGCAGATTCCTTTCCCCCCTGTGTGCTACCTTCTGCTTGACACAGACATTTTCACCACTGCCCCATCAACCCGATTTTTACACATTTAATCTGGTCAAAAAGTAGACTCAAGCACAACACGCATGACCAGAAATGTCCAGTGGAAGCAGCCTTCACTTTATGTCCTCAACGTTTGTGCTGAGGTTGGCAAAGTACACTAGTGCTGAATGATGGTGAGCACTGTTTAGCTTCTAATGGCAAAAGCTGAAGATTTAAATCGCAGCTACAGAAGTCTAGTTACTCTTGTGCAATTGTGTTTAAATCTGCTGCATTAAGGGAATACATAGCAAAGGCAGACTAAAGACAGTAATTGCAAACATCAGCATTTCTCTCCTTTTACAGCATCTCATTATCATGCCATTTGAATTGTGCAGGAAGGCATAATTTGCAGAAACATTGCAGGCCCAACAGGCAGACTTATTAAGCCACCCTTATCCTGCTTATGTTGTCATGCTCGTTACACTCTCCTACTCCTTTTTCTCCTTATAACAAGCACTTTATTGTACAGAGCATGACAAACTAATGAGTTAGTAAGTAAGAGTAACACAACATACAGATGACCCTATATGCCCCACAAAGCATACATCTGCTACTCCTCTCCCCAGCTGTCTCTATTTCTCTCTAGTCTCCTCTTCTTCTTCAATAAGTTGTCCATCTCCTTCAGCTGTGTTATTTAAATTGTGCAAAGTACTAATTTCTTTGTTGCATGATGAGCTAATGCTAACATGTATAATTAGATTGTTGACTACTTGTCAGGGGATCTAACCAAGACATTAGCTAAGTGTTACTGTCTGTTTTTAGTACACTATTTTATGTGTAGCTGTTAACTATATATTGTTGTAAGCAACCATTGTTCATCTTCTGCCATATTCTACTTGGTCCCTGCCTTCCTTTCCCCCTATGTATGTTCTCCCTTCAGTATCAACAGTCTTCTTCCTCTGCACTGGCACAATGTCTGCCACTGAAAACCGACTGCAACTGAGGGTAAATGGAAGTACACAACTTACGGCAACATCTTGAGAGTTTTTGCCTTCGGCTACATTATTGTGGTTTCCTATACACTGCTGTGCTTAGCTACTTACAGGCTGGTTAATTTACATTTTGACATGCTGAAGAGATGAATGCACAGCTTACAATTGTCAAGATGTTATGAAGAATAACAGATATATTCTTGTTTTCTGCAACCTGATATAAACATGGGAACGTTGTTATGTTTGACATCCTTTGGGGTGTGTTGAGGAAATACTTAGGCATTAATTCTGATCTTGGAATGCTCTCAAGGTTCAAATCCAGTTGTATGCCAAACTGTTTTTGAATATTTTGTGTGACTTCGGTGGGAGCAAATGTTGGCTACACCTTTCTTTAACACACCATTATCCTGCTGCAATATTAATGTGCTGCTCCCTACTGTGAAGTCTGTCTTGCACAGATCTTGCATGAATATTTATGCTGATAAATCAAATAGTAACACAACATACATATGTGCAGAAGTAAACACTTATTGATGTGTTATAATGTCTGTATTGTGCATTACTGTCACTAACTGTCCACCTATTCCGACCACTTCTGTGTCATCCAATAAACCCCTTTGATTCCAAAATATTTCCAGAAGCCATATTTCCACCAGCAATAGCATGTTTGGTCCTACTTCTGTTTCATATTGCACCTGTAATATTCATATAAGAATTGACTAAATGCAACTGTTATGTCAAATGTGTAAATCCTGAAACATGAAACATGACCATAACACATATCTGTTCTATACTCCAGCATGTTACCTATGGTTGCATGCAAAAGTTGTCAAATAGCACCATAAAATACTGGTAACTCTCGTTCAAAACCTCAAGATATGAAAATGCATGCAGTAATGTTTTGCCATCAGCAGCACAATTTCAGCTTGGCAGTACTACACTTCTGGCAGACAGTAAAACAAAAAATGCAAATAAATATTTGCTTCAGTTGCATGGAATTTGTATGACTATATTGAATTTTGAGAAAAAGTTATCTTGAGTTTGGAGTGATGTTGAATCAATTAATTCAGTTGGTTGATGTATTTCTGCTCTTCAGTGGTTACACTTGCAACTGTGTGGTTTTAACTATTCACACATAATCCATCACTGTTATTCTGCAGTGCACTGTCCTACATACGAAGTGTCTATCTTGTCAATGTATGTTGTGCAAGCATGAGACAAGACAAGTGTGCAATTATTCCAGAATGAACTGGCAGGAAAGTTTGATTGACGAACTACTGATTTACAACTGTGATTTTCTTTGACATCATATACTGTGAAACAGGTGCATGCCCCTCACAGTAACGCAATGTACATGAAGGACAGTATTTAAATCTTAGCAGAGAAGTACATCATTATTTGGGACAGTTACAGTGTTATGACATTGTTGTGTACAGGCATATGCATCTGTCCCAAAACCTGTGATGCATAGTGTGATGATATGAGATATTTCCAGCTATGCCAGGAGAAGTAGGACAGCGGATGTGTAACATGTGCCAGCACAGCTATATGGAATTTTGTAAAGAATTATGTGTCATTTATATATCAAACTAATTTGTATAAATGCATGTGTTGAAAAATGTATTTGTAAAGCTGCTTGTGTTAAAAATGTACCAACATTGTGCCCTGTTGGACAGAAAAAGAAATATACCTGCATTAGTGTAACTGTTTAAATGCATATGTTTTAACAGATGATACTGGAAGAGAAGAGGTTGATCCAAACTGTAAAAATAGTAAGACATTTAATTACTGTGCCTAAGCCATAAAGATGTGAAGCCAGAAATGCAATGTCTGTAAGAAGTATGGTTTATTACCTCCTATAGGAAGAGTGGAAATGTTTTATGGTTTTATGACTTCCAGAAGCTGCAGCAGATCTTAGCAAGGCTGTGTGTGTGTGTGTGTGTGTGTGTGTGTGTGTGTGTGTGTGTGTGTGTGTGTGTGTGTGTGTGTGTGTGTGTGTGTGTGTGTGTGTGTGTGTGTGTGTGTGTGTGTGTGTGTGTGTGTATTATTGACACATACGTGCTTAATCCTGACAGCTTCTAGCCAAGGGGGGGCATGGCAACCAAAACTCAGATGACCAGATGTATGTGATGTCATTCTGTAATCCATCACTAAAAATAATGTTCAATACTAGGTGAGACTGAAGTCTCATGGCACTCTGTTTTTGTAGCCTGACAAAGAAGGATCTCTCCCCTACTTCATCTTGCCTTGCTCTGTAAGTAACCAGGGAATAATAATTCTTTAGATCAGTCAGGAAAATATAGTGAGACTAGGTAAGTATTGTATTTCTGTAACTAGCTGAACCTGTCTGCCTGTGTTATTTTAATATTTCATGTGACTGAAACTCTGGTGTGTATTGTAAATCAATATTTAGCATTTTCATGCTCTTTTTTATTTATTATTAAATATATTTAAACTTTTCATTGTAGGTGATCCTTTAGAAAATATTTAACCCTTTGGGAGTAATTATATCTATTGGTAACACTGTGGCCACACTTAACACCTGACTGTTTGGTCAACATTACTATTTCTATTAATATTAATTTCATTCAGTGTAATTGGGTACCCTTGTAAGAGCCTTAGAGTAGCTGGCTTTGGGAGTCTGGTGGCAGTTTAACTTCCTTATAGTCTGGGCAGAAGGGGGCATAGCTAGAAAATCTGTGGCAGCCTTTCCCAGGTGTGTGTGTGTGTGTGTGTGTGTGTGTGTGTGTGTGTGTGTGTGTGTGTGTGTGTGTGTGTGTGTGTGTGTGTGTGTGTGTGTGATAATCAAATCTCAAAGTGCGTGTGTCAGCTACTTGGAGCAGGTACACAAAACACTGGTTTTACAGACGGGGCACTGGAGGACTTGGCTTGGGCACTCAGCTGAGGTCTCAACTCCTTAGCTGTGCCAGTGGGGAGTCTCACTGGGGACCTGGAAGGAGACAGATAAAGAAACCCAGACCCTGGTCTAAGTGTGTTCCCTGTGTGTTCTTAAGAGAAATTGTGATTAATACAGAGAGCTACATCTGGAAATACTGGGTATATCCATTTTTGTTCCAAGTGAGCATCCCTTTACAGTGCCAGTGGTGAGGGTTCAGGCTCCTTGATTACTGGCCCAGAGTGGGGATGTCGCATATCTGATCCAAACAGTTGATTTGTACCATTTACAACAGTTATTTTGCACATCATTCAATGCAAACTTCTCCTGTGGCCCTTACAACTAAGGTTGTACTTTCTAGATTCTGTAAATAGATTGGTAGGAGGTTCAATGCTTAACGTGAGAAATCTGCGTGTGTGTGTTTGCATGTATGTGTGCATGCAAGCGTGCGCGCGCGTGTGTGTGTGTGTGTGTGTGTGTGTGTGTGTGTGTGTGTGTGTGTGTGGTTCCAGTAATACTTAAGTAATGCTTGGTGCTGTGTTCACTCCCCATGAAAAAAAATGCATTTATCTTTGCACACAGCTCCCTTATCTCACGTTTTTACAGAAGCACCCTCTCTTCAACACAATATTGAGGTTATCCTTTCAAAAGTGCACTCTCTCATCTGAATATTCAGACTTCCTGTGGTGTTTTGACTAATACTATGCTTTATAGATTGTGAAACTAGATAGGTTTGGTGCTCAACATGGGAATCCTGTTTGTGTGTGTGTGTGTGTGTGTGTGTGTGTGTGTGTGTGTGTGTGTGTGTGTGTGTGTGTGTGTGTGTGAGATGCTTGTGCTGTAGTCAGTTGTTGCGCAGAATGCATTTAACTTTGCATACAGTTCTCTTATCCCACTTTTTTGCAACACACTGATAATATCATCCTGTCAGAAGTGCACTCTATCCCTTTAACAGTAAGTTTTCTTGTGTGGTGCTTGCTGGTAATATTGTGCTCTCTAGATTGTGTAACTAGATAGGCAGGAGATTCAGTGCCGGATGTGAGAATCTTGTGTATGTGATGGAGGGTGGTGTATAGAGTCAAGCTTGTCCTCCAACGCAGTTGTGGTCAATCAACTTCCACTCTGGCAAAATGTCTTAAATTACTAGATGACTCCACTATCCCCTTATCCCACCTTTCACAACCCCATTTTCTTTGCAATGCACTTTCACAGTTTGGGAATCAGATTCCCCCTGTTGCACTTACAGTTCACATACTGATCTTCAGGATGTGTAGCAACTTAGGTAGGTGGTTCAAATACAGCACTGACTACTGTGTGTGGGTAGAGCTCATAATACATTGGAATTCATTTACTCACGCTAACAATGTGTAACATTGACATGTTATGCCTAGAACCATAATCCAGCATGGATGTTTTGAATATTAACTATAGTAGTGCTTCTACAATGAAGTGGTGATGTCATCCCCTCAAAGATGCTATGTGTCTCACTTGTAGTCAGACTTCTACTGTGGTGCATGTGTTTAGTGCAATGAGCAATAGCTAGCTGGATAGGATGCTTGAGTCTCACAGTGGTGAATTTCTCTTTGTGGGGCTATAGAGTAAGGTAGGTAAAACCTCTGTAACAGTTTATACCAGTCCAATTCCAATGGTGGAAACTTTTAGACAGGTAGATGAGCCCCACATTCCCTTATCCCACCTTTCATAACAATACCTTCTCTGCAACATGCTGATGAGGTCATTCTTTCTAAAGAGCAAGCTCACACTAAAAAGCAGACTTTTCCTGTAGAGCTTGCTGTTCTTACACTGTTTTCTAGACTATGTAACTAGCTAAGTAAAAACTTAAAATACAACAGGCATTAACTTCTAAGTATATATGTGTGTGTGCTTGCATGTGCGTGTGTGTGTGTGTGTGTGTGTGTGTGTGGGGCATGCATGCATTTGAGACTGTAAACAGATTCGGAATTGGTGTACATACATTCATTGTGGAAAATGTGCAACACCAGAATGCTGAAAAAGTCATTTTACCACATACACCTCCTTGGCAATACACTGTTGATGTCATCCCTTCATAGATACTGTATGCCTCACTTGTACTCAGACTTCTCCTGTGCCACTGGCTGCTGTTACTGTATTGTATAGGCTGTGTAACTAATAAATGGTAGGTGGTTCAAGTCCATCCATGCTTAAATAGTGTGAGTGTGATTGCTGTAATATACCTCATAACTGCTGTTGCATACACTTCCACTTATGAGATATATTTTAAGTGACACATGTTAAACTAGCAAATTCAGGCATCCCCAGGGAAAATCCATTTTTTCCAAACACAATGATTACATAGTGGTTATATAACTCCAGTATCTCACAGCTGTAGTGCAACTTTTCCTGTGGTGTGTGACTTTGATGTGGTACTTTGTACATTGTATACCTATGTGGGTAAGAGGCTTGAGTCCAGCTCTGAGTATGTCTTTCACTCTACAAATATATATATACATGATATGTAGCTGCACAATGTTATTGTGTGACCACATTTTAGCATAAACATTAAGCTAATTGACAATGATGATGTCATCCATTCAGTCGTGCACTGTCACAATTGTACAGCAACATGTCTTGTGATTCTTGCAATGCAGGCAGTATTCTCTAGCTTATATTCTTATGTAGATAGTTCAAATCCAGCCATTACTGTTCAGACTATGCTGTGTCAGTGTTATTGTGAATGTACATGTCACAAACACTATTATCAAACACATCTAATACATACATGTATTGATGTTGATTTCTCTAACAAAAAACTATGATGATTTCTGACATAGCAATGTTTTTCTTCCAAGTAATAATGACATGTGATTGCATTTTTTATATAACATTTAGAGCAAGCATTCTCCTCTGGCAAAAGGAATGAGACAATATTCTGTATGTTGTTGCCTTACTACATATAACAAGTACACATATCACTTGCGGCAATAACATGCTGTACTGCCTTTAAATAGCAACATATCTCACAACTGCAGTAACACTTCTACTGTTGCTCATTCATTCTTTACAATATCATGTATTTTCTGTAGTCAAAATGGTCAGGTGTTCAAAGCCCATATGCAGTGACTGTTAGCATTGTGTGGCCTTATACTATAATGTATGGATGGCATCCGCCACAGTTATAATGTGTACATTTACAGTGGGGCAGGCCTCCCATCCCTTTTACCTCAAATAGTTTGTTTACAACACACACATATGATGTAATACATTAACACGGGTGGAGTGCCACTCTTGTGTTAAGACTTCTTCTGTGGTGTATGTGCTTTTTCCACAATTCATTAATTAGTTAGCTTACATAGCTTGCTCTTCAATTCCTGTGAAGGGTAACATAATATGAATATACTGACATTACACAAAAAAAAATTGCATCTAGTTATCTGTATCCATTTTATTTTAGACAATGATATATAATCCCATATTGCAATTGCATTTCAGAATAGCAGTTATTCTGGACATGTCATGCTGTGAGTGTTCCTGTGGCATATGCATTCAGTACTGGTTTGTATAGCATATCTACACAGATAAAATATGTTTCAATTCGTGGACAGTGTGTTTACTACACAATGTAAACAGATTCCTTTGCAAAGAAGCTTTGATATTGTTCTGTACACGGTTGTGTGGATAGTATTCTGCATAGCTGCTTTTTAGCATTTTGAATAAATCAGATTGTTGACATTACATCTGCAACTCCTTTGTTGCATCACATATTGATTTAATGTATTTGTGACAGTCTCTACTGCTATATTCTGTGGAACATGCAATGAATACAGAAGTCTGTAGAGAGTCTGGTATCATAGGCAGAGATTTGAATCTGGCACTGTCTGTCTGTCAAACAGCAGTGGCATTGGCATACACACAGAAAGTAGTTATGGCACAGTCAGAGGGACAGATTTCTCAGACCTTGTCCCACAAGGTAGGGCATCCATAGCCTTTTTGATAGGGAAGTTATGTAAACCCTTCAAGGGTGTTCGTCATGACATAACTGATATGCATATTTCCGTGGCATTCATGATTCATATGTGTCTTTCTGATATCTGTCCTTGCATGTGTTTGAAAATGGCAAGATGCTAATGTGTATTGTGTCATTCACTACTCACAGGCAATATGTATTTCAGAAATTATTATATTTTTGCATTGCATGTCTTCATCAAAACAATTCTTTAGTACTGCAATGCTTTTCCTTGCACTGTACAGCTTAATGAAAGATGAGGACTTCTATAAAACATGCCTCACTGTATAGCAAGCTGACATATCATCAAAAATTGTGATTGGCCCTCTATAATGAAACTTTTTTGTGTGTCATTGCTTATGAATTGTAGTTATGTTACTGTTCCCTGTAATTCCTTGCGAGCTTGCCCAGTATACCAATGTATGTGATGTGTGCCCTTTACCAATGGAAAACTTGAAATCATGAAATGTCATCAGATATGTGCTGTCATTTGTCACTTATGTATATTGACTGTTAATTATATTACCATTAGGCATTTACATGACTACACAACCCATGCTCATCTATTACATCTTAATAGGTGATAAACCCTTTTCCTATGGGTGCTAGTAACAGTTATTTGTAAAAAAAATATCCCTTTGTGATGTGCACTGCATAACAGCTGTAAGGTTAATTTGTTAATGGGTATACATGCTGAAGTGTAGAGTACAGCAGTGGTGTTGGTTAGGATGCATAAATTCACTGCATATGCATATCAAATGCAATAACTGTAGTGTACACATTTATCACACAATGTATTGCCCTTGGTAACTGTCACCTCAACTTAGCATTTTATTAAAATGTATATCACATTAACTCCCCTTTATTACACTACAGTTTTTATGTCCCTCTCACATCTTTTGTTAGCATGTCTATTTTAATGTATGTGCAAAAGTCAATTATTGTCATGGAGATTAATTATGATTACATCAATATGGCAGTGTTTATACATTACAAATGTTCCTTTGACACTTCCGCACATTTGCCTGCAGTATCTGACTACATTTCCCACATTACACCCCCCCCTAATTACTTCTGCATTATAACCAATGTTATTTGTGTACAGTTCTCCCATTTCTCTTCCACTCCTTCAGAATTCTTTCAGTGCACTTGCCCTAGTATTTCTGGAATTTTCTGAGTGATGATGATGTGATTACAATTTTCTTACATAACATTAACAAGCACACATATCACTTGCAGCAAAAGCATGATGTTCTGCCTTCAAATACCAATATACATCATATTTGTAGTGACACTTCAACTGTCAAGCATTCACTCTTTACAATATCCAGTTCTTTATTTAGGGCTGCCACAGTTATCATGTATTTCCAACAAGTGTGTGTGTGTGTGAGTGTGTGTGTGTGTGTGTGTGTGTGTGTGTGTGTGTGTGTGTGTGTGTGTGTGTGTGTGTTAGAGTGATTTTGATCGAACAGTGGCAGCAGCAGTAAAGAGGTTTGCATAGCTCTTGACCTCTTAAGAAATCTAGATAAAGCCTAAAAGTAAAAAAGGCTCAAAAATAAGAACAGATTTTAAATATTGTTCTTATAAAGTTACAAAGTTGCTTAAATGACAGAATTTGTGTTAGTCTGAAGGAAATAAAGTCTGAAACTCAAATGTATGTCATTATTTAGTGACTTCAATCCCTAATGACTGGAACCACCTATTTTATAAGTAAGGGACCAAAATATGAAGTAAATATCAGGATATTTTTTGAAAATTTTACGTAAACCCAACAATCTTACAGACAGACCATTTCCTAGCTACAGTAATGCCCATCAGGTGGTGTGTTACTGTGTAAATAACACCCTTCCAGGGGTGTAGAGGCCCTCCACCTGTGGCGTCCGGCCTTGTAACACCCTTGGGTGAGCATTATTTACACAGTAACATGTACCCTGTTGGACATTATTGCTTGCTTAGCCTCTGGAGTTGGCTTTGTGAGGAAATGCAAGGCTCTCTACACTTTGTCCATTATGTATGAAGAGAGTACCTTTGCAGTGATCACTACAGTTTTAAATGCTTCTTCTACAGCATCCATAAGTGTATAATTTAGATAATATTATCCTAATTCTCTGATAATATTATTATCTCTCTTTAGCTTAAATCTGTACTTTTTCAATGAACAGAGAGTTTCTATTAGCAGTGTGCACCCTTTGTAAGTGTTTTAAGTGTTTAAGTTTGTATATGTGTAGCATCGTTAGAACTGGAGAACAACTGTGGGATTTTGTATTTCAAATTTATTTAAGTGTCTCTAGTCTACAGCTGATTAATTTGCTTGAAAGACTATCTTGTGGGCATTATTTTTCTGGTTTAGTGCTAAAACTACTCTCAAGGTGCACAAATAAAACCAAGATTTATTGCATACTGCATCTAAACTTTAAGCTGTACCCCTAACATTACATTAATTGAAAATTAAGTGTGACTACGAGTATGTTTTACTGATATGCAGAACTTAAATTAGAGCCAAAAAAGAGTACTATTTTGGCCATAGAGCTCTGAAGGGAATTAAGTAAGAAAATACATTTATACCAGGATTTTTTCTAGCCAGCGAGATTTCAAGGACTGTCTCCCAAGTTAAAGAATTACATCATTTTTGACCATCTCCGCCCTGGAATCCTATTATTGCAAAAAATAGTAGTTACAGACATTGTATGTTGCTATAAGCAGATCTTCATACCTGTAATATATATATATATATATATATATATATATATATATATATATATATATATCCACCCAAACCTTGCCATCGTATGACAACACAGTTGTCAAAAATCTCACCCTCTTTATCTGTATGCTAAACCCTAAATACAACCAAATTAAACATATCCCCCACCAGCACCAGACTTTACATCTCTCTAAACCCCTTTTAAAAAGCCACCAACCATATTCTATTATTCACTTTCTCCTCGCCTTAATACAATGTGGAGATGTTCATCTCAATCCTGTTCCAAATAACCCTGCAATACCCACCTTAGCTAAAAAAAAAATCATCATCTTCATCTAATAACAATAAACAGAAGCAGTATCTGTAACAAAATTACTGAATTTCATGCCTGGCTATCTACTAACACCCCAGACATTGTAGAATTGTAGCAGTAACTGAGACATGGTTTAAACCACACATTGCTGACAACAAATTTCTTCCAACAGGGTATAACATTCACTCTCACAAACTTCACAAAAAGGGTGGGGGTGTAGCATTAATCTACCAAATTATGACCTACCACAAACCAGTCCCCCTTTTTTGGTAACATTGAATTTTTACTGACATACCTTCATGTCAATAATAATAAATATCTAAGTATTGCCACATTTCACATTCCCCCATGCCACAATATTCTTATTCCTGAATATTTCTTATCCTGGATAAACCACAATATCTCACAAGAAGCCATTATCCTAGGAGTTACCGACATTAATTGGCAAAACCTTACACCTCCCTAGTCAACAGTATAAATCAACATAGCTTCACAGCATATTACAACTCCTACCCATGGTTTATTCAAACTTTCAGAATCTACCTTAGTTTGGATACTAGTACCCCACCCTCACAACTACTCAAACTCATGCACCCTACCTAACATACTAAGCAACTACCTCTCAGCATATACCCATACAACTCACATCCAAATAGAAAAAACACACTCCTACAAAACCTCTAGGAATCTCACCCACTTTGACCAGAACACATTCATAAACATAATGAAAGCACAAAACTGAGTCCAACTAACAACTCTTTCCTTAGATGATGCAGTGAATTACTTTAACCAACTCTTTCTGGAAACTCTTAACAGCATAGCCCCTGTATGAACCAAATGAACAAAACTTAACCATGCCTTTTAGCTAACAAAACAGACCAAATAAAATCTGCAGTATAGACACAGAGCATGGAAACAGTGGCCAAAAAACAAAACACAGCAAATCGAGATTAACTACAAGCAACTTTGGAATAAAGCCAAGAAACTATTCATACAAAAATAAAACTACTTTTCCTATAAGCTATTCACCCTAAATAACAACCCAAAAAAGTTCTGGAAATCTGTCTCCACTCTACTTAATCCTGGCACCTTACAAAACCCATCTCCCTCACCTGATAAGAATCCACCAGAAATTACCCATAACTTTAACACTCGTTTTATCACTACCATTCAAAAACTAATCAAAGACACAAACATAAACTTAAACTCCCAGGATACAGATAGTTCAATGCATGACAACACCAGCCTCCCTTCCTCCGACTCTTCTAGCAATACTCACACAACTCCTTCCTTTACTATTCAACCAGTACCCACATCTCTTATACTCAAACTCCTAATAAAACTAAAACTCTGCTCTCTTTCCACTAATAATCTACATCCTGAATATTTACAACTTGCAGCAAATATGATTGCATATCCAGAATGTTATGTCCCCCAGTTGTGTAAAAAAAATCTATTATGACTCCATTACATAAAGGTGGAAATTCCCACAACCTCTCTATCAGCCTATCTCTATACTCTCTCCATTATCAAAAATCTTTGAAAAATGTGTACAGACTCATCTACTTAAATACATCTCTGAGAATGATCTTCTTGCCCCTATCCAACATGGTTTCCATCTTGCTCACAGCACTATCAGAGCCAAAGCCCTTCTCTCTTTCACTAACACTATAAATAAAGCCATTGGTCTCCCTACTTTATCTTACCAGATCTATCAAAGGCTTTCAACACAGTTTCACATGCCAAATTGCTAAACCAACTAGCAAAGCTAGGATGCTCCCTCAATTCTCTTACTTGGTTCTCCTCTTGCCTAAACAATAGGGAATAATAAGTCAGATAGAACAATGAACAATCAGAATATCAGTCAAACAATATAGGAGTCCTACAAGGATCCATTCTAGGGCCCCACTCATTAATATGCTCATCAACAAACTTCACAAATCTTCCCAACAAGATAGACTCATCCATTACACCAATCATTCTACCATCACATCAACCTCCAATAATTTCTCAAACCTCCTTGCAGTTACAAAAAATGCATTCACAGCAATAGAAACTTCACTAAATAATGCACAACTATTAAGTCCCCAAAATATCAAACTTACTTTTCTCTACAAAACCACCAGATATAGATTTTAAAATCTTTTCACAAGATAACACATAAATCAAAATTGTAAAGGTGGCAAAATTATTAGGCATAATAATTGATGACAAACTCACCTTTGAATCACATATTCTCAACACAATAAAGAAGACTCACTTCAAACTAGGCAAACTTTACAGTCATAAACTTTATCTAGACAACCACACCAAAACAAAATTGGCCAGTACCATATTATCCCTTCCCTCCTATATGTAAGTGCCATTTTTTACTAACCTTCACTCATCTCTTAGCAATAAATTGCAATCCTGCTATTATAAAATAGCTAAATTTGTCTCAGGAAAGCCTAACTGCTCACATCATTACCAAGCAATTTCATAACTGAACTGACTCGAATTTTCCTACTACCTCAGTTATACCCGAATGATTCTAGACCACAATCTAATTTTTAAACCCAACACCTGCCCAGCACTCCACTCCATCCTACAAACTTTGACTCCAACCCAAACTCTTAAATCCTCCAGCAAATGACTTTTAAATGTAACCAAACCAAACAAAGAGCTGGACAAAGTCTGTACTCTCATAACATGGCCAAACTATGGAGTATCTTACCCTCTCACATAACTCCAATTGACTGTTTAAAAACCTTTAAATCAGCATTAAAAACCCATTACCTCAATAATGGCTTTTGCACCTGCAAAACAAACAAGCCACCTTAAACCTATCCCATATTTTACATATATGAAATCTCATAAATCATATTCTATACTGGATGGCAACTGAATTTCTGTCTTGTACATTGCTGTGCAAATTTTTGCATTAGTGTAAACTATGAATTGTACTGTAATATTTCTCTGCAGTTTTAATATATGTAATGTAATATGCTAGTTCTATTGTTGTGAAATGCCACTTTTTGTTAAATTTGTGTACTCTCTATTAAATTTTGTGGAGCTTTTCTCCCCGGACTTCCACTGAAAATGAGTTTCTGACCCAGTGGACTTTCCCAGTCAACAAATGTCAATAAACAAATAAATAACTTATCTCATAAATATGTGAAGGGTATTACTAAAGAAGCCTGAGAATTGTTCATGTTGATTCAATTTAGGAAGCCCTTACTTTTGACAGTCTTCCAAACTAAAGACCCTTTTTTCAGATGCATTTACTTTTATTGCTTAAGTATGCAATTAAATTATAATGCTTATTATATCATATTGTAATATACAAACAAAAGTGGAGTGGGTATCTCCAGTTCTTTAATTAGGGCTACCATAGTTACCATGTATTTCCAGCAAAGTAAAGGAGCATCCCGTTATATATGACACTTTTCAGGCATGTAAGAGTTGGGCCGTTCCAAGTGACAAAACTTTTTATCATTTATCAATAACTTTTTTCTCCCTTATGCACACTTAGCTTTCAGTCTTCATGAAAACAGTCTGCATAAGTGCTTTTATTATTTTTTTTATTGATCATAAAGTTTGTTGTGTGGAGCCACAGATATTCAGCATTTAAATGCAGAAGTTTGAAAAACACTGCAATTATGCTCTCACTTCCAGTCTGGCTTGCAAAAGCATGCTACTCATTGATTGTGGTTGCCTAAGTGATTTCAGCTGCAAGGTTATAATGAGCATTGCTCATGCCTCTTGACTTGATGTGTAGCCTTTTCACAGGCCCCTAGGTAATTACTAGACAGTCCAGAAGACCATTGAGGAGCCTAGTCCAAATTCCCAGTTTCCCCTAAGCACTGTCTGGGTTAGTGACTTGCTCAAGGCCGCAAAATAGACAAATGAAAGGATCAAACAATGTACCAAAAAAACTACAGCTTGCATCCTTAACCGTCTGCACCAACTACCAGACTAAAAGACCCCACAGCCTTCTTTCAGCACCAGAAATAGGTGTAAATTATACCACCCCAGATGGGATTCAAACTCACAATCCCTGGCTGAAGAGACCAATGCTTTATCCATTAGGCCTCTAGGTCTTGGTAAAAATCTAATTACCTTGTGTGAGATTCTGCACCAAAGGCATGGGAACTGTGTGCCGAGCTACTGAAGCTGCTAACAAAGAATGTTGTGGAGCAAATCAAAGCCAGTGCCTCTCACTTTGACACCAATTTACCATTCCCAAACCTAAAACTTTAATTTATTCATCAGCACTCTAATTTCTATTAGTTGTGAATTATTGGAAGTAATCAGTGGGATATCAGCACTACACAACCTTGTCTGCTTTTAACCTGTTTTTGTTGTCTTTGTGAACACGCTACTCATCAGAAAATCATTATTCAATTTAAAATTGCATTCAGTTTACAAATATAGCTACAATTGTTCTTATATTCCAAATTTAATCTCTCTCAGTAATAAGGCAATTAAAATGTTCACTATATTAAAATGAAGAATGCTTTTGTCTTCAGTTCATGTTGTACAATATCTTGTAAAAAGTCATGGTTTGGTTATCTCATAGCAGGTATACTCTTAAAAATCAAAAGGTTTGTCCAGATCTCTTCTAGGACTGCTAAATAATACTCTTCCATTGCTAAAGTCATTTTAGGTTAAATGTCACTCTGAGGTTGGTCATTATGTCCATTGCTCAGTTAATATTAAATCTTCAAAAATCTCAGCTAATGATTTTAGGAAGACGTGGGTAATGGTAATGGTAGGTTTCCTTTACTTAAACAACATTTGAATCTTTTATTTCAGTTACACTATGTGGTACATCATTCTTTGTGTTTAAACTTAGGTTGTTTGCTTGTTTTAGGCATCTCCAGAAATCAGCAACAAACCTCACAGGCACAAATTCCCTAAGGCCCTCACTAGTAAGGAATTGGAACCATAGATTTGCACATTTCATCTATAGCTATAGTCAGGCTGCTTGAAATAGGTGTCCTGAGACAATGCTATAATTGTTTCATGTTTACTGACAACCACCTACTATTTAATCCAGCAGACGCAGTGTGTTAGAGATGTAGTTATACAATATTATTCAAGACAAAATTTTCAAACAATGTCATGACAAATAAATACATGTCAGCACTACACAATACCAGACTAAACAAAGCATATAGTTCAGATGAACCATGGAGACCTTCATATGCCAAGGTTCTTAAAAGTAAGCTATGTAAAACACAAAGGCATCCTAAAAGTAACCTAAGAAATGAATATGCTTAGCAACCTCACAAACACACAACATAGGCAGCACACACAATGCAACATGCATATAAAAGAGTCACACTGACTCAATTCAAAGTCCATGAGGCAAACCTCCACACAATCAAATATCCAATAAATGACTCCATAGTGAGACACACCAAAGCATAACTCACCAGGGTGTGTAAGGACAGGTTCATGGTGAGTTGACATGTGAGTGCAAATGACTAGAGATGTATCTCCCTGGATTATATGAAGAGATACATGATGGAGTTCTTGGAATATAGCTCTGAGGCAGGTATGAACCCAACCTTGAGCAGTATTCTAACATTGCCATTACAAGAATGAGAACACTTAATTGTGCACTAAATAAACAACTGTGGATTTAATTACTCAGTGTCTTGAACATCCTGGGCTGGCTTATTCTAAGGTGTCTTTTTTGTTGTAATGTTTAGTTTCACCTTTTGGAAGTGTGAATAAAGTGCTGTTTACAACCATTCTACTATCATCAAGAATGATGCCACAGTATGAATAAAAGATTATTGTTTCAACACTTAGTTTAGCTTCTGCTGTCATTTGAAAGTCGTAAAATATCAGCCTGGGAGAACATGATATTCAGTCCTAACTGCTAATTGAAAAGGGGTACAACATCATCCTGTGAAAACATAGTAGAAAGTTGTAACTGTTTTGCCAGGGATGGACTGTACCTCTCTCTCCTCAACATTGGTATATTGACAAAATTCATATACACACCCATGGTGCCATTGTTAGGCAATATCAGTCTTCTAAACCGACCAACATAACAAAAGAGAATCCAGACAATGATAAAGTATAGTTGCTCATTGATAGCAGTCTTAATAAAACATTCCACTCCCTACAACCACTCCATAACCTAGAAAACATTGATCTATACACCATCACAGAGACTGTTTCAAGACCAATGAAAGTACTATGTCAGTGTACAGTTTTAACGCATACCATGAGACCTGGTTCAAGGCTCCAGAGAGCACCCCTGCAATACCAGGCCACAACTCTTACAACACTTTTCAGCCACAAAACCAAGACCGAAACACTAAAGGTGGAGGAGTGTCCATATTCACCAAGGATATTCACACCTCCAGGCTAGTTGCCCAACACAATGCATCTGAAATTCTCCAGGTGCAACTAACACTAGGTAAGACTGCAATCCAAATTGTAGTTTGCTACAGATCCCCCACCATGCCCCAAGATTCTCACTACACCTTTCTAAGCATACTGGAAAATATTAAGATACAACCAAACACCCTAATACTGGGTGATTTCAACTACCCTGCCATTAACTGGGAAAACTACTCGGGTACCAACTCCTTTTCCCAATGGTTTTTGGAATTCATAAATTCCAATGCTCTGAATCAACTAATTCATTGTCCCACCAGGGGCTCCAATATCCTAGACCTGGTCATTACCAACATGGGAGATAGATGCTCTGCACCAGTGGTCACCCCCTCATTGGTCAGGTCTGACCATAAGCAAATCACCCTTGACATCCACATCCCACCACCACCCCCCAGTAAGGAAACCTCCTTAAAAAACTTCTCCAAAGCCAGGTTCAAGCTACTGAAGTCAGAAGTGACAAACTTCACGACACTCATGCAGATGGGATCTGAAAGTTCGACTGCAGAATCCTACACTAAGGCACTGTACAAGCACATCCACTCGTGCATGAATTGTGCCATCCCAAATAGAACCAAGATGCTCTTCTCCAAAAAAGGAAGCCAATCTGGTGGTCCCCTGCTATAAACAAACTATACAACAGAAGGAAGGAACTGTTGCAGAAAAGAGGAAAATCCCAGGATGCAAAAAACTCCCTCACCAGTCTCAGTAAAAAGCTGAGATCCCTCATAAAATCCTCAAAAGCTAGTTACGAAAATAAAATTGCCAAAGACAACCACAAGGCTATGTCAAGAATCTTAATGGCAATGGTCAGATCTGCTCTGAGCTACAACAGAATGGCATTAAAGATACTGATCCCAAGGATATGTCCAATATCCTGGCAGATCAAGTTAGTGCCGACTTCACCCCCCTCTCACCCCCTAAAGGGCCCATCTCAGTACCAAAAGATTGCCAAATTCCGGTAATCAGTCACACAGGTAGAAACTGCACTATCAAAAGCTAAGAATACAGCATCCATTGGGACCAGATGACATCCCAGGCTGTGTACTACATGAACTACAAAATGAACTGGCACCTCACCTAAGTGTCATGTTTAATCATAGCCTCACATCAGGCTTCGTGCCCATTGAGTGGCGCACAGTTACAGTTATCCCACTCCACAAAGGGGGATCCACCTTGGATCCCGGGAACTACTGTCCTATCAGTCTGACAAGCCTGATCTGCAAGGGTATGGAACACATTATCATGGAACTTATAAACAAAGACATTGGCAACCTTCAAACACTGGACCCCACCCAGTTTGGGTTTGTGAAGGACCGATCATGTCTCCTGAATCTGATTGACTTCTTCGAATCAGTCTCCAGAGCTGTAGACAAGGGTAAGGCAGTCCACACAGCCTATCTGGACCTCACCAAGGTCTTCGACACCATCCCCCACTCTGGAATCATAGATAAACTTACTAAGCTGGGCATAAATCCCTATGTCACGTGATGGGTTGCCAACTGGCTTACTGACAGAACCCAGACTGTAAAAGTAGCCGACTTCAAATCCAGCTCCAGACAAGTGACAAGTGGAGTACCTCAGGGTTCATCCTGGAACCACTCTTGTTTGGCATCTACTTCTCTGAAGTACAGGCCAACACTAAGGGACTCTGGCTAACAAGTTTGCAGATGACTGCAAACTGGGAGCCATTATTGAATCCCCAAATGATGTGGATATTCTACAAAAGGGCCTTACAGATACAGATGCCTGGTGCCAGAGCCATGGGCTCAAGCTTAATTCCAAGAAATGTATAGTTATCCCCTTTGGAAAAAAACATGTACCCATGAATTACCACATAGGTGGCAGGACACTAAACATCGAAAGTGTGATGAGAGACTTAGGAACACAGGTGGACAGTGGTCTTATTTTCGATAACCACATCACCACAACAGTCAGGAAATCCTTCTATGTGGCACACCTCATCACTAAGCGCTTTTCATCCAGAAAAAAGGAGGTCATTGTCCCACTGTACTCATCCCTCATTAGACCCATTATAGAGTATAATGCCCCGTTTGGTATGTACCTCACAAGACATCTGCAACAGTTGAAAAGGCCACAGAAATACCTCACTAAAAGAATCACAGGCCTAAAGCAGATGCTATATGCTGACCATCTAAAAAAACTCCAGCTATACTCTGTGGCATATTGTCTACTCAGAGGCAATCTCTGCTTAACATACAAGGCCATGTCAAACCCTGAGCTGTTGGACATGCTCCACTTAAAGAAATCCCAATCCCTCAGAGCCACACGCTCCAGGGATCTAAACCTTGTCATCACAATGAACAGAACATGCTGGAGGGATAGGTTCCTGACCCAGAGACTCCTCATACTCTGGAATAGACTGCCCATACATGTCAAGCAGAGTGCCTCATTGGCCCTCTTCAAAAGGAACCTTGATGATTGGATGGGAGATAGGAAATTCACCTCAGGAATCACGTCAGTCGCCCTGCTAGACAGGGGTCCAGAGAAGTAAATATTGTGGGAAGAAATATCCAGGGAATTGTTATGGCTAGGCTTGCATAGGCCCTAGGGCCAATAGCCTAGTACCAACCTATGAACCTATGAACCTATGAACCACATGTTCAGGTCCATGGCATTAGATGATGGCACTAAAGAAGGCATGTCAACATATTCTTAAAAAAAATCACCTCCAGACTCAGACAAGATAATTTACTATTAGCAAAATATCTCATCATATCACAGCTAACTACAGAATTTCCTATATATCCCCCTCAACGCAGACTTCTTACCTAACAAAAATGGAGCCCATATTTATTAAGACCATCACTGTTCTCCTATGAGACTTCAACCACCTCTCCATAAAATGGAAGGCTTATACATCCTCAAACATGTATGCCCAGAAATTCTGGACTTTGTTAATGTGAACTCTTTGGATCAGTTAGTCCTCACCCCAACAAGGGGTAAAAAAATGGATTTAGTCCTTAACAATATGGGACAGCTTTGCTCCCCACTGATTGTAAATCCCTCCTTGTAAAATCACACCAAGTATCAACCACATCAACCATAAAACTGAATCCTGAAGCAACCTCCAGTACCCTGATATTCAGAGATTATGCAAAGACAAATGAGTGATAAACTGATTAAATTCAAAACCCCTTTCCATCTTGACAGATTAAGCTTAAGTTTAGAGACTTGTTGTAAGGAATACTAAACTGCCAAATGCTATGCACATGTAAATAGCTGTAATGGTGCAGCAGCCCCCCTCAGAAATAAATAAAATACCAAATTCAAAAATAACCCCCAATGGTGAAACCCTTATATAAATGAGCTCAATAAAAAAAAACTCAAAAACAATTCAGAGCACTGTGTATAATTAGTGGTAAATGATGTCACACAGTCAGACACACAGGACACTCCCACTTTACTAGCAGAGAAACCTAACTTAACTTTGCCCCTAAGGAGAGTACACTTGTACTAATAATTATATTATGATATAAAAATAACCAGCATTGTGCTAATAAACCCCATTGTGAATGCAAATGGTAGTAAACTATATGATGGAGCAATACAAACCACATAAAATTTGCATAATCAATAATGGCCACAAGTGAGTATGTACATCAAGATAACTGGGGAATAGATAGAGAGACCACTCTATGATTCTAGTCTGAGCAGCTGTCTTAACCAAGCAACATATGTTCGAGACCAGTGTCCATGAAAGGGCACGTTGTCAAACTCTGTGTTGCAGAAGGATACAATTGTACCTAATATACCATCATCTCTACTACATGGGCATAGTTGAGAATTGTGATGTGGACATGGGATATATTTGTAATGGGAATGGTCAAAATGCTGAACAATATTACAAGAAATATAAAATGTCAAAAACAGGAATTTAGCGAGATTGTGTAGGGTTGGAGAAGTTGCTCTTTTCCCACTGTAGTGTGATCTTGTGTGTAGATGAAGGTTTTATGCATTTTGGAGTTTCAATGTTTTTTTCTTTGCAATGCCATTTGGTGTTTTGGCCATTCGACATTATAAATGCATTCCAGACACAGAAATCCTACAGCAGTTGAGACACATAATTCCATCCTCATATAGACACTCAGGGAGGGGCATACTGACACCTATTAACACTAAGGTATTTGTAGCTGGATATGGGTGATAGTTTATCCTCCACAGTCACTGCCACCAACAGTGGCAATGTGGCCTCTAACTAGTCTTCAATAAGACCACTATCTCCATTTGTGTCTGATGTACCACCAACATCAGGTATACTCCTGTTTCATGGCAGAACACCATATAATAGCATGGAATGGATTCAAAGAAACATTGTGATGTGTGGCATACATTACAAATATTTGGCATTCCAACTATCCAGTGATGCTTCCACATTACATATTAATGCTATGCAAAGAATGAAAACACATTTACCTTATGTGGTATGGTGTTATATCTGCATCACAGATGTGACAGCAGATTCTGTTACTGAACATCTCTGTGTATATGATATGTACAAGCCTCTAAACTATTTAAGGTAATATCAAACTGGTGCATCACCACCAGAACAGATAGCGATGACAATGTGCTCCATGTATCCTGAATAAATAACAAAAGCATTTTTCTTAAAAAGTTTGAAAATCTAATTCCAAACTGGTGAAACTCACAAAATGTGAATGGCAGTGTAGGAAAGGTGGGATTTCTTTTTTTGTAAACCAATGGAGAGATTGTGATTGGAATCCTAAAATAAAGATACAGTTGCTGACATGAGCATTCTTGGAACACATCAAAGACAAAGCAATGTTAATTTCATGAACTTTAATCACATCTTGACTCAGAAATGGGGACCATTCCTGTCAGGGTATTAGAAACCATTCAACATCTGTAGAAATTAAAACGTGGGATTTCCCAAATCTCTCTGGATCACACAGCAACTTAAAAATACACTATAATGGAACCAAAGAACACATACAAGTTCAGATATTAAATAATAACTTGGATATTATGAATGTATATACTGTCTATATAACTGTGGAACTAACAGTGAAAGCATCTATGTACATAGTGTAAATAGATATGTTGTACGACCTATATCCTGTGGTATTTGACATCAATGTATAACATATATATATATATATATATATATATATATATATATATATATATATATACGGTCATGTTGTAAGATAGTTTTTATTTGTAACATTTATTAATGTAAAAATAAAAATAAAAATTAATGAAAAAAAAACATGGGATTTCAAAACTTTTCTTAGCTTCAAATAAAAAAAAAAGTTTGTCTCAAATTGATAACTGGTGCCAAAATTATGGTTTGAAACTAAATCCCAGAGAATGCATTATTGTATCCTTTGGGAAGTCATCCACCCTAGGGAACTACCACATTGACAATACTGCCCTAAGAGCTGACCCAGTTATTTAGGACTTGGGAACTTATGTGGACAGTGAAGTAGCTTTTGACCAGCATGTGCCTATTGTTGTAAGAAACCTGTCTCTATTGCACAGCTTATAAACAAAGTGATTGTGTCTAGATCTAGGGATGTTATTGCCCTCATTTACTCATTAGGTCAGTCATTAAATATAATGCCTCCTTTAGTATGTATCTGTCCAGACACATGCAACAAATGAAATGCCCACAGAGGTATCTTACAAAAAGTATACAAGGCCTAAACAACATGTTCTACATGGACCGACTCAAAGCCCTGTAACTATATGCAGTAGCCTACAGACTGTTAAGAGATTACCTGTATCTGGCATGCAAGGCATTCTCCAGCCCGTTAATGATGGATTTACTGCACATCAGCAAGCCAAATGTAATCAGACATGCTCAGTCTAGGAATCTAAACCTCTTCTGCAGAATCAACAAAACTGTTTGGAAGAATAGGTATATTTTACAGGGGATACTGTTGCTGTGAAACAGGCTACCCATCCACATAAAACAAAGTTTATTCCTGCCCATTTTCAAGTGCAACTTAGATCTATGGATAGGAAACAGAAAATGTACCCAAGGACTGCCAGCTTTACTACTAATGGACAGAGGAAGTTCTTGCATGCTTTATCCCATGCATGGGTCCCCACATATTATCTGCAATATAATCTTAGTTATGTTATGAGTAATGTATAATTATCAACCATGGGATGGGTTATTTCAAGCACAAAATGGAACCTGGTTAGGCTTAAAAAGGCCAGCAAAGGCATCTAGCCTAGTAGTTATATATGGACCTATGATTCAGGAAATATATGAAATGTTCTTTACCATGAAAGACCTGTGATACCATGGCACCTGGCCAATCTTAGGTGCATCAAATTTGTAAAAGATTTTTTAAAATTCATAGATGATAAAGTGGACATTGACCATGATATTTCCTTCAACTGCTTAAAAATATGTACTTCTAGTGTGCACTTGACTTTTGCAGGCATCTTCCATTTTGTTAGATTTGTAAGAGGGGTCACTACTAATGCAAAATTGAATACAAATTTTAAGTAAAATTCAGCCAGTCCCAAGAATGAATTAACTTTCTTCCTAGTATCTGGAACAACCCAGGTTATCACTGTTCTTCCTTTTATTTATAGGTTCATAGGGTCATAGCTTCATAGGTAGGTACTAGGTTATTGGCCCTGGGGCCTATATAAGACTAGCTAAATAGGTACCATGGCGTTCGGCACCCAAGAAAATTATTTTCCTGTGCCCCTGTTGAGCAGAGCCACATAAGTGATCCCTGGGGTAAATTTCCTATTACCCATCCAATCATCAAGATTTTTCTTGAAGAGTGGTAATGAGGAGCTTTGTTTGATATAGATAGGTAGTTTGTTCCAGAGTATGGGAAGTCTCTGGGACAGGAATCTATCCCTCCAGCATGTTCTGTTTATTGTGGTGACAAGGCTTAGGTCCCTAGAGGGTGTAGCTCAGTGGGATTGGGATTTCTTTAAGTGGATCATGTCCAACAGCTCTAGGTTTGACATAGCCTTGTATGCTAGGCAGAGATCACATCTGAGTAGGTGATATGCGATGGAGTAAAGCTAGAGTTTTTTGAGATGGTCTGTGTAGGGCATCTGTTTGAGGCCGGTAATCCTCTTTGTGAGGTATTTCCAGTTGTTGTAGATGCCTTGTGAGGTACATACCAAAAGGGGCGCTGTATTCTATAATGGGTCTAATGAGTGATGAGTAGAGGGGAACAATGACCTCTTTTTTCCTGGATGAGAAACCTTTTGTGATGAGGTGTGCCATGTAGAAGGATATCCTGACTACTGTTGCAATGTGATTATCAAAGGAGATACTACTGTCCACCTGTGTCCCAAGATCTCTTATAGGTTCATAGGTTCATAGGTTCATACTAGGCTATCTGCCCTGGGGCAATTATAAGCCTAGCCCGATTCTGTATGGCTTACGCCACCCCTTGATTTGAGTATACTGTGCCCTTTCTAAGGTTTAGTTTACTGTGCCTCTGTCTAATAGTGACACGGGAGTAATCCCTGGGACAAACCTACGATCCCCCATCCACCTATCGAGATTCTTCTTGAAGAGATTCAGTGAGGTGCTCTGCCTCACATGAACTGGAATTCTATTCCAGAGCGAAGGGAGCCTCTGTGTTATGAACCTGTCCCTCCAGCAAGTTCTATTTATTTCTGTGCTGAGGTTCAAGTCCCTCGAGCGTGTGGCTCTAAGGGATTTAGATTTACTGAGGTGGAGCATGTCCATTAATTCTGGATTTGACAAAGCTTTGTATGTCAGGCATAGATCGCCTCGAAGTAGGTGGTATGCAACTGAGTAGAGCTGGAGTTTTTTTAACCGAGCAGCATATGGCATCTGTTTGAGACCCTTGATCCTCTTGGTGAGATACTTTTGGGGTCTTTCTAATTGCTGCAGGTGTCAGGTAAGGTACATCCCTAAAGGGGCATTGTATTCTATGATGGGCCTGATGAGGGATGAATAAAGGGGCACGATTACCTCTCTTGATCTAGATGTGAAACCCTTCGTGATGAGGTGGGCTATGTAGAAGGTCTTTCTAACCACTTTGGCAATGTGGTTTTCAAAGGAGAGATTGCTATCAACTTGGGTCCCCAGGTCCCTTATAACTTTATCTGTACTTAATGGGTTTCCGCCTATGTGGTAATTTGTGGGTACATTGTTTTTGCCAAAGGGTATGACTATACATTTTTTGGCATTTAGCTTTAAACCATGGCACTGACACCAGTTATCTGTCTCTGTGAGACCTTTTTGAAGGATGTTTGTGTCAGCTGGAGAGTTGATTATGGCGCCCAGTTTGCAGTCGTCTGCAAACTTGGTGAGCCATAGTCCTCCCACGTTTGCCTGTACCTTGGAAAAGTATATACCGAACAAGAGTGGTCCCAGGACAGAACCCTGTGGGATGCCACTTGTGACCGGTTTCGAGTCTGACATGGCTCCAGCAACTCTCACTCTGTGGGTTCTGTCTTTGAGCCAGTTTGCAACCCATCTTGTGACATAGGGGTTTATATTTAAGCTGGATAGCTTATCTATGATGCCCGAGTGGGGTATTGTGTCAAATGCCTTTGCAAGGTCCAGATAGGCTGTGTGGACTACCTTCCCTTCATCTATGGCTTTGGTGACTGTTTCGAAGAAGTCAACCAGGTTCAAAAGGCAGGATCTGCCCTTGACAAAGCCGAACTGGGTAGGATCTAGTGTCTGTAGGTCCCCAATGTCTTTGTTTATGAGCTCCATGATGATCCTCTCCATAGCCTTGCAGACTAAGCTAGTCAGGCTTATGGGGTGATAGTTTCCAGGGTCCGTAGAGGCTCCACCTTTGTGGAGTGGGGCCACTGTTGCTGTACGCCATTCTGTGGGCACATATCCTGTAGTGAGGCTGAGATTGTATAGCTGTTTTATTTGAGGGATTAGTTCCTCTTGGAGTTCATGTAGGATGCAACCTGTGATGCCATCTGGTCCCATGGAAGCAGTGTTTTTTGCTTTGGAGAGGGCAGCCTTCACCTGAGTATCAGAGATGTTTGGGAGGCAGCCCTCTGCCGGGATAGATACTTGCTCTTTTGGGGGGGAGGGGTGGAGAAGTTTGCACTGAACCTGTCTGCCAGGATATTGGCGATGTCTGTGGGTTCAGTGTATTTTTTGTCGTTTAGCATCAACTCAGAACAAGTCTGAGAGTTGCATCCCAGGTTTCTAACATAACTGAAAAAAGCCTTATGATTGTCTTTGGTGTCCTGTGCAATTTTTCTCTCGAAGCTGGCCTTGGAGGATTTTATGAGGGATTGTAATTTTTTGCTAGTACTGATCAGAGATGCCTTCCCTATTAGGGATTTTGCTCTATCATGTAGTAGCTTCCTCCTTCTGTTGTACAGTTTATTTATGGCAGGGATCCACCAGACTGGATGCCTGCCTTTGGATGATTGGGTCTTGGTTTTGTTTGGGATAGCATGATCCATGCATTCCTGGAGATGTCCGTAGAATGCGTTTATATAGGATTCTGCAGTTTGGGCTGTAGTTTCCACTGGCCCTGGGGCCTTGAAGGATTCCACTTCGGTTTTGAGAAGTGAGAAGTTTGCTTTTGAGAAGTTTTTCACTGTGGTTTTCTGGGCTGGGGTGGGGTCGGGATGTGGACATCCAGTGAAATTAATTTATGGTCTGATCTTACCAATGAGGGATATACTTCTGGTGTGGAGCATAGAGTCCCCATGTTGGTAATGATCAGGTCTAGTATGTTGCCCCTCTTGTGGGAGTGGTGACTAGTTGTTCCATAGCATTTGAGTTTATAATTTCCAGGAACCTTTGGGCTAAGGTGCTGGGGCTTGAGTAGTGCTCCCAGTCAATGTTTGGGTAGTTGAAGTCGCCCAATATAATGGTGTTCGGAGAGATCTTCATGTTCTCCAATGTTTTCAGGAAAGCCGAGTGGGATTCCTGACTTTGAGAGGGTGGTCTGTAGGATGCTATAAACTGAAAAGCAGTCTTGCCACTGTTAGTTGCACATGGATGGTCCCCGATACTTCGTGCAATGCCACTAACCTGGAGGTGTGGATATCCTTGATAAATATGGAAACTCCCCCTCCTTTTGTGGTTCGGTCCGGTTTTGGGGCCGAAAAGCATGATATGAGGTATAGCCTGGTAGTGCTGGGGTGCTCTCTGGAGTCATGAACCAGGTTTCTGTCACTGCACAGATATCGATGTTCTCCATACTGAGGAGAGCTTCGAGTGCGTGCATCTTGAGGTTAAGACTTCTGGCGTTTAGCAGCATTACCCTTAGTTTCTTGTTCCTTGTGCTGTCTATGGGGGTGGGTTTGACTTTTGAGCCTTGCCTAAAAAAGGCTCTATGGGGGTGGCAAGAGCCTTTGCCAATATCCGAAAACCCAGTGATGACAGGTGCAAGCCGTACCTAGCGAAGCAACGTGGCTTGTCGAGCATGTCATCCCAGGCTGACAGACACTGGATCCCCTTTGAATTACACCAAAATTTTAGCCAATTGTTAAAATCGATCATTTTGTCTTTGTACTGTGGCATCATTCTAGGTGAGGTTAAGATGCTGCTCAAGGTCAGGGTCATACCAGCCTGGGCTACATGATCAGAGAGCTCCTCTATGTCTCTTTTTATGTAGTCCAGGGAGGTATGTCTCAGGTCATTCACACTTTCAGTGTTAATTAGACTACTGGCAATGTGGTAGTTCATGGGTACAGAGTTTTTACCAAAAGGGATGACAATGCACTTTTTGCATTGAGCTAGAGGCCATGGCTTTGGCACCAGGCATCTGTCTCAGTGAGGCCCTTTTGTAGGATGTCCACATAGTTAGGAGTTTTGATTATGGCTCCTAGTTTGCAGTCATCTGCAAACTTTGTTAGCCAAATACCTTCTGTAATAGCCTACACTTCAGAGTAGCAGATACCAAACAGGAGAGGACCCAGGAATGAGCCCTGTGGTACTCCACTTGTCACTGGTCTGAAGTCAGATTTGGAATCTGCTACTTTCACAGTGTGGGTTCTGTCAGTGAGCCAGTTGGCAACCCATCTTGTGACATAGGGATTTATACCTAGTTTAGTGAGTTTATCTATAACTGCAGAGTGGGGGATGGTGTTGAAAGCCTTGGCGAGATCTAGATAGGCTGTGTGAACCACCTTACCCTCATCTACGGCTTTGGTGACCACTTCAAAGAAGTCTATCAGGTTTAGGAGACATGATCTGCCTTTTACAAACCTGAATTGGGTGATGTCCAGAGTTTGGAGATTACCAATGTCATTGTTTATAAGTTCCCATGATGATACATTCCATAGCCTTGCAGACCAGGCTTGTCAGGCTATTGGGCAGTAGTTCCCAGGGTCCATGGTGGCTCCCCCTTTGTGGAGTAGGATAACCATTGCTGTGCACCATTCAGTGGGCACCAAGCCTAAGGTAAGGCTATGATTGAACATGGAACTTAGGTGGAGTACCAGTTCATTCTGTAGTTCATATAGAACGCAGCCTGGGATGTTGTCAGGTCCCATGGATGCTATGTTCTTGGCACTGGAGAGTGTGGTTTTTACTTGTGCAGCCTTGATTACAGGAACTTTGCATTCTTCCGGTATAGAGATGGGCCCTTTAGGGAGTCAGAGGGGGGTAAAGTTAGCACTGGACCTATCTGCCAGGATGTTGGCAATATCAGTTGGTTCTGTATATTTAGTGCCATTGTGCTGTAACTCAGAGCAGATCTGAGTGTTGCCATTGAGATTCTTTACATAGCTATAGAATGCGTTTTGTTGTCTTTAGAATCGGTGGTGATTTTGTTTTCATAACTAACTTTGGAGGATTTTATGAGGGATCTCAGCTTTTTTACTGAGGCTGACCAGGGAGTTCCTCCAATCATGGGATTTTACTCTTTTTTGCAACAGTTTCTTTCTTCTGTTGTAGAGTTTGTTTATGGCAGGGGACCACCAGATTGGCTTCTTTTTTTGGAGGATAGTATCTTGGTTCTGTTAGGGATTTCATGATCCATGCACTCGTATAAGTGCTTATAAAGTGCATTTGTGTAGTATTCAGCAGTCGTACCTCTATTGTCCATCTGTGCGGGTGTCGTGAAGTTTGCCACTTCTATCCTAAGAAGCGTGAAGTTTGCTTTGGAGAATTTTTTTTACGGTGGTTTCCCTAATGGGGGGTGGGGGCGGGATGTGGATGTCTAGGGTGATTAGCTTGCGGATGGATCTGACCAATGAGGAATTGACCTCTGCTGTGGAACACCGGTTGCCCATGTTGGTAATGACCAGGTCTAGGATATTGCTGCCCCTGGCGGGAGTGTGGATAAGTTGATCCAAGGCGTTGGAATTTATGAATTCCAGAAAACATTGAGCAAAAGAGTTGGTACATGAGTAGTTTTCCCAGTTAATGGTGGGGTAGTTGAAATTTCACATTATTAGGGTATTAGGTTATACCCTAATATTTTCCAGTGTAGCAAGAAATGAGGAGTGGGAATCCTGGGGCATGGTGTGGGATCTGTAGAAATCTACAATTTGGATTGCGGTCTTGCCCACAGTTAGTTGCACTTGGATAATCTCGGATGCATTATGCTAAGCAAATAGCCTGGAGGCGTGGATATCCTTAATGAATATGGATACGCCTCCACCTTTAGTGTTTCGGTCCAGGTTAGGTGGCCAAAAGATGTGGTATGAATTATAGCCTGGTAATGCAGGGGTGTTCTTTGGAGCCTTGAACCAGGTCTCTGTCACTGCACAGATGTCAATGTTCTCCATTTTAAGGAATGCCTCGAATGAGTGCATTTAGAGGTTTATACTTCTAGCATTGAGTAGCATTACCCTCAGATTTTGCTTGCTTGTACTTGTTACGGTGGTGAATTTGTCATTTTAACCTTGCCTGAAAAAGAAACTATAGGGGTGGCAAGAGCCTTAGCCACTATCCAGGTCAGGCAATCTCTGGCAAAGCATCGTGGTCTGTCGATAATGTCATCCCAGCCAGACAGATACTGGATCCCCTTAGAATGACACCAGAAGCTTAGCCAATTGTTGAAGTCATCATTTTGTCCTTGTACTGTGGTATCATTCTGGGTAATGGCAGGATGCTACTCAGGGCTAGGGTCATATCTGCCTGGGCTACAAGATCAGGCAGCTCCTCCATGTCTCTTTTCATGTAGTCCAGGGAGGCACACCTCAGGTCATTCACACCAACATGGACAATGACAAAGTCATATTTGTACTTGTGGAGTGACCTGAGTGCGTGCAGTATGTGGCTGATCCTGGCACCCGACAGGCAGCTGACAGTAACTTTCTCCTTGTTTAGCCTGGTGAGTGGAACATCAGTGTGCCTGACTATAGAGACACCTATGACTAGAGTGTTGGGTACGTTGTTATGCCTTATGGGTTGAGTGGCACACTAAGTTTGTGGGCTATGTGTCATTTGGGTTGTGTTGGCATTGGAGGTTGTTTGCATTTCTGCTTTGGAGGTCCCTGTTGCTTGGGCAGATTTTTATTTAGAGCCTCCATGAATGTAGGTGTGTGTTTTGTGTTTCTATGTGTGTGTTTTGGTGGTGTAGGTTTTAAGGGACAATGTGATGAGTGTGGTGTGGTGCAAGTGTTTACCTTCTCCTTTCTACTATCTAGTCCAGTCTTGGATGAAGAGATCTTTGCTTCCAGTTTGGCTATATAAGTGCATCTCTCACAGGTTGTAGTGTTGGGTGGTAGGAGGAGACGGTTGTCTGTGTACATGAGGCATTTGCTGCATTGCCCCAAGATGCCCAAATTCATCAGGTAGACGGGGAAAACATTGGGTGCTGACCCTTAGACATGCCTGGATAGGTGCTTATCTATTAAGTACTAAAAACTGTTTTCCTCTAGACAAGTGTGGAAAGTTGAGTGCTGTAGTGATTTGTAACTTATTTAGTGCTTACAATGAGTTCTGAACAAGTCCTGAGCTCAAAGAAACAGATTTGATTGTTTAAACAAAAAAATGGCTAGTTCTAAGGGAAAATTCAAAGAGCAGAATTGATGGTGCCAGGAATAGTTTAACCCTAGCTAAACGGCGATGCATAAAGTGTGTGGTTTTTTTTTTTGGATAAGTTACCTAGTGTTTACCACTCCCACTGATAAGCTAGAAGGCTTCCCTCCAACACAGAAAGTCTTGGGGCTCAGAAACTTACAAACAGTCCTGGATAGACTACTTACAGGAAAGGCAGGAAACAAGCTTAGAATTTTTTTTTGTAAAGTGGAAAGGGAGAAAGGAGGAGCAGAAGATAATTAGAGGTTAAGAAACTAAGTGGGTTGGCCTTCTCAAATGTTCTCCATGTATTAGGTAGAATGAGATAATGACACTAGACTGGGAGGAGTTTCCCAGATCAAATTTACAGTAGGGGTGGGCAACTGCAAAGCCACCAAGTATAAGAACAGGATACCAATAGGCAGGGAGGGTGGGAAACAAATATCAGAACAAATAAACCCATACAGATGATTAACAAATGGAGAAAATTTCCAGTTAATACCTCACACACAGTGAAAGTAGCCAGAAAAGTATGCAGCAGACAATAAATGTGCTATAAATAACTCATAAAAATAAGCAAAAAACAGGATTCTTAATGTTATATATCACAGATTAGTTTGCTCAGTGCCCTTTCTCTGATTAGCTCAGTATGAAATAGCAGAAACACTCACAAGTTAACTTCTTAAGTAACAGAAAGTTGAAACCTGAAACAACTTAAAACAAACTGAAAAGAACCAATGAGGTGCTTACTCCAAGCTGTAGTCCAGGTAACCCCAATGACCATAAACACTTCCCTCTCACTGAAATGCAAGAATGGCTTTGGCTAATCTAAGATTGCCTGGAACATGTGCCTATAAATTCCCTTACTTATCACATATCCTAAAAATTTCACTTCTTTCATGTCTGTGTTTTTCTTGGAGAGATTTGCAGTCAGTCTGACTTGTCTCATGGATTTTAGTATATCCTGTCCCTTTGCTAGGTGGAAGTCCCAGTTCTAAGAGTAAAGTATGACACTGTCTTGGTAAGCATCATACTGGCCATGAGGTTTTAGGACTTAGTCCATAAATAATGGAAAGGTCACAGGTGGACTATGTAGTCCAAAAGGAAGGGCATTATGCTAGAATACTCTGATGTTGAAAAGGCATTTAGTTCCATGCCAAAATTCAAGGTTCTGTTCAGCTTTCTAAAATTATTCCAGAATCTAATTGGGGGTTAGGGACTATCAGTATGAAGGTTTCTCACTCACATTTTGACTTCTGTGTCACCACATCTTAGGCATTTTTTGTACTGCATCTTCCACCGCCTTCCTCTGCCTCTCTGGTATTCTGTTTTTGTTAACATTTTCACCTGGAATGGCCTCAATAAGGACTTAAGTCAGGTATCTTCTGACTTGTAGTTCTGAAGATGCTTCTGGTTGAAGCAGCATTATTTACAGTATTTCACATCAAGTTTACATTCCCTTCACAAACCTTACAGATTGTGCTACAATATATTGTGTCATATTGGCTAGGCTTGTGGTAACAGAAAGTCACTGGATGCAGATTTGCAGTTATTTGATGCACAGATTTATTTGCAAGGATATCCAAGGAATATCTTTTGTGCATATTGAGGAATAACAGAAAAAAAGCCAGTCACATATATTCTCTACACACACACCTTCTTTTAAGGTGGACATAAACCACTCAATTGCCTAATAAAAAGCATATATATATTTAGAAAGCTTGTGAGGAAACTATTACTCTATTTTTGTTTTGCTTGGATCGCTTGTCTGTGTACTTAATAAAGGATTTTCGACTGGAAACAGACTGCCTGCCTTGCTTGGATTACTTTTGAATACTTAGTAATTCTGTACAATTATATATTTTTATTTTTATTTTTTTTTTACCTATGACGAGTTTAGTTCGCTACTTCTACTACTATTGTTGATTAACTAGAGATATATGTACTGAAAATCCTCCACACAGAGAAGTTTCTTACACCGTTTTATTTTAAGGTGGACAAATGCATACATCAAGTCAGAAAGGTTCCAACAGGTTCATAGCCAGGTTCCAACAGGTTCATAGCCATCCAATCAGCTCCTATAGAACTTTCAGTTTCAACAGCTTCAACATACTCTCATATTGATTTCAAAAGCAGTTTCATACTTACAAGTTTCAGTCTTTTGGCTGACTTTCTTATATAGGCAGGTAGCTTCCCTCCCTCTCATGGAAACAGCTTTTCAAACAGAGTTTCAGTTCCCCTCTCAGATTCCTAGCTTTCCAAACACCATTTCAATTAATAGGGTGCCTTTTCTCTGTAGTCACAGCTGTCTGGAGACTTCTTCACCAGAACCCACCCAAGAGTTTTAATGGTCAAGAATCTGTCTTCTTTACTGAAGGAAGCTAACTCATATTGCCAGAGGAAGTTTTCTGTCCTATGAATCATTATGGATACCTGCCCACATATGCACACATACAATCATAAGCCAGAGCACTAATCATTTTAAACCAATATAATCAAATACAATACATTGTGTGACACTAATCCTGCCATGCCAATTCACTGACTGTTTAACATCAATCAAACAAGTGTCACTTTTATCCACAAATTGCCTCAAGATCCATAAATTACAGCCACTTTATTCACTGTGAGCACATAATGTGATAAGAAATGACCAAAGTAAATTATTGCAACTTGCTTTGCACAAATACACACTAGTCCTGAAATGCCAGATTAATGATTACTTAACTTGATCATGATAGCAGGGTCAGTAGTTTTCATCCCAAGACAGCCCACAAACCCAGCAACTATAGCCATATTGTTGACCATGTACACTGTACATGTTCAAGTCTGATTGTGGTAATAATAATAATGGCCACGAAAATGTATTTCCAGTTTGTTTTACACAGACACATAATAGGCAGAGGAAAGTATTCTAAATAGCTTCACAAAACTGTGAACGCACTACACATACAAAGAAAGATTAATAATGGTTTAGCTTGAGTAAACATCAAAAGGGTCACGTACTTTCATCTACAGACTGGTCCCCCAAATAACTATAATGACTTTATTCACTGTTTAAACTTCAAACATCTGAATGCAATAAAATGGCTAGAGTAATGTGTCTCAGATTTGTCTCATGCGAACTGCAATCACATAAGGTATCCTATCTGGCTTCATACAAATATACATTAAGCTGCAAATCTAGAATGAACCATAATACTCAAGGAAGTGACATCAAGGTCAGTCATTTGCATTCCTATACAGTGCCTTCTTGCACATATCTGTGTGTATTGTCATCTTTTGTTTAATTAGAGCATAACTCAATGATCTTCTCATTTAAAAATAAGGGCACCTCCCCTGTAAATACTTCTGTTTAGGACATTTTCAAAAATAAACTTTCTTCAGTTACTTGGTGATAGACATTCATTCTGCTGGAAACCTTCTCTGATGGATGTTACTGCTGTAACTGCTATTTATGCTTCTGAATTTTATTCCCACTTAAATAGTTGCATTGATAAGGCAGTTCCTAGCCACAGCAAATATAATAATACATTAAAAAAATATATATGTTATGGTGGAATACCTGTATAAATAAACTATACGTCAAGAAAAAGAAAGACATGTATATACGAGGATTTGTTCTACCTACATTAGGAGCATGCTTAAGCACACTAGAAAAGAGGTTGAGGAGATCGTTAATAAGCTTAAAGTTCAACAAGAAATTAAAACAGACACTGAAACCAACATTTTCTATATATCTTTCTTTAACTATGTCTTGGAGTTAAGAAATAACACACAACAGTGTTCAGAGCTAGTCCACAAGTTAACATCCTAGCTAAAGAATTTACTGTAAATTTTACTCCACCCAAAGTTATGGCTCTACCTCATATTCATAGTCCTGTCTACCCACTGTAATTACTGTTGAACAAACCCTGTCAGAAGAAGAAGCAAAGCTTCCTGGCTATTCAAAGATATAGTTAAGAAAATAAAGGTTTTGGTTTTAATTTTATTTGAACTGAATTTAGTCAAATAGTTTATTAGTATTAGTGTTCCAGCCGGAACAGTGGCAATAAATCTATTTTTCCAGCAAGGTCTGTGTTGCCTTTCTCCTCTGGTGCTTGTGGACTTAGTTTATTAGTAAATCATGATTAATCGAGGTATAAAATGTTCACAATTAGCGTGAAATAGTCCACAGGCATCCATTTACTGCAGGTGTTAAGAAATAGCTGGTTAGTCATACCAGCACTTTTCTGTACTGTTTGCAATGTAACCAACAGCCCATTTGAAAAAGATCAGCATTCAGAACCAGCTCTGAATCATAAACATGTTCCTGTTTGGCACATGATTTCATTCGGACACACAGCTTTTTAGCATTGCAGTAAAGCCACAAGGAGAATGTTTTATTCCTTTAATTACAACAGAATACAGCCTCCAATGCAGACCAGGCCAAGACAACAATTTTATAAAAGATAAACTTTTAGATCATACTGGTTTCCAATTAGAATTGCTTCTTAAAGTCTGACTCATTAATATCTGCACTTAGCAACTTTGGATGGTGTTTTAATACATTTATCCTTACCAGTATATCTATCCAACCAGCGACGAAGGACATTGCTAAAAATTCAGGTTTCATGAAGAAACAGTGTCTGCTAAAAAATCTGATGGTATAAATTTTTAGTACTTCTTTTTTAAAACCTAAAATAATTTTAAAGTTAAGGACTATTTTTAAGACAGGCCAATTATCTTTAAATTACTGCATGACAGGAAAATTCCTTCTGCATTCTTACATAGTGTTTTAACTGAGCTCCAGATAACAAATCAATACATCACATTCTATAATGCACACTGTACAAAGTTTTATTTTCATATCATATGAAGAGGCAAGGTCAAAGAACAAAATAAATATTCTTTCTTCCATGCACAAGATATTGGTAGCATTGATCTGGCCATTTATAACATTTTATATATAACCCAGTGCTTTACCAAATGAGCTCATTGTAATAACAAGCCGGCACTCTGTTCCTTTACATGTAAGGCACCTTAATAGCTGAGATAGCTGGATACTTTCAGCAGAGGCTTCTAGCAAAGTCATGCATAATTTGTACTGCTAGCAAAGGGCGCATTAGAAGACTGCCCCAGAAATAAATGAGACTGTCTCATTATTGTATGTTGTTGAACTTTCACACCATTAAGTGGAAATCCATATGAAGGGTTGCTTAGTCATTTTCTTATTAACAATCTCAATTTGTCCGTTTTCTGCTTAGGGTGACTTTTAAACCTTTAGTTAAAAATTGTAAGTTAAAGTTATTTGACAAAAATACAATATCAGAAGCACTTTATCTTATGAAGAGTTACACAGTAGTCACTGGCATAACATCATCATTTGTAACTTGTTTGCCGAACTATTAAAATGTAAATGTTCTGATTTATTTAGTTACTGAAGTATAATAAGTTTTTTTTATTTAAGTATGTCATTAAAATAAATGTAGCTATTACGAGTAACATCACCTATGAAATGTTATTACATTTCTTTTTCCTATCTCCAAAGAGACTGGGACATGTCATTGACTTACTATACACTGAAACTGTAATAACTTAAACAAATAACACTTCTATAACCAGGTAAGAAATCATAACTCCTAAAGAGAAACATCTATCAATAACTTAAAGTCATGTAACTGAAACCTTTTAAAAAACACCACCACTTGTAGATAAAGCTGTATCTGAGTCATGCTTCTCAACTGTCTAGATTTTTGCAGAATTTCCAGATTTTTGCCTCATACTTTTGGTTTGTTTGGCAAAGAATTTGTGGTTTTCTGGCAAATCAGTGAGGACTGATTTCAGAAAATAATGACAGAAGTTTGAGTTTCAACTCACTATCTTCAAAAAATGCATGGTAACACAATCTTATATTCTAGCAGCTTTCTAAGTTTATAAGATTATATGCAGTATTAAATATCACTTTGTTGCCCCATTATTTTTGGCTTTGTTCAGAATTTTTGTGCTAACAGGTTGAGAGGTATGATCTGAATTCAACAGAATACTTTTAGTTTTTCTAAGTTAACTTCTATATCTCTGTACTAAAAGAGTCAAAGCCAAATAAGCACCTTGACTAACCAAAGTAACAAAACAACTTATAAATCCAAGAGACAAGGCCTGGAAAAATAGTTGCAAGATAAAACGGTGGCTGACCAACAACAATATAGGCAGCTCAGAAATAAAGTAAAGTACAAGATCAAATAAAATAAAACATACTAGACAAATTCTCAAAAATCAAATCAAAACAAAACCAAAACATTCTGGTCAGCCATAAATCCACATCTAAAAACTGGGTACACCACACAACCTGCTCCATACACTGATACCCACCCAATTAGGTAGCATAGCAAACTAGTTCAACATTCATGCCATACAAACATAAGCATCCCTAATCAGCTACAGTACCCAGAACTCCCAGCCCATCATTCATCTACTGGACAAAAGCAAGATCAATATGACCTTTATACCTGTGTCTACATCCTACATTTAGAGATATCTTCTTAAGCCAAAACCAATGGCTCTAGCCCCAATCATATAACAGCTGAATACATCAGGACTGCAGCTGGCAAACTTAGCATATCCAATTTCCATCTTAATAAACAGATCTATCACTGAATGCTCTTCTCCTATACTATGGAAAATATTACATTATTCCCCTACATAAATAAGGCACCTCCACAAGTATCTCAGACTATAGACCAATAAAACGTATTCTATCCTTTCTGCCCAAAATCCTTAAGTAATGTATCTGAGCCCAACTACTCAATTATGTCACTGTAAATAACCTCCTATCACAATCTCAGGATGGCTTTTGTCTCCACTACAGTACCACTACTGCCCTTCTCAGTTTTATCAATACTGCCCTTCTCATTTTTATCAACACCGTAAACCTACATAGAAATACAGGAAATCTGTAATCTACACTCTTTCTAGACCTATCAAAAGCATTTGATTTGGTATCTGACCAATAGTTATTACATTGACTGTCTGTCTTAGGACTTTGCAGTTCATCACTCACCTGATTTCAAAGTTAATTATCCAACAGATGTCAGGTAATTAAATGGTAAAACGAAATCACATCTGTTCTCCATATGTCTGGTGTTGTTCCCCAAGGGTACATCCTTGGCCCTCTTCTTTATAATATATTCATAAATATTTACCCTTTGGTAAAAACTCTGTACCCATGAACTACCACATAGCTGGTAGTCTACTTAATGCCGAAAATGTGATAAGAGACCTTGGGACACAGGTGGACAGTAGTCTCTCCTTTAATAATCACATCACCACAGTGGTCAGGAAATCCTTCTACGTGGCTCATCTCATCACAAAAGGATTCTCATCCAGAAAAAAAGAGGTCATTGTTCCCTTCTACTCATCACTCATTAGACCCATTATAGAGTACAATGCCCCTTTTGGTATGTACCTCACAAGACATCTACAACAACTGGAAAGACCACAGAAATACCTCAAAAAGAGGATTACTGGCCTCAAACAGATGCCCTATGCAGACCATCTCAAAAAACTACAGATTTACTCCATCGCATATCGCCTACTCAGGGGCGATCTTTGCCTAACATACAAAGCTATGTCAAACCCAAAGCTGTTGGACATGCTCCACTTAAAGAAATCCCAATCCCTCCAAGCTACACACTATAGGGACCTAAACCTTGTCACCACAATAAACAGAACATGCTGGAGGGATAGATTCCTGTCCCAGAGACTTCCCATACTCTGGAACAGACTACCTATCTATGTCAAACAGAGTTCCTCATTAGCAATCTTCAAGAAAAATCTTGATGATTGGATGGGAAATGGGAAATTCACCCTGGGGATCACTTCTGTGGCTCTGTTCGACAGGGGCACAGGAAAATAATTTTCTTGGGTGGCGAAAGCCAGGGTACATTTTTTGGCTAGGCTTGTATGGGCCCTAGGGCCGATAGCCTAGTACCTACCTGTGAACCTATGAACCTAAGACCTGCACATAGCAAGCAAGCATGCCTTCATAGTCTAGTATGCAGAAGATTCCACCTTGATCTATTTATCTAAATCCTGGAAAAAAAATACAAGAAGTAACGCAAGATTCCTTTGCCTCCATGATACCACGACTAGTTATTTTAAAAACCTAAAAAAGTCAATTTATTTTATTTACTTCAAAATAACTCGCTACACAAAAAGTACTTTTCCATATAACCTCACCAAATTGTACAAAAGCTGAACTTGTTATTCATACCAAACTTCTAAGCATAAACACATATAAAAACGTGAACTCAGGCCTTGACATATAAAACAAGTAGTTGAAAAAGACCACATATTCCCTCCCTCTGTATGATGAAACCAAATATATCTGAGAACACAGAAAGCCCCTTGCCTCAAAACATCTTCTTCCCACACTCCTTTACTCCACTCCCATTTTCACACTTAACAATAATATAACAAAGTTGTCAGATTCACAGCTAATTTACTTCATAGGACATACCACTGCCTGGCTGTGAAGCAGCCCTACTAACTAATATTTTCACACCTAATGACTACTCATAATCATATTAACAAACCAGAACACTGTCCATCTATAAACATTGTAATTATGTACTACTCCACTAATAGAATTCTGTATTCTGCATACAAATCACTAGCTATTAATAACCAAATCAAACAACTCAAAATGAAACTCCCTGTACTCCAACTACTTCTCTAATAGTGGCACTCCATCCCTCTACCCCTCAGACAGATGGTCAAAATCCTTTAAACCACAAAAAATAAACAAACGAACAAACAAATAAATAAACAGATAATCTAGCCAACTCCTAGATGTGTTCTTGCATTTCTCCAGGTTAGAACCCACCTTATACCTCATTACTATAGATGACATCTCTCATCCATATTGTAGTGCCCTGCATATTGAACTGGGTTGTTGTTTAAATAGCTACATCTGTAACTGCTAATGTGGTGTATTGTTTCATTTTGTGCCCAAGCTGATATTGGACAGGGCGGTATGGTTTATAGTCATGCCACACTACCCCAAGGCACAATACCATCTGGACAAACCAACAACATATGCTTTGGGAAGGTTTTTGCATATGATTTCATAATAATGGTGGTATCTGCTTTGCTGTCTCACAAGATCTGATGCTGAGTCCAACTGAGACAGTTATCTAGACTCCCAAGACTCTGTGCAATCATCCATTTGCAGATCTGTCAGTCTTTGACCACTTGGGCTCATTTTCTTTAAGGCATATTTTATTTCCAAATCTTGGTCATAGAGAGCTAAAGCCCAGACCCCAGCTCTGATATTAGACACACCATTCCTTAGCTTCTGGCTTCCAAGTGGGACAACGGGCTGATGTTGTGACTGTAACATCACCTTTTTCCGAAATGTAGTTTTCAAATCTCTCTACTCTCCATTCAGTAGAAAAGAGAGCCTTTTCACACTCAAACAGCCTTTTCTCTAGCTCCTGTTAGTGTTCTACATGCATAATCTCTAGCACATTGAGCAGACTCATGCTTTTGATAGGGGACACCACTGATGTTACTATCAGTATTTATATCCATCTGTGGCTAGGCCAGGCATATTTTTTACCTGCCTTTTCTAATGCACCCATAGTTCTGACTTTTTTGGCACCTTGATGAGGAGATATGCCACCTCTGCAAAGTGCTGAGTTAACTGTCTGCTGTGACTGCATATGCATGGAAAGATTGTTAGCGCCCTCTAGATTATTGGAGGGTTGATGCACCTGATAGCCTCTATTTTGCTGTTTGTGGTTGTAGCCAGTATATGCCAATTTCGTACCCTAGGTAGATGATTTTATATTTGAGCCACTCTTATTTTGTGATAGACAGTTTAGCCTCAGCATTCTTTAACTGGTATAATACACAGGTCACTTCAGTAAGATGGTCCTCAGAAGTGTTACTTCTGTTTGCACTTCATTCATATAAATCAGATTCCCTCTACTTTGTACATCAAGCATGGCTTTGTGTAGGAAGATATTGAAATCTGCAGTGCATTCTGGTACCGAAAAGTACACCTACATCAGGTGTACTTATTTTGACCAAATGCAAAATCCAGATTTTACTGGTCACAGGGCTGTACCTTCAGGGTGCATAATCCATTTGAGATACCCATTCTTGTGAAATGTTTTGTACCCTCAACCCTAGCCAAACTTTGGTACAACTATGTCATGGGCCAGCAAGATAAGGGTGCCTATTGATTTAGATTTATGTAGTCTATGGTGAACCTCTGCTTACCTATAGGTTTAAGAGCGTGATAAATGAGAGAATTATACACAGAATTTACTTATCTTATAATCCCCCTCTCTTTCTGGGTGTCCTGAATTTCGGTCATAAGATGCCAGAGGTATCTTGCACTACACTGGACATTTAGAAGAATCAGTTGGACCCCAGTAACATGAAGGTTACTTACCTTACGGTCATAAGCATTTTTTTGCAAACACATCTACAAGCCGACCAAACCGCTTTTTTTTTCTCTCTTTTTCTGTCTCAAAAGACATGCTTGAATAGCTTGCTCAAGTTGACTCTAGAAACCAAGATATATCAAGTTCCACCTTGTCTTCTATAATGTCAGACATTTTCAAGATCCTACGCTGTTTTATTTCTCTTGCTGCATGAGACAGGACAAGGTAATCACCTTTAACTTCATGTGAGTATACTTGCTTTTTATCACTCTGATGATGTCCTGCAGTAGGATTAAGCCACCATTCCACATTGCTCCTTAATCTTTTCCTTTTTTCATATCTGCTCACAATTACATATTGTGTAATTCTCATGCATCATGCACTTTTCAGTCTCCAGTGGTTCACTACTTCTCATTAGTATTCTAGTAACCCAACACATCCCTCCATTTTCCCTTTCTGTTTCTTCATACCCTCTTATTTTCTTATGCGTTATATTTTTACTTACTGTGTCTAGAAATGCCCTGTCCAGTTCCCATTTCTGGCAACTGCCCCTTGTTTTCCAGTTTCTGACTATTACACACTTCACCTATAAGTCTTATTACTTGCATTTCTTTTTGCTGATCTCCCCACTTCATACCTTGTACCCTGTATACCCAGAAGTTTTATTCCCTTGTTTTTCTCCTCCATATATCCTCTTCCAGGTTTCCACAGTCTTTCTCCAGATCTTTTGCATTCAGGTACACTCCTAGAACATTTGTTTAATTTCAGCTCTCTTCTGTCATACATCTCCAGTATTGAGTCTATTTCTCTTCTGTCCTTATATAATCTTTTTTGGTGTAGGATACCACCTATGCAACATTCTTAATATATGACCTACCACCCCTTGCATTTTCTGCAACTAAGATGTTATTTTGAGGACTTTTTGTTGATAAGCTTCCCTGACCTGTCACCCTCCTAAAGTCTCTCATCCTTTCCTTATCTCTTTCTTTCCTCCCATATGCCTCTTCCTTTCCCTTGCCCCCATGTCATGTTGCCCCATATGTTTAGTGCCTTGCCATATATTTTTTTATATTTTTCCCAACATCCTATTTGTTCTTTCCATTCTCTTGCATATTTGTCTCCCCCTTACTTCCTATCCACCTCAACAGGTATATGTTAAGGCCTGTGTTAATGTGTATTAGAGTCCCCAGACCTGTTTTTTTCCCATTCAAGCTTGCTTCTTTTTGGACATCTTTCTCCATTTCCCTTTCACTACTCACTCTTTCAAGTCTTTCTGCAGCTTTGAAAGTTTGACCTCCACTGTATTCACTAACAGGTTTCCTAGTATATGCTCTATAACTGGGAGAGTCAATGTTCTAATTGCATTGAATTTAACTGCATATATGATTTATGTATTCCCCACTCCAGTAAGCCCTGAAATTTGTCTTCCCCTTTTACCAAATTATTGTCATTGTATCACTTAATGTGTGTCTTACATATACTCCCAGATATCTGGAGCATTCCTTCACCTGTGTCACAGTCCTACCTTTGTTTTATTTTCTCCTATCCTTGACCACCACTGTCTTTTTCCGATTGCTATAATACCTTTTCAAACCTTGCAAAACCTGTCATTATTTCCTGTATAGCCATCTCAACATTCTCTGAGTTAAGCATGCAGTCATTTACATACATTAAGAACACTGACTGTAGTCCTGTTCATCCCTCCACTTGTGCTTTTTCTTCACTTAAATTGCCAGCTCATCTATGACTAGAGTGAAGACCCCTGGGGAAAGAGGCCCCTGTGTGGTCCTCTTCTTCCATTTTGTGCCTTGAAAACTCATTTGTTTGTCACTGCTTCTATTTCTGTATTATTGTAAATTGTCCTTTAACATTTTGCCTATCTTTCTTCTGTTATCTCCCAGAGGCATTCCCATCTGACTATGTCAAAGGCCTATTGTAGGTCAAAAAAGACAATCTCTGCTTGTATACCCCATTTTGCTCTTCTTTTCCATAAACTCTGTTAGTACTCACCAGTTCATTTCTGCCCTTTTTCCTTCCCTCTTGTAATATTCTTGACAAAAGCTAGCAGCTTTGCCATGACCTTGATGTCTGTGTTTAGTGAGAGAATTGGTCTTTAATCTCTTTTTTTTCTATAACGAATGGGGGTTGGCATAATGATTTATGGGTTTGCTTTACCCTGCCTTTGAGAGAACGTGGCTAGGTTTTAAAATAGTCTGCAAGAGCAGCTAGCCTAGTACTTACCTATAAACTATAATTTTCTGTTATATATTCCCTCCATTCTTCCCCAGTTATCCATCAGTAGTCCCTCCTGTAGCATTACTCTACTTTTACAACAGCTGTTACATTTCCTTCAACCTCAGTTGTTACTGCTGTTTCCTTTGTCCTTAGTGCTTCTTTGTTTAGACCATTCAATATTTCCCTTTGCATCCAGTTCAGTTTTCCTTTCAGTTTTGTTATCGTATCCTTATCTTGATTCCGTTTCCACCCATTCTCTCTCCACAGTGCCAGATTTTCACACTCCAGCCTGCAGTTTGAATGCATCTGAACCTGTGCCATTCAAATTAGTCTTTTTATCCCAGTTCTGCTTTGGCTCTGACCTTCTTGCTTTCACTTCTCTATGACTGCTTCCTATCTGTTATATGTGCCTGCTTCTCTCTCCACTTCTTTGTAGCCATTACTTGTTCCTTTGTATTTGATCTTACTTTTCTAACAGTTTCATGCATTATATTTTATTCTGATGTAATACATTGTCACTGAGCATTGCAGTCAAACATAAGACTGTTCCCATAATTATTTCTTTTCCAGCCCCCGTCCCCTCCATTTTTCATTCATATGTTTATAGGTGTTTACTAGGCTAACAACCTCAAGGGCCTCTTTAAGTTTAACCATGCATCCCAAATCTCTGAAAAGTTCTGGTACCTTGATAAGTGTAAACATGGGCTTGTGAGATGAAACAACATTTACAAGCAGGGACCTGGGAGATGAGCCATTTATAGGCTGCCTGTGTCCATTAGAGATATAGGTGCCAAACCAGGGAGGGATTTTCTGTTTCCCATCCAGTTGTCGAAGTTACACTTCAGTTGGGTTTGGGGGAAACTCTGCTTCACATGGATGGGGAGCCTGTTCCAGAGAAGGGGTAGTCTCTGGGATACAAACCTGTCTCTCCAGCAGGTTCTGTTTACTCCTGCTCTCATTATTCTATCTACAATAACCACATACCACAATACTGTCTCTTACAACAACCCAACTCCTACTATAGCACATGTGGCCAATGGTCTACCCCCCCCTCACTTTTCCTACATACATCCCTCTCTTTTTAATCCCATTACTACCTCCCTGCATAAAGTCAGGTTACTTTTTACACCTAAACCGCATTCTGTACTTAGAATTAAACTAGTCATAGCATTTACCGACTCTTATCTCAAAAAACATTACTTTGCTATCATTCTTCTATCAGGTGACATCCACCCTAACCTTGGACCTAGCAAACTACTTCTTGATCTTCCTAATGCATCCCTAGCCCTTCCACATAAGGCCTCACCCAACACCCCTGGTACCTCATCCTCTAAATCTCTATCCCTGATTGCACTTAATATACAAAGTGTTGTTAATAAAATTGCCTTACTTCACTCCTGCATCACCCACTATAAACTTGACATCCTAACCTTGTCAGAAACATGGCTAAAGCCTCATATATCAAACTCAGAAATACTCCCCCTGGCTATAATATTAATAGGCATGATAGAGAAAGACAAAGGAAAGGAGGAGTTGCTAATCTCTACTCCAACCACCTCTCTATATCCCCCATCTCAGTTTCTATTCCAGACTTTAAGCCTATTGAGATATGAGATACTGTTAGTAAACTGTAATGTGACACTCACTCCTGCAGCCATCTACATTCCCCAGGTGACAACATTACCATATTAGAACAGATTCTGTCCTGGTTCTCTCACTCAATACCTCATGAAATTATCATATTAGGGGACGTTAATATTGATTCTAATCTACTTAATACTAACTCTCCCACCTCCCACATTAACTTTTATGGATTCTCCATCTTGTTACTACCCGTACTCACCTATTCAAAAATTACACTTGTGGAACTATAATCGACTGGATACTTGTGTGCAACCCCTCAAATTACCATAACCCTACTACTCTAGCTGACACACTTAGTAATCACCTTCCCATCTCTTTAATAAGGCAGTCTCTTAACCCTCTGAAAACTCACCAATATAAAGTCTCCCATAATCTATCTAAATTCAACCCTGACATCATCAACCAACTGATATCCTCAATAGACTGGTCCATAATTTACTCTCTGCCACTTGAAGATACTGTCCTTCACTGCAATAAAACCTTCTTGGAAATCTTGGACTCCTTTGCCCCCTCTAGAGAAATTAGAGTTAAATCTTTAAATGCTTCTTGGCTACGTACCACTACTCACTCCCTCATGACCATGAGAAATAAAGCCTGGAAGGCCTGGAAAAAAAATACCACCATAGCTGATTTTAATTCTTACAGAGAACTCCGTAATCTAACAAAAAACAAGTTGCACTACAAAAAAAGAACTATTATCAGAAATTCTTCAGCAACCCCCATTATATCCCTAAAACATTCTGGTCTTCTGTTAACAAACATCTGTCTCCTTGAAACCCATCATCTCTGAATCCATACCCCAATAAATCCTCACTTGAAACTGCTACGACACTTAACAACTTCTTCATTGAGACTATAGAGAAACTTACCAAACCTGGAACCCAGTACACCAACTGTACTAATCCCTCCTCCCTCTCTACATCCTTCTTGCTATCACCTTCTTTCATTAGAACTCTACTTAGCAATTTAAAACCCTGTCCCCCATCCGTAGACAGTCTACCACCCCTATTGCTTAAACATGCAGCAAAATCCTTTGCATTCCCTACCTCTAGCTTAATTACCAGGTCCATAAAAAAATGTAGTCCCAGATATGTGGAAGAAATTCTTTGTTATACCACTCCACAAATTCGGCAACTCCTCTGACCCCTCCAATTTCAGACCAATTGCCATTCTCTCCCATCTGTAAAATTCTTGAAAAGTGTATGCACAAAGAAATTCTTACCTTTCTCCTTCAGGAAGACCTTCTAACCCCAACTCAGCATGATTTTCGCCCCTCACATACCACATCTACTGCTTTCATATCTTTTACCCATAGCACTGCCCTAGCTAGAGATGAAAATAAACTTGTATCTGCTCTCTTCCTCGACTTATCCAAAGCTTTTGATATGGTTTCTCATTCCATCCCCTTAAACAAACTCATCAATCTTAACCTCTCTAACTCCATTACTTCCTGGTTTAGTAACTACCTATATAACTGTTTCCAATCCATCGATTGGAAAACACCCACTTCCCCCTTCCTACCAGTCAAAACTGGGGTTTCCCAAAGTGCTATCCTTGGTCCCCTTTTATTCAACATATTCGTCAATGACCTTCCCACATCCTGTCACCACTTAACACTAATTCAATACACTGACGACTCTGCCATAATCAATACATCAGACAACATGCAAAGCCTTCATTGCAATACACAACAATCTCTGCACTCAGTTGAAAAGTGGCTTAGAACTAACCAGCTCCAGTTGAATCCTAAAAAATCTAAGCTACTCCTCTTCCTACCTAAAACCGTCAAACCTCTTAAAACAAACATCTCCATTGCATCCCTCGACAGCACTATAATCTCAGTTGACTCACATACTAAACTCCTCAGTGTAACAATTGATCAACTAAAATTTGGCCTACATATCCTCAATACTGTAAAGAAAACTCACCCAAAACTCAGTCTTTTATATAGAAACAAATGGTTTCTCCCAATAAAAGCTGGACCAACCTTGGCACAGAGTCTCCTTCTCCCTTCTCTACTCTTATGCTGCTCCTATCCTTACCCATGTCCAAAACAATCTCCTAGCTAAATTTGAATGGACTTACAACAAAATTGCTAAATACTCCCTGCAAATCCTACCACTGTCTCACATTAAAAACATTACAATGGCCTGAGCTACCCCATCTACTACTACAACCTCATCTGCAAATTAGTCACAGCATTCTTACTTACCCTTTTTCCTGCCCTAGCCATTTTGTAACACAATATGCACCCAAACGTGAACTCGGAAGTTCACAACATCTACTTCAGGTACACAAACCAGAAAAAAACATGGGTAAATTGCTGTACAGTTATGCTGTAGCCAGTTCTTGGCATAAATGTCCCCTGTCCCTTCATACCATTAAAAAAGTGATATCTTTAAAAAGGAACTAAGAACTTACTTCCAACTTTTTTGGGATTGTTCTTTCCAAAACCCAACCTAAACTATCTTCAGAGTACCTCCTGCATCATGTTTTCTCTTGTACACACTTTATTTTCTTTTCTTTCCTTACGTCTTTTCTTGCCTCTATAATTTCAACATGTTGCTCTACTCCTTTTTCTTTTATGGTATGGATATGCTATATTAATATATGTAGCTGGCTTTAACACTGTACTGTATCTTTACTGCATGTGTGTATATGCAACTTAGCTTAGCAAGAAAATATTATTATTGTTATTCCATGTTATGATTTTTGACTGTTGTCTGTATCTGTACCCATATTTCTTGTGATATTTGTAGTTTGTAGTTTTCTCCTCGGGTCTCCGCTGAAAAAGGGCTACTTAAAACCCAATTGGACTAACCCGGTTAACAAATGTTAAAATAAATAAATAAATTAATTAAAAAATAAAGATATCACAGGCAAGGTTTAAGTCTTTTGAACATGTAATTCTGGTGCTGTTTATTTTGCTGATATGCAGGAGATCCATCAGACTGGGGTCTGACAATGCCTTGTATGCCAGGCATTGATTTCCCTCAACAGCCTGTAGGAGACAGTATACAGGGATAGGGTCTTGAGGCTGTCTACATAAGACATGTTACTTATGTCCTGTATTCTGTTAGTGACAAACCTCTGTGAACTTTCCAATTTTTGGATATGCCTGGTTAAGTTGTCTTAAATTATTCCCTGTGATTCGGAACTCTGTAGTTACTGTATTGATTGAGAATTGCCTTGTTCCTTTATTAGTTATTATTAAATAGAGTTAAACCTTGTAATTGTGTCTGGTCTGTATAGAACTAAGTAAACTCTTAAAGTACTTACATATGTATTTGGTGACATTGTATAGCCCACTTTAATAGCCTTGGTCTTGGTCACACTTGCCATTTGGCTAATAGGCACATCACACAGTAGGATTCATCACCTTTTGGCAAGGGCCTTACAATAGCTTTTAAAGAGCTGAATTGTGGCAATCAGAACTACCTTTAAGTCTGGGTGAAAGGGGCCGTAGCTAGTAAACTTGTGTCTGCCTTTTCCATGAGTGTGTGTGTGTGTGTGTGTGTGTGTGTGTGTGCGTGTGTGTGTGTGTGTGTGTGTGTGTGTGTGTGTGTGTGTGTGTGTGTGTGTGTGTGTGTGTGTGTGTGTGTGTGTGTGTGTGTGATTCATAAATCTAATCTCAAAGTGTGTGTGTGTCAGCTACTTGGACAGGGACATGAAGCACTAGTTGGACAGAGAGGATGATGGATGTTTTGGCTTGACTGCTCTGCTGAGAAGTTAACCATATAACTCTGCCAGTGGGGAGTCTTACTGGGGATCTAGAGAGAGAGAGAGAGAGAGAGAGAGAAACTAGCCCCAGACTGACTGTGATCTCTGTGTGCTTATTGTACTTTACTGTGTGTGCACTTGTTATCCTACCTTTGTGTGCGTCCCTTACTGGTGGCAGAGGAGAGGATTGAGGCTCTTTGATTACTGGGCCAGTGCAGGGGCATCACACTGACAGCACGTACTGGTGGATACAGCTGGCATATCACATCATGTACCATCACTGAGCCCCTAGCAGTCTGCCAATGTCATACAGGATTATTTCACAGATTGCCCAGGTCTCCCTAACCATTCCTGACATACTCTGGCTAGGTCAGTGTGTACTTCACACCTGCATCTGATTGCCTGACACCTATGGCTAGCATACCTAGTGAGCCCCTGCAGCAAGACAGCAGGTCATATGTACTAGTAGTGGGGGATGCTGACTCTGGCTCAGCAGTAGTGCATACATTTTGAACATACAGTGTAAGGGAATGTATACAGTACCAGATATTCATGTTCCTTTACTGTGTCCCCAGGGGTCTGGCATGTCATAGACATATTCTGAAAACTATGTGGACAACCATCGCGTATTGTCCAACTGATGTCTGAAAATACACATTTGTCTGGTGGGGGGGATCTACATCTATCTGGCACATGTACACATTCCGCAAACATCTGGGTCCTGCAGATGTCAGACACCTACGAAGAGGTCAGCCTAATACACATATACACTGATCTCTGTTATTGTGTAGCTCAGATGCAAAATGAATGTCCATATGCACCTGTAGTAGCACTTACCTATTTGTGGGATGTAGGCTGCATGACATGATATTGTAACGCTGCCCATAGGGGACACCCAACAGTTTATAGCAGTGATTTGTGTGGACACATAACAACACAGTCTGTCACAGCAGTCCGGCCATTTCTGGTATTCCTGGTACCATACAAGGTTACTAGGCTATAGGCCCTGAGCAGACAAATGCCTAGGCCACATGTTAGGCCATGTGCATGCAAGGATACCAACAGGGACCCAGGTGGTATCCCAAGGGCGTATGTGCTGTTAACCATCCAGTTGACCAGGATGTGACTGCAAAGGTGTAGGTAGCTACCCTGCCTGATGTAGACAGGGTACCCATTCCATCACAGGGTGATTTTGTGGGACACACATCCAAGCTGCCAACAAGACCAGTTCAAGTCATTCACCAGGTGGAAGTTTTGTGTGTGTGTGTGTGTGTGTGTGTGTGTGTGTGTGTGTGTGTGTGTGTGTGTGTGTGTGTGTGTGTGTGTGTGTGTGTGTGTGTGTGTTAACAGAGTGGAGCATGACTTGAACTCATGCAGCAGTCCCAGCAATGTGGAGTCCATGAATGCCTGGCATGCCAGCGTGAGGTCACTCCTGAGGAGCATGTATGAAACCGAGTAGTGGGTTGTTGGTCTTATAGCCTATAGCTGTACAGTAGATGTGTGATGGCCTGCCATTCCCTGGCGGGGAACCTCTGTCATATCACCAGCTGCTGCATGTGCTGTGTGATGTGAATGGTGAACAGAGAATTATGCACGTTAATGGTCCTCATTGAGGGAACATGAAACATCAGGATTAGGGGGACAATGCATGCTGTAATGCCAGTAAGTTGTCGATGCGCACACACATACTGTGCTGATAGATAGTAAGGGTGTTAGTGGTGGATAGTGCTGGCAAACGTGGATGTGTTGGGTCTGTACATAATGGTGGCCAATATATGTGGTTCTGTGATTTGTTCCCCTGTTCATGTCTTTCAGGTGGGATGTACCAAAGACAGAACCAGGCATTCTCAGAAGTGGAGACCACTGCAATCATTGATGTCCTCAGACTCCATCACCAGTACTGTTGGGAAGGAACTGACAAAACCTGCAACAACGCACTGTCCTGTGTGCAGAACTGGTAGCAACAGTTAACAATGTGGGCCACCGGGACAGGAGCTATGAACAGGTTCAACGCCATGCCAGAGACCTCATGCACAATGCACAGCAAAGGGCTGCAGCTGTGGCCAGGAACCATGCTGGCACTGGTGGAGGCACTGCTACTCAAGCACCACTCTCAGCAAAAATTGGTTCAGGCACCACCTCCCAGGAAACCATGACTACATATGTCATGGAGGTGGGTGGCACAGATTCCACAGCTGAGGAGCGTCCAGGTGTGCTTATGGGGTTGGTGCTGATGTGGGGAATACTGGGGCCATGTTCTTGATGTATGGTATGCTTATACTGTGGTCTGCATTCAGCATGAGGCCAGGACCTTGTCACCATTCCATACCCACTGTATGGCCCATTGCAGTGTGTTAGCAGTTTGTGGCTCAATGACAGACTGCGCAATACTTACAGTTGACATGGCCTTAGGCAGTACCTACATATGTGGGTGGTGGCAGTTAGCATTCATGCCTATATACATGTAGGTCATTGGGGGTAGCAGGTAGTCACAGTGCCTTCACATGTCTACATATTGCAGACACATAGGTGACACAGATTGTGGTTGTCACCTTATCAAATGTGTTCTATGGTACATGTCTTGTAGTAATGAGACAGTTGGTAGGACATACCATACCCACGGCAAGTGCAACACACAGGAATTCCTTTGGTATGCTACTATGACACCATCTTTGTGTGACATTACCTTAGCTTATGCTATTTGTCATAACATTAAGGTACTTCTGATGTGCAATAACTGATGTATGCAATTAGTAGACAACTTTATGAAATGTTTGTTGTCCTACACTGTCAGGACCTCTGTATTGTTTCAGTTGTCATCACAGGTCACACCTCCCTAACATGGACTGCAACCTGCTGGGTGGAACAGATGGTGGCAATACCTCTGACCTCTACATTTGTCTGCAGAATGGCCTGATGTTTGCCACATATATTTTTTACAGTTGTGATAACATTGTCGTTTTCTGGCAAATGAAAATCATGACAGACTAACTTTACAGATTAATGATGGATATTGTCATGTCACAACACATACCCTTTGAAAAGTGCATTCAAATGCACAACCTGTTATAGTATCTACTTTCTATGCATGTCACAGCAATATTTGATGGTTGTGCTCAATGTTTGGCCTTTGGCCCACTGTTCCACCTAACCAGATGTCTGTTGTGAGAGTCATAGAGGTATGCTGGTGGCCATAACACAGTTAGACTGCTGCAAGGAGATATACATATATACAAATACACACCCACTCATGATCTGCCCTTGTTGACAGTAGAACCTCTAGATACTTAGTTTTACATGCGATACTGCTATATACATACTGCAAGCACTACACCGCTACTACAGTGTTGCAGTGTCTGCCACAACTATTTAGGTGGGTGACAATTGCAGGGTATGTTAGGATTGACACTGGGAGGTTCACAGGCCCTTAACATGGTAGAGCCATCACAAATACACACACACAGATGACTGGGGATATGCATTAAAACACACATGCACACTGAGTTGACACTTCTATGATTAGCACACCTACCTATCTTGATATGTACAATACAGATTGACATGACTCTTGCATGCGCCACAGTACCCTTGTGTTAGAAAATGTGTAACTGTGCTTCTAATGTGGATGACATCTGTAGCGACCCTGACTAGGTTGGCAATGGGGGAGTTAACAGGGTGGAACAGCCACACAACATGGTATAATCAACACACACAACAGCCACAGGGTATATGCTTCACACACAAACACACACACATATTCAGTAGTATAACTGGCTGCATTGAGATTCAAATGCCTACCTACCTAGTTGTATGTACTATACAGCTGCCTACTTATCGCATGCACCACAGAGCATATATGCCTCTATGCCTCAACAGTGTCCAACAGTGGATCTAAGGTGGATGACATGAACAGGCCCTGTAAAGTAATGGAATGGTGGTGTCACCAGGGTGGAACAGGCCTCAAAATGGTATAACCAACACACACAAGATATTGTTTTTACACACACACACACACACACACACACACACACACACACACACACACACACACACACAATTGTCAGTACTGAGATTAGAACTCCTTCCTATCTAATTATATGTACTACAGTGCTACGCATTTATCATATGCACCATGCAGCGTATAGGACTGAAGAGTGTCCAAAGGTGCTTCTAAGGTGAATGACATCAGCAAGCATTGTAAAGTAGGGCAATGGGGAATATACTGGGTGGAAAAGGCCTCAAAATGCTTTTACCTACAAACACACAATTGTCAGTGCTGAGATAAGAACCCCTTACCTATCTAATTACATGTACTATAATGCAACATATTTATTGTGTGTGCCATGGAGCTCATCAGGCTGAAAAGTGTCCAAAGATACTTCTAAAGTGAATAAAATCAGCAAGCCTTGTAAAGCAAGGCAATGATGTACTGGTTGGAAAAGGCCTCAAAATACTTTAACCTGCAAACACACATAGTTGCCAGTGTTGAGACTAGAACCCCTACCTATCTAGTTACATGTACTACAATGCCACGTATTTATAACATGCACCAATGAGCTTATAGGGCTAAAGCATGTCCAAAAGTACTTCTAAGATGAATGACATCAGCAAGCCTCGTAAAGTAGGGCATTGGGAATTGTACTGGGTGGAAAAGGCCTCAAAATACTTTGTGCTGAGATTAACACCCCCTACCTATCTAGTTGTATGTATGATAGTGCTACATATTTATCGCATATGCCACAGAGGTTATAGGGGTGAAAAGTGTCTAAAGGTACTTCTAAGGTGAATGACATCAGGAAGCCTTTTAAAGTAGGGCAATGGGAAGTTTACTGGGAGGAAAAGGCCTCAAAATACTTAGTGCTGAGATTAAAACCCTTACCCATCTAGTTGCATGTAAGATAGTGCTACATATTTATTGCATGTGCCACAGAGGTTATAGGGGTGAAAAGTGTCTAAAGGTACTTCTAAGATGAATGACATCAGCAAGCCTTGTAAAGTAGGGCAATGAGAAGTTTACTGGGAGGAAAAGGCCTCAAAATACTTTAACCTACAAACACACACAGTTGGCAGTGCTGAGATCAGAACCCCTACCTATCTAGATACATGCACTTTTGTGTTATGTATTTATCACATGCATCATGGAACTTATAGGACTAAAGAGTGTCCAAAGTACTTATAAGGTGAATGACATCAGCAGGCCTTGTAAAGTAAGGCAATGGAAGGTTTAGTGGGTGGAAAAGGCCTCACAATGCTTTAACCTAGAAACACACACACACACACACACACACACACACACACACACACACACACACACACACACACACACACACACACACACACACAGTAGGTGAGGTGAGATTACAACCCCTACCTCACTACTATTAAATAATGGAGGTTACCTTCATACTGGCACATACTGGCACATCACATGACAGTGATTACAATTGGTGTGCAACTGTCTGCATGAGGACATCACTCTATGCCTTTCAGGGTGTCTGTCTCTCTCTATGCCTCATTCTCTCTGTCTGTCTGTCTGTCTGTCTCTCTCTATGCCTCATTCTCTCTGTCTGTTTGTCTGTCTGTCTCTGTGCATCTGTCTCTCTCTCTCTCTCTCTATCCATCTCTGCCTGTCTCTACCTCTCCTTGTCTCTGCCTATCTGTAATTGATATATTTGTATATGTCACCTATATATATAGGTATGCCGTTCCCACTCAACAGATGCACATATATCACATATGTGCCACCTCCAGATAGCTGTAGGTTATCCTGTTTGATGGAGGTGGGGAGACACAGTTAAAGTGTACATAGCTGTCTGTATGCGAAGACATATCTGGACAGCAGCATTGCATAGTCAAATGTGGATATATACATGGGCTGTAAGTGTAAGAGCATGCCCAGTAAGACTCTCAATAGTACAATTTTGACTCCATTCCAGAGGTAGCTGTAGTTCAGTCCAGGAGTGTGTGTGCTAAAGCTGATTGGCTGATGAACCTGTGTAAACAGTCCAGCACCTCAGTGATATACTGTGTGAGGAATCTCCTGGGTGTGTACTATCCTTATTAACTGAGTCATATCCTGGTGTGGGTACAGAGTGCATTGGACTGAGCAGAGTTTTCCATGCTATGTGTGGTATATTTCACACAGCACTGTGATTTCATGGTATGTGAGTGGTAGATCAGTATAGAGTAATGTGATGGAGCAGTGACAAACATGTGTTTACTAACCTCAGACACTGCAGGGAACAATGTTGCAGCAGACATTGTTCTAGTGTGCGCATTCTATGTTTGTCTGACCAGTAGTTCCCCTTTCCCTTATATGTATGTCTTTGTCCTTTCTGTAGTGCAGCTATGGCCTTTGTGGTTGCTAGGGGGGGAAGCTCAGTGTGAGAGAAGTAACCATGCATTACTAAGCAATCCTATGCAAATGAGGATAAGGTTAGTGAATCCCAATTTTCCACAGTAAGTGAGCCATGTCCCAAGAGTGTAAGATTAGGAGTAGGTGAGTAGAAGACTAGAATATAGGTGACATCATGAGGAGGTGTGTTAGACAGGCTGTAAGCTAATTGGAGCACAGTGGCACGTGTTTTCCCTGATTTGCTCAGGATTGCAAAGAGGCGTGCCTACAGTTGTTCTACTATTTGAAAACCTCTAACCCAAGGTGCACACTGTTAAAAGATAGGAAACTCCTTGCAAACATGCACACAGCATGTGCGCTCATGCACACGCGTGTGCACGTGTTTGCACTTGTTTGCACAGTGCTTTCCCCTGGGTGGAAACAGAAAGGCAAAAGGAAGAAAAAAAAGTAGTAGGAAGTTAACCAAGGAGAACTAGCAGAGCTGTCAGGTGAAATATATCAGAATCAGCCAATTACACAGGCAGCAGACTAGCCCATCCCAGCAATTTAAACTCTGCAAACACCATTCCCCCCTGTTTTTTCTTAAGAAATCTGCAACACTGCAGTATACAAAGAGGAAAAGGTTAATTCAGACAAAATCTTAGGGGCTGCTCTTGCTATCATAAACCAACATGTGCAAGGTGGAGCCACACACCTGAACAAGAACTCCATAATGAGGCACACGCACAAACAAGAAACATAATTGAGTGTGTTTTGGGATGCTCAAGTCACAGTTCCAGTGCCTGGACACATCTGGTGGTGCCTTGCAGTACTCACCAACTACATGTACCCAAATTGTTATGGTATGTGTATTGCTACACAATATAATCCTGCAGAAAAAGCTGCAGCAGGAACAGCATGGGGCAGGGCCAAACAGCCCCCCATCATTGCCAAGGCCTGCACAGGCACAACGTGACTCGGAGGAGGAACAACCTGTACCTGCCCCAGTAGGCAGAAGGAGGCATGCCCAGTATGCCCTGACCTTGGCAAAGAGGCAACGCATAGCACATACACTGACTCAGTAGGAACCCTGGAAATTACACCTCTCTCTGACTCGCACATACAGTAAAAGGGATGCCTAACTTGACACTACCTGTTTTCAAACATGCATAGGGAGTGTACTATATGCATCTGACATAGGCAGCCCTGCAGCACCACCTGAGGCATGAGTGCCCTATTTTAAGCAATATAAAGCACTGCTAAGCAAAATTTACTAGTATTGAGCATATTTAAATACAATTGCTCGTAGCTGCACACTGCGCTAACCAGCTCAACGTCAGGCAACGTTGAGCAAAGTTGAGCAACGTCGGGCAAAGTCGGGCAAAGTTGGGTAAACACACTCACACCTGCTTTACTGTTCCTTAACCAGTCAGGACTGCCCAGCAGGAAAATAAAAGGCAGAAACAGGGCTCAAACTCAGGATACTGTGCACTATAGTTACAGTACTGAACCACTAAGCCATGACAACATCTCACTGGCACAGACACAACTTAAGTCACATACACATACCAGTTGGGGGGGGTCACATACCTAACAGTCACAGCCAGCAGGACAATTGTAGACAAACGCAAACACAAACAAATGCTGTATCATGCCCTCTGAAGAGGCATATGGGTAACCTCCCCCCAGGCCTATGCAGACAGATAACAGCAGGTCAGGCAGTGTGATGTGGGTTGGGTAGGCTATAAAGTCACAAACTAATATGCGTGCAATTGGAAGCTAAGGTCTGTAGAACAGTGGTATGCCTCAAGCCAGTACGATAGGCAACAGTACAGACTGAAATGGAGTACCAGACATAGCAGTGCAGACTAGCAAATGTGTATAAGTGTCAGGTGTACCCCTCATCCTATGTACACCCACAGTAACAATCAGGTGTGTGTCCCCCAGGTAGAAATGTACAAATAATAGCTGCCCCCCATATGTAGAAATGTTGATAAATATATGCAAATTGACTCATGGAAGCCCTGCAGGCACAGCATGCTTCCTGTCAATGTACAACACAAAGATTTGCCCTGAAGTAAAAAACTATTTGATTTTTCACACACATATAGTATATATGCCCATAGTGGGCATGCTCACACACTTAAACAAATTTAGCAAATTTCGGGCAGCAACAGACTGAAAGGTCAAAATGGGCATGCCCACACACTTAAACAAACAAAGCAAATGTCAGTCAACAACATATTGAAAGGTCATACTGGGAATGCTCACACATTTAGGCCTTGTCAGAGTACAGCAGTGGGCCGCACATATCTGGCAGTTGCAGTTCTTACTCCAGACACATGTCACTATTCACCAATCCTGCCTTGCGCACACAGTGATATGAAAACTTACCCATATAATATATTGGAACCCTGTCATAGTCAAACTATATAATACAAGTACTTAAGTTGTTCAAAGAAAGTTAAAATACAAAGAAGATTAATAAATATCTGATCAGTATAATCAAGAAACAGTGAGCACTCCTAACATTATCTAAGCCAAGCTCTGCCAAAAATATTGCCAAAGATTATATAGAGAGCCATGAAGCTTTCTTTAACTATATCATAAATATCAATGTGATTTCAGATTTGTTCTGAGTTAGTGCAGAGTGTAAATGAATACATGCACATGACTGACATTACCAACATCTTGTCAGACAGGTTCATACATATTTACCCCCCTCTCACGGACAAAAGGGCCCATTACCATACCCGGAGATTGTGAAAACCCATAAATCACATATACAATGGTTAAACAGCTCTATCCAAACCTGAAAACACGGTGTCTATGGGATGACATGGTGTCCCTGGCTGTGTCATATGTGAACTCCAAAACAAGCAGACCCTGCACCTGAACAGTCTGTTGAGACTCACCCTCTGTACAGGATATGAAACTGTTGAATAGGTTACAGCAATGTTTAGCACACTCCACAAGTGCTGGTGCACAACAGATCATAGGAACTATTGTCTTATAAGCCCAATAAGCCAGATCTGCAAGGCCATGGAGTCCATCATTATGGAACTCATAATCAGAGCTATTGGGAGCCTACAAACACCCAGCCCTACTCATTGTGGTTTGATCAGGGGCAGATCATGGTCCCTAAACCTGATAGGCAGTTTTCAAGGCAATTACACAGGACATACATGAATGAAATGAGCTCCACACGACCTACATAGACCTTGAAAGGCCCTTTTCTAACATCCCACACACATGTCATATCCACAAAATCAACAACCTGTGCATAAACACGTATGTCATCTGATGGATTGCCAACTGGGGCACAGATAGATCCCACAAGATAAGAATTGTGTTCTCCCTGTTAGACTTTAACCTGGTAACAACTGCTGTCCCCCATGGCTCAGTCCTGGGACCCCTCCTGTCTGGTGTATACTTTTCAGAAATACAGTCAAACACACGAGGGCTATGGTTAGCAAAGTTTGTGGATTACTGCAAAAAGGTTGTCATAATCGATGTTTGGGACAACAGAGACATCATTAAAAAGGGTATCAGTCAGACAGATGTGGTGTCAAAATTATGGTCTCGAGCTACAGTTATACAACTACCACATAGGTGCCAACACCCTAAATATGCAGGTAATAATAAGGGATCTATGGACACATGTGGATAGTCATCTCTACTTTCAGAAACACAATCACAAAGTTGTTAGAAAATCATGCTATGTGTTCCTACAAATTGCCAAAGTCTTTGCTTGTAGGTCAAAGGAGGTTCCCTCTCCTAATCCGTCATCAGACCCATCAGAGAGTACCACAACACACTTGGAATGAATCTGACGAGGCACCTTCAGCAGCTGAAAAGTCCACTGAAGTACCTCAACAAGAGGATTACTGGCCTCAAACAGTTGCCCCATGCAACAAGACTGAAGTAACTCAATCTGTACCCTGCTGCATACCGTCTACTCAGGTGATCTCTGCCCAACAGACAGGTCCATGTCCAATGCAGAACTGATGTACATGCTCTATCTGAAGTAAACCCAAGCTCACTGTGTCACATACTCTAGGGATATAATCATCACAACAATAAATAGAACATGTTGGGAGGGTGGCCTGGCGGTTAGGTTTTGCCCTTACAAACACAAGGTGCAGGTGAGTTTCTGCTAAGGGATAATTGGCTAGGCTTAAAATGGCTCGCAAGAGCAGTTAGCTTAGTACTAATCTATGAACCTAATCTATGAATCTATGAACCTATGTTGGAGGGATACATTACTAACTTACAGACTTCCCTTGCTTTGGAACAGGCTCCCATCCTACATTAAGCTGAGTCCCTCACTGACACTCTTCCAGAGGAGCCTTGATGAGTGTATGTGAAACTGAATTGTCACACCATGGATCACTTCATCAGCTCTACTACACAGAGGCATAGGGAACTAACCCCAGGTGTGGCGATAGCTGCACACTCTGGCCATACTAATATATGCCTTCAGGCAGATAGCCTATTACATACCTATGTACCTATATATTTAGGGGGAACACAGTATAATAAGCCAAAGATGGATGGGCAGAGATGTGTGTAAGAGGGTGACCAAGACAGGGAGCCATCCATAACTGTCCCACCCAGGACACATCCCAATGGCACAAAAGACATGAGGTGCACATCTCATCCACTGTACATAATAGCCACCAGTATCTGTAAGCATTACAGTGTATGTGGTGCATGTACCTGCTGTACAACATGACTGTGCAATGAAGTACACATCTACTATCTGTAGACATGTACCTGTCACATAGGTTCATAGGTATGTAGTAGACTATCTTCACAAAGGCATATATTACCCTAGGCAAGTTGTGCAGCTTTCACCACCCCATTGGTTAGTCTCTTAAGCCCTAGTTCTAATAGTTAGTACCCTAAGCCCTTTACTAGTGGGGCTGCTGATGTGATCCCTGGCGTGAATTGTCTGTTTCCCATCCACTCATAAAGGTTCCTATTGAAGAGTGTCAGAGAGGGGCTCTGTCTGATGTACATTGGGACTCTGTTCCACAGTAAGGCAAGTCTCTGGGATGGTACTCTATCCAATCAGCATGTTGTATTCATTGCTGTGATGAGGTTCATATCCCTGGAGTGTGTAGTGTGACTCAGTTTTGTTTTCCTTAGATGGAGCATGTTCAACAGTTATGTGTTGGACATGGCTCTGTATGTTAGGCAGAGTTTGCCTCTGAGTAGGCGGTATGCAACAGAGAACAGATTTAGTTTTTCCATTTGTGTTGCATGACACAACTGTTTGAGGCCAGTAATCCTCTTGGTGAGGTACATCTGTGGTCTCTCCAGCTGCTGGATATGCCTAGTCGAGTACATCCAAAATGGTGTAGAGTAGAGGGCCACCACTACCACTTTTGATCCTGATGCAAACCCTTTGTTGATTAGGTGGGCCACATAGGATTTCCTAATCACTTTGGCAACATGGTTGTCAAAGGAAAGATGACTATCTACTTGTGTCCTCAGATCCCTTATTACCTTGTCAGTTTTTAGAGGGTAACACCTATGTGGTAGTTTGTGGGTACTTTGTTTTATCCAAAGGGGATTACTATGTATTCTTTCGCATTGAGCTTGAGGCCATGATTCTGACACCACACATTTGTCTCATAGAGTCCCATCTGGATAATATTTGTGTCAACCGGGGAATCTATTATGGCAAACACTTTACAGTTCCCAGCAAACTTAGTCAACTGCAACCCTCCTGTGTTGGCATGTACTTCTGAGAAGTATATACCAAACAGGAGGGGCCCCAGGACTGAACCCTGGGGGACACCAGTTGTTACCGGCTTAGAGTCTGACATGTAGCCAGTAACTCTTAATTTGTGGGATCTATCTTGGAGCCAGTTTGCAATCCATCTTGTGATGTATGGATTTATGCCCAGGTTGGTGAGTTCATCTATGATACCTGACTGGGGAATGGTGTCAAAGGCCTTAGCAAGATATAGGTAGGCTGTGTGGAGCTCCTTTCAATCATCTATAGCCTGGGTAACTGTCTCAAAGAAATCCACCCAGTTTAGGAGGCATGATCTGCATTTGCAAAGCCAAACTGGGTGTGGTCAACTGTGTGAAGGTTCGCAATGTCTTTATTGTTGACTTCCATTATGATTGGCTCCATTGCCTTGCAAATCAGTCTTGTCAGGCTCATAGAGCGGGAATGCCAACGGTCTGTTGTGGCCCCACCCCTGTGGAGTGGGAAGAACGTTGCTGTGCAACATTCTATGGGTACATATCCTGTAGAGAGGATGTAGAGAGAGGTGTAGATATCCTTGATGAATATGGATACATCCCTGCCCTATGTGCTATGATCCAGGTTCTGATGCTGGAAGGTATGGAATAAGTACTATCATGGTAGTGCTGGTGTGCTCTCTGGATCCTTGAACTAGGTTTCTGTTACTGCACAGATATCAATATTCTTCATACTGAAAAGTGCCTGGAGTGTGTACATTTGGAGGCTGAGACTTCTGGCAATGAGTAGCATTTAGCTCACTTTGTGGTTATTTGTGTTGGTTACGGGGTTTATTTTGTCCTGAGTGACCGGTGTTCCACACCTAAAGTCAACACCTCATTGGTCCGATCTGACCATAAACTAATTACCATAGATATCCACATACTGCCCCCACCCCCCATTAAGGAAACCATGCTAAAAAATTTCTCCAAAGCCAACTTCATGCTTCATAAGACAGAAGTGGTGAACTTCATGACACCCATGCAGATGGACAATACCGTTACGACTACTGAATCCTACACAATTCCACTTTATAAGAACTTACATGAGTGCATGGATTGTGCTATCCCAAAAAGAACCAAGACACTATCCACCAAAAAAAGAAAGCCAATCTGATGGTCCCCGGCCATAAACAAACTGTACAACAGAAGGAAGAAACTGCGGCAAAAGAGAGTAAAATCCCATGAGTGTAGGCGCTCCCTGGTCAGCCTCAGTAAAAAGCTGTGATCCCTGATAAAATCCTCCAAAGCTTATTATGAAAACAAAATTGCCACTGATTCTAAAGGCAACCACAAAGCATTCTATAGTTATCTCAAGAATTTCAATGGCAATACTCAGATCTGCTCTGAGTTACAGCACAATGGCACTAAATATACAGACCCAACTGATATTGCCAACATCCTGGCAGATAGGTTCAGTGCTAACTTTTCCCACCTCTCACCCAGTAAAGCTCCCATCTCTATACTGGAAGAATGCAAAGTTCCTGTAATCACGGCTGCACAGGTAAAAAACACACTCTCCAAAGCCAGGAACACAGCATCCATGCGACCAAACAACATCCCAGGCTGCGTTCTACATGAACTACAGATCGAACTGGCACCCCACCTAAGTACCATGTTCAGTCATAACCTCACCTCAGGCTTTCTGCCTGCTGAATGGTGCACAGCATTGGTTATCCCACTCCACAAGAGTGGAGCCACCACGGACCCTGGGAACTGCCTCCCCATTAGCCTGATGAGCTTGGTTTGCAAGGCCATGGAATGTATCAACATGGAACTTATAAACAAAGACATTGGTAATCTCCAAACTCTGGACCCCATCCAGTTTGCGGTTGTAAAAGGCAGATCATGTCTCCTAAACCTGATAGACTTTTTTGAAGCAGTCACCAAAGCCGTAGACAAGGGTAAGGTGGTTCACACAGCATATCTAGATCTTGTCAAGGCTTTCAACACCATCCCCCACTCTGGAATTATATATAAACTCACTAAACTAGGTATAAATCCTTATGTCACAAGATGGGTTGCTGGCTGGCTCACTGACAGAACCCACACTGTGAAAGTAGCAGACTCCAAATCAAACTTCAGACCTGTGACAAGTGGAGTACCACAGGGTTCAGTCCTGGGTCCTCTCCTGTTTGGTATCTACTTTTCTGAAGTACAGGCTAACACAGAAGGTCTTTGGCTAATGAAGTTCGCAGATGACTGCAAACTAGGAGCCATAATCAAAACTCCTAGCGATGTGGACATCATACAAAAGGGCCTCACTGAGACAGATGCCTGGTGTCAAAGTCATGGCCTCAAGCTCAATGCCAAAAAGTGAATTGTCATCCCCTTTGGCAAAAACTCTGTACCCATGAACTACAACATAGGCGGTAGTATACTTAACACTGAAAGTGTGATAAGAGACCTTGGGAAACAGGTGGACAGTAGTCTCTCCTTTGATAATCACATTGCCACAGTAGTCAGGAAATCCTTCTACATGGCACACCTCATCACAAAAGGTTTCTCATCCAGAAATAAAGAGGTCATTGTTCCCCTCTACTCATCACTCATTAGACCCATTATAGAGTCCAACGCCCCTTTTGGTATGTACCTCACAAGACATCTACAACAACTGGAAAGGCCACAGAAATACCTCACAAAGAGGATTACCAGCCTCAAACAGATGCCCTACACAGACCATCTCAAAAAACTCCAGGTTTACTCCATCGCATATCGCCTACTCAGAGGAGATCTCTGCCTAACATACAAAGCTATGTCAACCCAGAGCTGTTGGACATGCTCCACTTAAAGAAATCCCAATCCCTCCAAGCTACATGCTCTAGGGACCTAAACCTTGTCATCACAATAAACATAACATGCCGGAGGTATAGATTCCTGTCTCAGAGATTTCCCATACTCCGGAATAAACTACCTATATATATCAAACAAAGCTCCTCATTAGCACTCTTCAAGAAAAATCTTGATGATTGGATGGGAAATAGGAAATTCACCCTGGGATCACCTCTGTGGCTCTGCTCAACAGTGGCACAGGAAAATAATTTTCTTGGGTGGCAAAAGCCAGAGTACCTTTTTAGGCTGGGCTTGTATTGTTGCCAGGGCTGATAGCCTAGTACCTACCTATGAACCTATGAACCTTTGAGCCTTGCCTAAAAAAGGTAATATGGGGACAGCAAGAGCCTTGGCCAGTATTCAGAAGCATAGGGGTGACAAGTGCAAACCATATCTAGTGAAGCAATGAGGCATGTCTATCATGTCATCCCAGGCAGACAGAGACTGGATACCCTTTGAATGACACCAGAAGCTCAGCCAATTGTTGAAGTTTATCATCTTTCTTTTATATTGCAGTATCATGTAGGTGAAGGTAAGATGCTAATCAAGGTCAGGGTCATACTAGCCTGGGCTACATGATCATATAGCTACAATATATCTCTTGTCATGTTGTCCTGGGAGGTATGTCTCAGATGATTCACACTGACATGTACAAAGACCGCGTCATATATGTACCTGTTCTGGAGTGATCTAAGTGCTTGTGTTATGTGGCAGATCATAGCATCTGACAGACAATTGACAGTAACCTTCCCCTTGCCCAGCCTAGTGAGTGGAACATCTGTGTGCCTGACTATGGAGTCACCTATTACTAGTGTGTTGGGTATGTTGTTTTGCCTTAGGACCTGTTGTGAGGCACACTGTTTTGGTGTATTATGTGTTTTTTGGCATCTGCTTGGAGGTGCAAGTTGCTTGTTTGTCTGCTTAGGGGGACACTCTCTCTTTTTCAGATTAATATTTGTATTCTCCAAGTACGGTAATGTGTATTTATGTGTGTTTTTCTGGTGCTTATACTGTAGGTCTATGTGAGACTGTTGGTGTTGTGCTTGTATGACCTTACTCCTCTTGACTGCATTGTCCAGTATTGGGTTGACAGAGCTTACCACTGGTTTGACCCTGTGTGTGCCAGCATGTGGTGCATCAACCCATATATGATGTGGCCATGGCCTATACATACTATACACTCACAATACACCTAGTATGATAAGCCTGCTGAGGTTATCAAATGTGAAAAAACCTTTGGGCAAACTGTCAGCGAGTAATGTCTGTATTGCACCCTGTAACTCCATATTACTTGCTGAATTGTAAAGAAGTACTTAATTTGGATTAAGAACCCCACACTTCCCAACTGTGTATGTGTGTGTCTGTCTCTCCCTGGGGAGAGAACAAACTTTTTGGACACTACTCACCCCCCTTAAAGGTAATATACTCATCTTTGTCAAGTCTGATGATGTCACCATCCTACAAATAAATACACCTGTGGGAAGGTAAAATCCCAGTAATATGTATGGTGTGTCGTGTAAATGCATACTGCTGTAATATCATAATGTAGTTAGGTAGTCGTTTGAATCCTGCACTTGCAGACTGTGTGTGTGTCTGTCTGTTTCTCCTTGGTGAGGGAGCAACCATTCTGGAGACTACTCACACCCCTTAAAAGTGATATACTCATTTTTGTCAAGTCTGATGATGTCCCCATCCTACAAATACACCTGTGGGAAAGTGAAAGCCCTATAATGTGCATAGTGTGTCATGCAAATGCATACTGTGTAATATCATAATATAGTTAGATAGAGGTTTGAATCCTGCACTTGCCAAGTGTGTGTCTGTTTTTCCCTGGGGAGGAAGCAGCTTTTTTGGAGACTACTCACACCCCTTGAAGGTGATATACTCATCTTTGTCAAGTCTGATGATGTCACCATCCTACAAATACACCTGTGGGAAGATAAAATCCCAATTATGTGTATAGCATGTTGTGTAAATGTGTATTGCTGTAATATCATAATGTAGTTAGGTAGGAGTTTGACTCCTGCACTTGCCAACTGTGTCTGTCTATCTCTCCCTGGGGAGGAAGCAACCCTTTTGGAGACTACTCACACCACTTAAAAGTGATATACTCATGTTTGTCAAGTCTGATGATGTCACCATCCTACAAAGTCACCTGTGGGAAGGTAAAATCTCAGTACTGTGTACAGTGCGTCTTGTAAATGTGTACTGCGGTAGTGTCATTATGTAGTTAGGTAGGAGTTTGAATCCCGCATTTGCTTATTGTGTGTGTGTTCCAGGTGTGTGACACTGTTGGTTAATGTGGAGTGGGTTTTGATTTTTCTAGTTTATTACATATCACAATAACAACTGTATGTGCATAACACATGTAAGGTAGCTGTGGGGCAAAGCAATATACATACATGTGACCTCAATTTTTTCATAGGTGGGTACTATGCTTTCTCCATGAAAGCATCTGTTAGCCTTGCCAGAGTGTGCAGGTGCTTTCCTGTTCTTAGGTTCCTTCTTTATGCTTATGACAAGCTTAGCCACTGCAGTGATCCCTGGGCTATGTCTTCTGTTTCACATCCACTCATCACGGTTTCTATTGAAGAGTGTGAGTGAGGGTTTATGCTTGACGTATATTTGAATCCTGTTCCAAAGCAAGCAAAGTCTGGCAACGATGACTAATCATTATAGGTGTGCAACAACCTCTGTTGATCTGCATGCAAACCCTTTATTGTTTATGTGCTCCACAAAGGGATTTCCAAAACCCTTTGGTAATGTGATTATCAAAGGAGAGATGACTAAACACATGGCTCTATGTATACATTAGTACCTGTTCCACATTTTGGGGGCTACTACTTATGTGGTACTCTGGGGATACTTTGTTTTCTAAAAATGGATAACTATGCTTTCTTTGGCTTATAGCTTTACAGCATGATTTTGACACCAGGTATCTGTCTCTATGATACCCTTTTGGAGGATGAGTGTGTCATCTGAAGAATAAATTATAGCCCACAGTACGCATTTTCATCAAACGTGGGCAGACATATCCCTACTGTGTTTGCCTGTACCTACGAAAGCTATATGCCAAACAGAAGTGGTCTTAGGACTGAGTGCAGGTGAATACCACTTGTTACTGGCATAGAATTGTACATGGAGGCTGCAAATGTTACTGTGTGTCTTACATCTGTGCGTCAATTGTCAATCCATCATCTAACAGTCGTTTATGGTCAGTCTGTTGAGGTTATGTATATTACCAGAATGTGGGATGGGTATGAATTGCTGGATGAGCTATAGCTTAGCTATGTGGACCTCCCCTCCCACACCTATAGCCTTGTTAACTGGCTTGAAGTCTACTAGGTGTAGGAGTCATGATCTGGCCTTTAGAAAACCTAAATGGGTATGATGCAGTGTTTGTAGGTTCATAATGTCTCTGTTAATGAGTTCCATAATGCTGTGCTCCATAGCCTTCCACGTAACATTTGTCTGGCTTATAGGGTGAGAGTTTCCAGGATCTGTTGTAGCTCTACCCTTAATCAATTTATGTTAACATTTGCACTGGATGTGATGAGGGTGGACAGGATTAGGAATACGTATATTAGAGGGTCAGCCTAGGTTTGAAGGTTAGTAGACCAAGCCAGATAGGCTGGATTACGTTGGTTTGTACATGTGCTGAGGAGGGATGCAGAGTATATTGTGAAATAGACGCTAAGGATGAAGCCGCCAGGTAACAGGAAAAGAGGAGTGCCTAAAATGAGGCTTATGGATGTGGTGAGAGAGGACATGCAGGTGGATGGTGTGACAGCACAAGATGCAGAGGGCAGGAAGAAATGGAAGCAGATGATCTACTGTGGTGACCCCTAATGGGAGCATCTGAAAGGAGAAGAAGAAGAAGCTGTAGCTCAACCCTTGTGGACTGTGAACACCATTACTGTGCATCATTCCACAAGTATGTAACCTGTATAGAGGCTGCATCTGAACAGAGTGTTTAGGTGAGTGGTTACTTCATATGTCAGGTTGTGTATGACACAGCCAGGGACACTGTCCAGTACCATTGCCACTGTGGTTTGGACTTTGGTAAAGAGATGTTTTAACTAGAGTGTCTGTGAATCATCAGGTTTTACATTCTTCAGGTCTGGAAATGTGGCCCTTGTGTAACGACAGTCTGGTGAAATCCGCATTCAAACTGTCTGACAAGATATTGGTAATGTCATTCAGATAAGTGTACTTTGTGACCATTTACATTAACTCTGACCCGATCTGAGATTTCCCCTCTAGATTATAAACAACACTAAAGAAAGCTTTAGTGTTGTCTTTGAAATCCTTGCCAATTTGAATTTTGAAGCTTGCCTTGTATGATTAATGAGGGCTTGTATTTTCCCAATGATACTGACCAGAGAGGTTATCCCTTCTTGGTATGTATCTCTTTTTTGGTACAACTTCACACCTTCTATTATATATTTAGTTTATGGCAGGGGTCCATGAGACTAATGCACTTTTACTGTATAAGTATTTCTTGTGTTTGTGATACCATGGTTCATTTAAACCTGTAGATGAACAGTGTGCATTACTAAAGAATTATGCAGCTTGGACAGTGTTAACCTTAGTAATGCAAACAAATGACATATAGCAACAACAGCATCACCCACAGCACAGTGTCAACTCATGTCATACACATACATATGCATACTCAAGTTCCAAAATGTGTGTAGTACAATGCATACTGGCCACCAATAGAAACTATGGAGTGTTAACACTGGCCAATACAGGTCATGTCACCCTGCCCATTTGTCCAATATGCATGTACAAGCAGACAGTGCACCTCCACCATGTTCACAAATGGACACCTGCAAACCTGTGTTGCACACAACCCATACTTACTGTCCACTGTATAACACATGCTGACACAACTACACTCATCAGCCAAGTGGCACATGGGCAAACAAAACACAATTGGAATAAACACTGGTGAAAACAACACAACATTGCTAATTACAGCTTTAATGCATCATGCCTGCTCAGCTACACCTTCAAGGATATCATCACACTTTACTGCTGACAACATGCTACACATCCAACCATTGTTATACTTTATTAAAGTCACTCTGTGCATCAGCACCATGTTAGCCTGCTCCTGCATCAATGTTACAGATGACAGGAGGTGACACAGGTTTCATCATATGCACAGGGTGTGTTGTTGGTTTGCCAGAGGCCTACACTGAGCCATACAATCGACATGTGTGTGTGAGTGTGTGTGTGTGAGGGCCTTGAGTACTGTTATGGGCCAATGTTGATGTCATGTGTGTGGGTATGTGTTTTCCCTAGGTTTCTGGTTTATGTGTGTGTGTCTGCATGCACACAGTTCCACCATGTGGCTGCCATATACTGGTATTTGTGAGACAGCTACAGACTGTACCTGGCAGGCTTTACAGATCACCGTCTCTGGCCACAGATACGGAACCTTTGCCTGGCAGGGGTGCTACAGACAGTATCAGGTACTAATCCAGATTGGGTACTATCTGAAGAGGTTGACAAATGTCCACTGGATCCAGGTCCCTGCTGGGACTGGCCAGAGCCACATGCATGTGGTCTGCTAGGATGGTCTATGGACAGCCCCCAACATTGCTGGGGCTGGTACTGTCACTACGGGAGCGGCTGTGACTTGCTGGATGTCCATGGCAACCTCCAGCCGGTGATGTTGCTGGCATATGTCCACGTCAGTGTCTCAACCATCCCGCACTGTCCTGACATATGGACATGACATTGTGGAGGACATCCAATGTCTCACCCCAATGTCTCTCAATGACCTCAGTGTAGTCACATATCGCACCTGCTAGGACATGGATACTGTCATTTACAGAGGTGCAATGAGCCCTCTGTGCCCTTAGCCCCTGTCTGGTGTACCGGTCCATTCATGTCTGTGCCTCCATGACAGCCTGGAACATGCGTGTGGTAGAAAGAGGTGTGGCACGTCTGCCAGGAGCATGATGACCAGCAGTGCTCTGATGAGAACCCCTGAGCATCTGCCTAGGTGGTACTGTTCCAGACATCTGGCTATGGCTACTGTGTCCTGATACATGTGCCATAGATACCACACTGTCCTGACCAGTGCCAACTGTACACTGTCCCTCAGCTAAGGGCAATGGTGATGATGGATGTACAGGCAGTATGACTTTGAGCATGAATAGGGTGGAGACTTGTGTACTGTCAATTGGTGGCCCAGCAACAGACCCTGACAAACCTGCCTGTGCCTCAACACACCTATCCTCATGATCACTGTCTGTCTCAGTGACATCAGGTTCCCTGCTGTACTGAACCAGCCCCAACTCACCATCTGTGAGAGAAAAACAGGAAACACACTTTGAGTCCTAAACATGACTTCAGACCACATGCACACATGCACACATGCACACACACAAAACTACACTCCTCCCAAAAGCAGACACACACAACACCAGCAATCACAGAACATACACAATAACAGGTGATGGTGGAGTTCAGTATCACAAGCAAATCAGTCATATCACACCTGTCACCATGCAGGACATGTGTTGCTCAACAGCATACAGTGCAAGTGTAGTCAATCCTTGTTACTAATAGTATACATGGCTTTGATGCATGTGTTTTGTTATTCGATGATGGCACTCCCCTTGGAACACAATGCATACATGGACACAACATTGCTGTGCAGGTATTCATAACCCTGTGATGTACTGTGCACCATAACTCACAGGTGTACATACCATTGCTGGATGTGTATCTGTTTGTCAGATAGGTATCCAATGCTGATTACAGCCTCTGTGTCTTTAGCAAATAATTGTGGACATGTGTTAATAGTAGACACATTTTTAGCACATGCATGATGAGTATTTACACAACATCATCAGTGGTTCATGAATAACTGATAGAATACCATTCGGCCACATACCCAATGTACGGTACTTATGGTGAGTGTAGATCATATTGTGGACATGCCAGTCTCATCCATGACATGGCATGCTAAAACACGACTGCATATTTAAACACTACACATGCCCAATATGTGTCATATGACCTAGCCACTCAATAGTATCACAAGACATATATGTGTCAGTTGTGCAAATGGTGATTGTTATGCATACTGTTTAGAGGTGCATATGTGTGCACACACACATCATTATGGTGTGTAGCAATGACAGCTATGTGTAGTACTGTGGTTACAATAACTAGATGGGGTAGAGTACCATAGGCCATCATCATGAGGCATCAGGTGGTCACTCAAGGCTACAAATGTTTCACAAACCAGCACAAATCATGCTGTGCCAGAACTGTACTACCTTGGAAAAACTGACCATTTCACAACCAGTTGTTACGTGATTTTGTAAGGAGGCCAATAAGGAGCATTCCCTGCCATGAATGTGTAGTTTGTTGCAGAGTGTTTAAATGCCCTAGGATAGGCCTCTACCCCTCAGATATATTCTGTGTAATGTGTGGATGAGATTTTGGATACTGGAGTGTGTCATTACAATGGGTTTGGGAATCCTTTATGTGCAGCATGTTAAAATACTCTGTGTATGACATAGATGTGTATCTTATGTGCATGTTGAGTATCAACTGTGCCTATCCAGTGGTCACTACAGTCTAGCCACATTTGATTGAGATGGTATGGGTATTGCATTTGTTTGAAGCTGCTAATCACATTAGTGAGATGTGCGTGCTCTTACACCAAACATGCACAGCATGCATTATGGGTAGGTGTGTTACATGTGTACATGACTTACACCTTAACTATGACATTCACTTTTTATTTCCAATAATAAATGTAGAACACACTCACCAGCATCTGTCTGCTGCCTTGACATCACCCCAAAGGTACCTACATAGAGATGAGACAGTTTGTCAGTCGCCACAACTGTGGCATTGCTACTGTGTGTTTGCAATCTTACAGTACAACAACAGTTTACATTCACAGGGCTACAGCTTATGTTCCAAATGATCAGTATTGCACAACAACAGGTTACACATCTTTGAACGACACACTCCACATCTCACATATGTATGTCCTACCAATATGGATAACAGTAGTCTACAGAAATGCCATGTTACCTGCATGCTCCATGTGTGCTTGCTGGGTGGCTCCAACCTCCATCATGGTGTATGTCTGCTGCTGTTGTTGTTGGGCAGGAGCCACCAGGCTCATGAGCAGCTCCTCCACTCTGGTGAGTGGGGATGGATGCTAACACCACTGCCTGTTGCAAGCTGTTCTGTACACACAGCAGCGGCATGCTGACGGACATGTCAGTAAAGATCACTGTAGTGGTGGCGTACCTGCTCATATGTGCGGTTATGCAGGCCTACCTCATTAACCCTATAGACAAGATCTTGCCACATTGCAGTATGCTCCTGCTGGTCCTGGCTGGTTCATGAAAACAGAAAATGGTAGTGCTGAATCATAATGCTAGTGATGATATTATCTTCAGCCCTACTGTAGGTTGGGATCCTGTGGTGGGCCATGATCCCTGGAAGACATAAATACAAAAATATGTCTGAGCAAGTCATATGGCACATTTAACATTATACAGTACAGATATCTCTAAACTGCTATATATATATATATCTATATATATATATATATATATATATATATATATATATATATATATTTATATTTTATATATATACACTTACATACATAATACAATATGTTGTATCTGAGCACAGATTACAATATTTACTCACACACATACATCTACATGTTGGAGTACATTTTCTGTAGTGTTGTATGATTGTACTGGATGTTATGTTTGTGAATACATAAATGATATGTATATCTGAGATGGCTTAGTGGCACATCACTTACGCTGTGATGTGAATGGTTGTGGGGTTTTCCTAGTAAATGCTTTTTATTTTGTTACTAGCCAAAATGAAGGTCATGGGCTACAGACAGAATAAGGCACATTTCAGCAGTTGCAAGTGGGTTTTCAGAAGGGAAAGCACACCTTATGGAAGTTTAGCAACCTATAAGCTAACCGAGAGTGAAACACTGTAACTGCCACTTATCACTGCTCACCCCACAACTGCTTGAAAGTGCCTTGCTCACTCTCTATCCAATGAACCATGTTCTGCACAGCAACAAAATAAAATCACTATATAAGGCGATAAAAGAGTACCTGGCACACCGTATGCAACACGATGCACCACCTAGCCATAGCAGATATACATCAAGCTGATGTGTAAAGAAATATATCATCCATCACAATCAGTGTAAGGTCCAGTAAATGTATTAATATTATACCACACAACTTGTTAATGCTAAACCCTTGGCCAAAATATGTGCACAATTGGGAATATAGGTCACATACTGCTGTAGTACACTATGAATGTTGCTAGATACACAGTTATATGTATTACCACACATATGTCAAAGGACATGTTACAGACATACCCACAAACACGTCAGACATGATTACAGGACACAAAGGTATGACACCCCATATAAGCTTTCAGTGTGCACTATACAGTACTGTGTGTCAGTACTTACACAACCTTAATCTTGAGAACTGTAATCTGTGATGAATACAGGGACCACACAAAACAGTAGATGCAAGCAATGTGGACATACACCATACTTTGCTGTACAGGCCCAGAGCTTCAATTAGTACTACAGTACACACAGGATTTGGTTTCAAGATCGGTACCAATCAACAATCATAGATGTAGTGCTTTAGCCTCCAATGACACACCCTAGTTAAAACCAAGGGACTTAATCACACTGTATGCAATAGCACTTGTTCTGTCTAGCAACAGAATATACAGGTTTTGCTAGGATCAAAGCAAGGACCCAGAATACCATAAAATAAACAGTTTCCCAGTAAGCTATCCCACAGATACATATCTTTGACGTATTCACAAACATATTGACCATCACAGTCAGACAGTCAGTCAACAGTACAGAGAATCTATTGCAACAAGTAGATGTAGGTGTGTATGAGTATATATCTATATATATATATATATATATATATATATATATATATATATATATAGGCTTTCATAGTGAGAATATCAATTATACAAAGGATGTAAGGGTGTACAGTGATGTAATAACATCGCGCAGTCTTGGGATAAATGCATTGAAAGTGTACTCAGCCCAGGTAGCTTTAGCAGGCCTTACTGGCTTCAACATTACAAACTGAATGAACCAACCACAGTGTTTAACCACCACATGTCATATACCAGCACTGTATGCTGTCTTGTTTGTCACACACTAAAACCTACATACAAATATGCGTATACTAACCTTCACCAACATATATATCCCCCCTTCGCAAACAATTGCAATATGTCCCCTGCTCTATGCACATATACAGATGTTAATATATATGACACATATATATTTCTCTGTATGTGTGTGGCATACACACACATGGCCCACACTGCTGTAAGTCCCTGGACCTCACAGCTGAACTGTTGGGCCTTGCTGCATCACAAACAGGTGTCACATATGAACACAGACTAACATTATGGGGGTATATATGGCAACAGATGCTAGATAAGCATACTAGACTGCTACAGCACTTGCCAATGCTAAGCTACACTTTAATATGACTATCATGCATGTGTTGTTCTGTCACACCCATGTTTATATAATGACAGCGCTTATCCCCCCAACAGCCATTGGCCACACTACTGTACAGAACACAGATAACATGGATCAGATCTTTGACATTTAATGCTGAGCTACACATTTCACAGGTATGTCTCTCTGCCCACAGGTATACACAGTATTGTCCATAGCAGTAGTTAAGCAGAATATCTGTGCAGAAAAAAGTACTGCTGCCACATATGAATGTTTCACATTATGTAGACCATTCTTCAACAACATCTACTACATGCCAGTAAATACATATGTGTCACATACCTTTCCTTTGTATAATTTGGTAATATTTATTTTTCCTTTTCTCTCTGTCTCTCTGTCTCTCTCACTGTCAGTCTCTACAATAGAGTGATTGAGTTTGTTGGCATAGATTGCAGCCTGCTTTTGTAGGAATTGCACATGTGCATGTGATGGCCTCTGCACCAATTAGTGCCCACCATTTGCTAATTGCATGCAGCCTGCTGTGTAGTAATTGAAATAATCACTGTCATATTTACCCAGTACTATAAATTGCTGACTCAAGTAGGCGTAGCCTTTTTAGCTTTCCAAGACGGAGATCATCCTTGTTTGGTATGGACATCATTGTTTAAGACAGACGGTTGGAATAGTTCTTATATCAGAAGCCAAGTGTGTACCTAGAGATTTACATTTTGTACTCAGACCTAATGTTGCTGCTTCCAGTACCCACTTGTCACTGCAAAAATGTACTCACCCCTCAAAATGCTATCCTGAGATACATAGAAAGATGTACTTTCTTTTCAACTGTTACAATTAACTGCCATACAAAGCTAGTTATATAGATGTATTCCTTTGGCACAAGAATTGTTTGTGAACTGCTATACTGTGAATATTCATTTACACAGTTCTAAACATTTTGTGCTTTTTTAGTGTTGACATTAGCACGAGCTGCTCAGAAAAACTGGACTCATTTCAGGACAGTGAGTATGCTTACCTACATCCTTGGTAGACCCTGCACACACAGGTATATTCTACATTTGGGTAGGGTTGCAGAAGTACAGAGAGCGTAAGTAGTATTGTGTGCATTTTATCTTGATGGACTTATAGGGTTGCTGTATACATGTTACTTTATCAAGGAATGTAGTCCGTCTGTGTAACTCCCAACTGTGGACCTATCCACATGATAGCCAAATAGTATGATTCCAAAACTCCTTTCAAAGCTATTTGCACAGTGTGTAACAGCAGAAAGGCTAATATGCCTCTATGTTTCTGCCTGTTATTTTTTGTCTGTGCACCACACAGGTCTTTTCATCAATAGGGTAATGGCATTTTTGTAGTTGGTTGCTATCAGTGCATGGCTACATCCATTTGTATTTCAGTGTTTTATTCCTACATAAGGGTATGTTTCCAAAACTCCTTCCAAAGCTATATGCACAGTGTGTAACAGCAGAAAGGCTAATATGCCTCTGTGTTTCTGCCTCTGCCAGACCTCTCAACCAATCAGGGATAAATTTGAACAGAATCAGGGCAAAGTCAAGAAAAAATCAGGGACAATCATGGACAATTTTTAAAATATTAGTGCTATTAAGTTGCAACATTGAGAGAATCAGAGCATATGAATTAATTCACCTTTTCTGAAGTAAAAGAAGAGTATAACTCTTAATTATTGTTATTATTCATTAAATGTAATTCACCACCTTTCTGCCAAATGTCAGTAGTTTTAGGAGGGATTCAGAGGGACAGAGCAAAAATCTAAGTCAAAATCAGGGTCGTCTCTGAAAATTAGGGACAGTTGAGAGGTATGGTCTCTGCCCTAAACAGATATGCCAGTGTTTGTCCTGCTGTGATACTGTGTGGGGTTGTAAGGTGATGGTGTAACAATATTTCCTGCTAGAATGGCTGCTTCTCTTATCACAGTCATGTAATGTAATCCCACACCAACTATTGCTCAACATCCACAGAACAAGTTTTGTGGTATGGTATTCCTAATTTTCCTTTACATTCACTAATTCTGATGCATGATATAATTATTTAAGCACTAGCTACATATATATTTACCGTGGCTTAGTGGTATGTCATGTTGTGTAGTGTATGTAAGATCTGGGTTTGAGACTTACAGAGGTGTTTCATTTTCTTTCTGAGCAGAAAAAGGGCCCTTACATACAGAGTGACTAAGGCACTTTTAAGCAGTTGTAAGTGGGTTAGCGTGGGTTTGCACAATGCCTCGCATTGCTTAGCCAAGCAAAAACCCATGCAAATACACTCACTACTGTTTAGTAGTGCTTACTCCCACTCACCCCCGTGCTAATTTCTTTGAAAGAAAAGAAAAATTGGGAGATAGGAAAGTGGTGAAAAAGGGGCACAAAGAGGGAAAGACAGTATGGAACATAGCTCGTGATGTGCAGGACGGGTGTAGGGAAGGTCCATAGCTGCCCATTTCTTCAACAGCAACAGGTGTGCATATGGAATACATTTGGTGGTATCGAACCCTTCAACCCCTGAGAGAGGAGTTAGGACAACAAAGTATGTTGTAATGCCAATTGAATAACATTTCATGTGTCCAGTGGACATGTGTGCAAAATGGGCAGCTATGTATTGGGCATAATTTTTTTTTTTGGGAACAGATTGCCCTTTTTTTTTCAGGTGAGAGTGGAATGTGGGGTAGGGGAAGTAGGTATATTTGGGGAGGTAGGTTGGGGAGGCCAATAGACAAGACAAACAAGATGCATAAAGGGGTGGTATATGACACATGTGGTGGGTGAACACCTTTGACGGGGAGGGATGTTTAGAAATCGCAAGGCCATGAGCCCCCAGATGGAAAAAGTGGGACTGAGGTCCCCACCCATGGGCAATCACCACTGCACCTTAACGGCTCAAAAGGTTGCTTTGCTGGGGGCTGTGTAGGAGGGGCAGGCTGACCCGTGAGTTATGCCACTTGGGCCACAAGCTGGCATAGAGGTTCTGCAACAGAATGTTCAATCTCTCTACGCACCACAGCCCGGACCGTACAAAGGGTGATAGGTGCCCTCTCTGCCCACACTTGCATGGGAGGGGCCGAGCCCCATCCCCTGCAGTGCTTAGACCTGAAGGAAGCACAGACCCAACGGAGGAGGAGGTCCCAGGTTGGGCACTGGATCTGCTTGTACCAGGTGCCATGGCCAGCTGAGGTGGGACAGGTGGGTCCACTGGGACCAGCCATCCCATGCAAACTATGTTTTGAAGAGTTTAATAAAGATATGGGTTAGTAACAGTCAACAGCATTCCCAATTAGTTATAACAGCATGCAGAAGTATTACCATTAACCCAACACACTAGATTTTCAACAGCTGAAAAGCAAGCATGGCCACAACTGTGGCATTGCTACTGTGTGTTTGCAATCTTACAGTACAACAACAGTTTACATTCACAGGGCTACAGCTTATGTTCCAAATGATCAGTATTGCACAACAACATGTTTCACATCTTTGAACGACACACTCCACATCTCACATATGTATGACCTACCAATATGGATAACAGTAGTCTACAGAAATGTCATGTTACCTGCATGCTCCATGTGTGCTTGCTGGGTGGCTCCAACCTCCATCATGGTGTATGTCTGCTGCTGTTGTTGTTGGGCAGGAGCCACCAGACTCATGAGCAGCTCCTCCACTCTGGTGAGGGGGGATGGATGCTAACACCACCGCCTGTTGTAAGCTGTTCCATACGCACAGCAGTGGCATGCTGACGGACATGTCAGAAAAGATCACTGTAGTGGTGGCGTACCTGCTCATATGTGCAGTTATGCAGGCCTACCTCATTAACCCTGCAGACAAGATCTTGCCACATTGCAGTATGCTCCTGCTGGTCCTGGCTGGTTCATGAAAACAGTAAATGGTAGTGCTGAATCATAATGCTAGTGATGATATTATCTTCAGCCCTACTGTAGGTTGGGATTCTGTGGTGGGCCATGATCCCTGGAAGACATAAATACAAAAATATGTCTGAGCAAGTCATATGGCACATTTAACATTATAGAGTACAGATATCACTAAACTGCCATATATATATATATATATATATATATATATATATATATATATATATATATATATTTTTTTTTTATTTATATTATATATATATACACTTACATACAAAATATAATATGTTGTACCTGAGCACAGATTACAATATTTACTCACACACATACATCTACATGTTGGAGTACATTTTCTGTAGTGTTGTATGATTGTACTGGATGTTATGTTTGTGAATACATAAATGATATGTATATCTGAGATGGCTTAGTGGCAAATCACTTATGCTGTGATGTGAATGGTTGTGGGTTTTTTCCTAGTAAATGCTTTTTATTTTGTTACTAGCCAAAATGAAGGTCAGGGGCTACAGATGGAATAAGGCACATTTCAGTAGTTGCAAGTGGGTTTTCAGAAGGGAAAGCACAGCTTATGGAAGTTTAGCAACCTATAAGCTAACCGAGAGTGAAACACTGTAACTGCCACTTATCACTGCTCATCCCACAACTGCTTGAAAGTGCCTTGCTTACTCTCTATCCAATGAACCATGTTCTGCACAGCAACAAAATGAAATCACTATATAAGGCGATAAAAGAGTACCTGGCACACCGTATGCAACACGATGCACCACCTAGCCATAGCAGATATACATCAAGCTGATGTGTAAAGAAATATATCATCCATCACAATCAGTGTAAGGTCCAGTAAATGTATTAATATTATACCACGCAACTTGTTAATGCTAAACCCGTGGCCAAAATATGTGCACAATTGGAAATATAGGTCACATACTGCTGTAGTACACTATGAATGTTGCTAGATACACAGTTATATGTATTACTACACATATGTCAAAGGACATGTTACAGACATACCCACAAACACGTCAGACATAATTACAGGACACAAAGGTATGACACCCCATATAAGCTTTCAGTGTGCACTATACAGTACTGTGTGTCAGTACTTACACAACCTTAATCTTGAGAACTGTAATCTGTGATGAATACAGGGACCAGACAAAACAGTAGATGCAAGCAATGTGGACATACACCATACTTTGCTGTAAAGGCCCAGAGCTTCAATTAGTACTACAGTACACACAGGATTTGGTTTCAAGATCGGTACCAATCAACAATCATAGATGTAGTGCTTTAGCCTCCAATGACACACCCTAGTTAAAATCAAGGGACTTAATCACACTGTATGCAATAGCACTTGTTCTGTCTAGCAACAGAATATACAGGTTTTGCTAGGATCAAAGCAAGGACCCAGAATACCATAAAATAAACAGTTTCCCAGTAAGCTATCCCACAGATACATATCTTTGACGTATTCACAAACATATTGACCATCACAGTCAGACAGTCAGTCAACAGTACAGAGAATCTATTGCAACAAGTAGATGTAGGTGTGTATGAGTATATATATATATATATATATATATATATATATATATATATATATATATATATATATATATATATATATATATATATATATATATATATATATATATATATAGGCTTTCAAAGTGAGAATATCAATTATATAAAGGATGTAAGGGTGTACAGTGATGTAATAACATCGTACAGTCTTGGGATAAATGCATTGAAGGTGTACTCAGCCCAGGTAGCTTTAGCAGGCCTTACTGGCTTCAACATTACAAACTGAATGAACCACCCACAGTGTTTAACCACCACATGTCATATACCAGCACTGTATGCTGTCTTGTTTGTCACACACTAAAACCTACATACAAATATGCGTATACTAACCTTCACCAACATATATATCCCCCCTTCGCAAACAATTGCAATATGTCCCCTGCTCTATGCACATATACAGATGTCAATATATATGACACATATATATTTCTCTGTATATGTGTGGCATACACGCACATGGCCCACATTGCTGTAAGTCCCTGGACCTCACAGCTGAACTGTTGGGCCTTGCTGCATCACAAACAGGTGTCACATATGAACACAGACTAACATTAGGGGGGTATATATGGCAACAGATGCTAGATAAGCATACGAGACTGCTACAGCACTTGCCAATGCTAAGCTACACTTTAATATGACTATCATGCATGTGTTGTTCTGTCACACCCATGTTTATATAATGGCAGCGCTTATCCCCCAACAGCCATTGGCCACACTACTGTACAGAACACAGATAACATGGATCAGATCTTTGACATTTAATGCTGAGCTACACATTTCACTGGTATGTCTCTCTGCCCACAGGTATACACAGTATTGTCCATAGCAGTAGTTAAGCAGAATATCTGTGCAGAAAGAAGTACTGCTGCCACATATGAATGTTTCACATTATTTAGACTATTCTTCAACAACATCTACTACATGCCAGTAAATACATATGTGTCACATACCTTTCCTGTAATATTTATTTTTCCTTTTCTCTCCGTCTCTCTGTCTCTCTCATTGTCAGTCTCTGCAATAGAGTGATTGAGTTTGTTGGCATAGATTGCAGCCTGCTTTTGTAGGAATTGCACATGTGCATGTGATGGCCTCTGCACCAATTAGTGCCCACCAGTTGCTAATTGCATGCAGCCTGCTGTGTAGTAATTGAAGTAATCACTGTCATATTTACCCAGTACTATAAATTGCTGACTCATGTAGGCGTGTTCTTTTCAGCTTTCCAAGATGGAGATCATCCGTGTTTGGTATGGACATCATTGTTTAAGACAGAAGGTTGGAATAGTTCTTATATCAGAAGCCAAGTGTGTACCTAGAGATTTACATTTTGTACTCAGACCTAATGTTGCTTCTTCCAGTACCCACTTGTCAGTGTAAAAATGTACTCACCCCTCAAAATGCTATCCTGAGATACATAGAAAGATGTACTTTCTTTTCAACTGTTACAATTAACTGCCATACAAAGCTAGTTATAGAGATGTATTTCTTTGGCACAAGAATTATTTGTGAACTGCTATACTGTGAATATTCATTTACACAGTTCTAAACATTTTGTGCTTTTTTAGTGTTGACATTAGCATGAGCTGCTCAGAAAAACTGGACACATGTCAGTACTGTGAGTATGCTTACCTACATCCTTGGTAGACCCTGCACACACAGGTGAATTTTACATTTGGGTAGGGTTGCAGAAGTACAGAGAGCGTAAGTAGTATTGTGTGCATTTTATCTTGATGGACTTATAGGATTGCTGTATACATGTTACTTTATCAAGGAATGTAGTCCGTCTGTGTAACTCCCAACTGTGGACCTATCCACATGATAGCCAAATAGTATGTTTCCAAAACTCCTTTCAAAGCTATTTGCACAGTGTGTAACAGCAGAAAGGCTAATATGCCTCTGTGTTTCTTCCTGTTATTTTTTGTCTGTGCACCACACAGGTCTTTTCACCAATAGAGTAATGGCATTCTTATAGTTGGTTGCTACCAGTGCATGGCTACATCCATTTGTATTTCAGTGTTTTATTCCTACATAAGGGTATGTTTCCAAAACTCCTTCCAAAGCTATTTGCACAGTGTGTAACAGCAGAAAGGCTAATATGCCTCTGAGTTTCTGCCTCTGCCAGACCTCTCAACCAATCAGGGATAAATTTGAACAGAATCAGGGAAAAGTCAAGAAAAAATCAGGGACAATCACAGACAATTTTTAAAATATTAGTGCTATTAAGTTGCAACATTGAGAGAATCAGAGCATATGAATTAATTCACCTTTTCTGAAGTAAAAGAAGAGTATAACTCTTAATTATTGTCATTATTCATTAAATGTAATTCACCACCTTTCTGCCAAATGTCAGTAGTTTTAGGAGGGATTCAGAGGGACAGAGCAAAAATTCGAGTCAAAATCAGGACGTCCCTGAAAATTAGGGACAGTTGAGAGGTATGGTCTCTGCCCTAAACAGATATGCCAGTGTTTGTCCTGCTGTGATACTGTGTGGGGTTGTAAGGTGATGGTGTAACAATATTTCCTGCTAGAATGGCTGCTTCTCTTATCACAGTCATGTAATGTAATCCCACACCAACTATTGCTCAACATCCACAGAACAAGTTTTGTGGTATGGTATTCCTAATTTTCCTTTACATTCACTAATTCTGATGCATGATATAATTATTTAAGCACTAGCTACGTATATATTTACCGTGGCTAAGTGGTATGTCATGTTGTGTAGTGTATGTAAGGTCTGGGGTTTGAGACTTACAGAGGTGTTTCATTTTGTTCCTGAGCAGAACAAGGGCCCTCACATACAGAGTGACTAAGGCACTTTTAAGCAGTTGTAAGTGGGTTAGCGTGGGTTTGTGCAATGCCTCACATTGCTTAGCCAAGCAAAAACCCATGCAAACCCGCTCACTACTGTTTAGTAGTGCTTACTCCGGCTCACCCCCCGTGCTAATTTCTTTGAAAGAAAAGAAAAATTGGGAGATAGGAAAGTGGTGAAAAAGGGGCACAAAGAGGGAAAGATAGTATGGAACATAGCTCGGGATGTATGTGCAGGATGGGTATAGGGAAGGTCCATAGCTGCCAATTTCTTCAACAGCAACAGGTGTGCATATGCAATACATTTGGAGGTAGATATGAACCCTTCAACCCCTGAGTGAGGGGTGAGGACAACAAAGTATGTTGTAATGCCAATTAAATAACATTTCATGTGTCCAGTGGACATGTGTGCAAAATGGGCAGCTATGTATTGGACATAATTTTTTTTTTGGGAAGAGATTGCCCTTTTTTTTTCAGGTGAGAGTGGAATGTGGGGTAGGGGAAGTAGGTATATTTGGGGAGGTAGGTTGGGGAGGCCAATAGACAAGACAAACAAGATGCATAAAGGGGTGGTATATGACACATGTGGTGGGTGAACACCTTTGATGGGGAGGGATGTTTGGAAATCGCAAGGCCATGAGCCCCCAGATGGAAAAAGTGGGACTGAGGTCCCCACCCATGGGCAATCACCACTGCACCTTAACGGCTCAAAAGGTTGCTTTGCTGGGGGCTGTGTAGGAGGGGCAGGCTGACCCGTGAGTTGCGCCACTTGGGCCACAAGCTGGCATAGAGGTTCTGCAACAAAATGTTCAATCCCTCTACGCACCACAGCCCGGACTGTACGAAGGGTGATAGGTGCCTCTCTGCCCACACTTGCATGGGAGGGGCCGAGCCCCATCCCCTGCAGTGCTTAGACCTGAAGGAAGCACAGGCCCAACAGAGGAGGAGGTCCCAGGCTGGGCACCGGATCTGCTTGTGCCAGGTGCCATGGCCAGCTGAGGTGGGACAGGTGGGTCCACTGGGACCAGCCTTCCCATACAAACTAAGTTTTGAAGAGTTTAATAAAGATATGGGTTAGTAACAGTCAACAGCATTCCCAATTAGTTATAACAGCATGCAGAAGTATTACCATTAACCCAACACACTAGATTTTCAACAGCTGAAAAGCAAGCATAACACATGCATATATAGAACAATAGTGGACATTACAAAAACATGCAGGTTTAATTGATGGCAACAGGCCACCAATATTGTGGCATTTTAACAGGGCACCAAAATGTAGAACAGTTTGAAGAAGGCACAAATCCAGGATCCACACAAAAATACTTTAATAAAATGACTCTTCAGTCCAACAAAACACAAACAATTAATTAAATGACTATGCAGTCCACTAACGTGATTAACCAACACAGCGTTTTCATTTAAATAACTTCATCAGATGGAGACAAATGCATACCTACACAAAACACTCCTTTTATGTGCTCATTAAAATAATTAAACAATTAATTAATAAAAAGGGGTGAGCTAGAAGCGTCTGCATTTAAAGGTCTAGTACTCATAATACATTCAGTTGTAGTATGTAATATAATATACTCCCCCGGATTCATGAAGCTCAGCGCAAGGCCGGTGTAAGGCCTGTGCTGGCCGTGCGGCGTATATATGGTGTAGTAGTGCCATATGCATATTAATGAAGGTGCACTGCCACCACATCCACGTGCATAGGACACGTGAGCGAGTGCATGGGGTGTCACTAAGCTGCACCCGGAGGAGTGTCAATGTCGGCTGTCGATAAGCAACTTAAACTGCTGAATATTATACTCTGCATGCAATAGTAATCGCACCTATCAGTGTCCGTGGATAATGAAACGTATGCAAAGCATGCAAGACAGTTCCCAGCCACACAAAATGGAGAACCAAACAGAAATGCACGCAACACAATATGAGTTTCCGTCCATGGAACAAATGATATTTAAAATTGTGTGTCCGTAATGTACTGCACTGTAAGTAGTTATACCCAGTGGAAGTGAAGCGCATCATGTCATCGCACTGCCAATACACACGTCTAGCCCCATGGGCAGGGTCACCAGCAGTCCCACAGTGGTAGTGATAGTACACAGCTGGGCAGTTGTGGCTATATAACAACCGTAAAGAAACCTGACAGTCCAAATTGTATACCAAACACACACAAACATATGTATATTAAAATGTGCAATACACATGAACAGGAACGTAACCGGCACATACACATAGGATGCTATATGCGGAACCGGGATATCCAAAAGCAGAACCCATGCATGCAAATGCAATATGCAACAACCCCTGTATAGCACATAACCTGCACCCATGTCCGAATGTCCACCAAATCCAGCTACCAGCCTTGCACAGCCATACACCTACACATAGCGAGTATTCCCCATATGTAGTAGGAAGTATTGTCCTAGGCAGTGTCAGGATTGCAAATATGTATCCCACGTTTGTAAACATCCCATCACAGTTACTTAAATCCAAATGCCCACGCGTTCATGTTTCGGCAAAATGTGTGCACATCCCACGTGGGATAAGTAACCTGTTGAAACCTCAGAGTTGTTTACACGCCACAGTGTCTAGTACTGTACACATCTGGACAAAACATGTATGTGTAGTCATGGTACTGTTCAGTTTCTAGACAGATATGCAAAACATACTACGCAGGATGGAACAGCTGTCCACCATGCAGGTCTCCCCACTAGGGTTGCCACCTGTTCAGATGCCCAAGGTGGGACATCCGTTGTAGAAATGTGAGAATTTGCAGGATAAAACATACCCCCAGCCAGTGCAAAGGACAGAATTACACTTGTATGCCAAGATAAAAGCTTATTTCATAGCATTTGAATAGCTTATGCTATCCCAAATAATAGTTATGTGTTCCAGATACAAAATACCTGTATCATGCAACTAGTAAAGAAAATAAGAAATATACTTTAGCCTTAAAATCACAGGACATTTGCCATGTCTTAGGTTTCATCACAGGACACAACTGTCCAAAGTGGGACTTCCCCTCGCAAAGAGGAACAGGTGGTAACCCTACTCCCCACTGAATTATCGACAGTATATATTCAACTCAATCACATACCGACACCACCTTCCAACCTATTACAGCAAAAAAATCTGGACAAAGCCTAAAAGGATGGGTGGACAAATAGGGACAGATGTAATTACTGCTCTCACAAACTTTGAAAGTTCACAGAATAATAGTATGTACATCAGCATGAAATGTTGTGAAGGATGTGGGGTAGTCCCCGAGTATTACAGAGGTCCGTACATTTATACTGTAACAAACCTTCACATATGTTGACTGTACTACTGCATACCTGTAGTTAATTCATAGTTAAGTCATGTGCAAAATAATAATCCTCGTATGAATGAATACAGGAAATAGTCAAATGTGAATGGGAACACCACTCACCGTGGATTATGTATTGTAACCACCCCCACCCATATTATGTATTGCCAACATTATAAGCTGCTGACAGGTGCCCAAACACCTGTGTCTGTAAACACAGATAAAATGTTTAAAATGGACAGACAAACCCTGTCCATGTGCTTTGTCTGACATTTGAACATGGTCAGGGCAGTTCCGTTCACCAGGCGGACAAGCCTAAACCCAGATCACCACATGAACACCCTGACAATTAAAGACCTGCATGTGTCAGAACTATAAGCCTTGGGGTTCTGAATATCCCTGCAGTGATTAAATATGCAGCTTGGGTCCAGTGCAGTAGGGAATAGGGAATGTGTAACATGTAGTACCGCATTTTTCCCAGCAGGAGAATGGATGCCTGTGTCGTAAGTGAAGCGGTGAGGCATATGTTAATGTTAGCTATGTACTATGGGTATGCATATAAATGAGTCAGAACACCAAAAGTATAGTGGTGACAGCATCCGGCCAATGTGAATGCAGTCCCGGTTCAACTACAACTACAGCACATATAATGTGAAAGTGTAATGAATGCATCTGTGCTGTACAGACATTTAAATATGTAAAGGTGAACGTGTGTTTCGCATACGTCCGTTAACCGGATTACAGATAATTTACTGGTACTGTCCCAAGTAATAAAGCCCACGCAAGCACAAAGACTTAGTAAACATATTTAACCCACAGTAAGGATATGCATGTGCGCCTGCGCGTAACCCACAATAAGGAAATGCAAGTGTGCCTGTGCATGTGTGATCTGCACACAGCATAGTAAATGAATGCTGTTTCCCCCACGTTAGATATACATGGCTCAAACGTGTTAACCCCGTAAAGTATGAAACCAGACAAAGGCATGCAAACTACCGGTACAAATAGGGACAAACCCCAGATATGTGCCAGAACAAACATAGAAAGTGGATAGAATAACGGGTGTGTCAGTAGCATGGATTCTCTGAAGGGTATGCAGTCGTAACCTGAACTGCTTGCCAGTATTTCCCACTGTAAGTCTCAAATGAAATGCCACTACATTGCCAGATAGACACAGGTTTATGTAAAACACACCAAAGATAAAGAGGCAACCAGCTGTACACTCTGCGACAATCTGTACAGTGGAAAGGTATGGTATGGATATAGATATATGTGTATACACATAATCCACAGACGTAAACCAAAGCAAGTTATGAAATGAGGATTGTACATGTATATATGTATACACAACAAACATATGTCCCGTAGATATGACATATGTACATAAATAGGCCATGCTATAGCTAATATGGGTAGACAAACAGACATGCACGAAAGGTGAATAAACCGCTGCCTTCCAAACCATTGGCCAGAAAGTGACAGTCCAGCAAGTTCTACACTTTAAACATGCATATAGGTGTCCATTGCAGGACCCCAAAAATTGATCCATACGTAGTGTCAACCGACATTGATGCAAAATAAGTGACCTCAGCAAATACGATATAGCTGTACATGCAACAGTAGCAGGTGCAAGGGTGATGACACATGTGTCGATAGAATGTATGACATACGAACTGATATCCAGAGAGTGGGGAGTGCATATAAGTGTCTCCACACTTCAGTACCGCTCACATTAAACATGTGTAATGGGTACTGTAGAGGGTTGTCAGGTATGGGAATCATGGGTATGCAGAAATGGGCCTAGGTGTTGTTTGGCAGAGATTTCGTAGGCCCGCCCCGTGGGAGTGATGTGGTTATAGCACACGCCTATATTCTCAATAATGGGGCAAACCATCCACTGGATATTGCGTAAACCATTTTGGGAATATGTAGGGCCCTATATCAGTGTCATGTAGGCGATTATCATGGATGGACATGCGTATGACCAAGATGGTAACCATAACTGGCAAACTGTCAGAATAAGACAGCTGCACTAAGGCATAGTACATGAAATACAAATAGGGACTATATTAGATATACAACAGACAAAGTCAGAACATTGTGAGAATACTGGTATAGCCAGGAATACGAATGTTATGAGTGTTACTAATCATGTAATAGAAATATCAGTCACTATTATCTAACCGCACAGTTCGTAATGCCTTGCCAGCAATTTACCAGAAAGGCACATTACTATGACAAATGTAACAAGGGCAAAGGTCAAACGTCAGGGCGTTTACCCATAATGTGTACAGGTTAGGGGTATGAAGGTAACCTGTCCAAAATACATGTACAGAACTAGTGATACTAGGTGGACAGGTGAGAAGAAAGACATCAGGACAAATGAGAAAACATGTACAAGTCATACGCATGTACTCCGACAAATGTGAATGACAATGTATGCCCTGTGAATGTCAATGTGGAAGGTTAATAGACACAAAAGTAATGTGTCCCTCAGGGTGTCATGCAGTGTCACCGTAACAATGTCCAGTCCCCCATACTCGTACGTGAGCTCTGCCACTGACTGAAAGCACAAATACCGGCACACACATACGGTACATGATAGACTAATTAGTGTGGATAAGCAGCTGTTGGCCTGTGTGAGGAATACAACTCTCTGGGTGGGTGTGTCCTGCAATATAAATGTAATGGCATGTGGCCTGTGATGCCGCCATACAGTGTGTGTATTGGTGTCAGAAAGTTGATATCTTGTATCAGACACATACTCCGCAACTGTACAGATTTACGCAGAATGTGCAGAGTTCTGCCTCATATGTTTGGTGTGTTCCACGTAACATCAGTACCATTCTGGCACATTCCTGATAACTGAAGTCATGAAATAATGACAAACATGTGTGTTTAAGACACCAAATCCGTCAGAAAAGCCATACTAATGCAAAACCTATTATTGTGTCAACTATCTACGTTTGTAAGAGCAACATGTCAATACTGCCCCTATGTGTCCCACTATCAGATAAGGCCTTGTCCAGAAGTTTGCTCCAGGAGGTGGAGTGGTATGATCAGAAACAGATACATGTGTGAGGAAACAGCATTATCGACTGCAAGATAACGCAGAAGGTATGAAATGCGCTGCAGTAGGACATTCAGTACTGTCCGCAGGTATGTGCTGACATGTCAAATGAAACAGCAGTCTACATGAAGTACCTATAGGGCTGTCACCTTTACAAATGATGATAGTGGGACATACCCACAGCCATGCACACAGCACAAATAGACATACACACAGCAAAACTAGGCCATGATACATGAAGCCTCCGGCGTGTACGAGTACAGTGAGAGTACAGCAAGGATAGATGTCTGCCAAGATATACAGCAAACGCCTGTAAGGGTGTGTAACACCGCCCGTAACATGGACGTTGCATGGACAATGTTGGGATTTGCAACATACCCCATCGGTATGTGAAAGCTATGCAAATATATGATACATGAAACAGTCAGCTGTCCATGCAAGGGCAGAGTTATGGGCAGAAAATAGATTTTATATATATATATATATATATATATATATATATATATATAGAGAGAGAGAGAGAGAGATACAGACATACACACACACACGTGGCAGGGTTGTGAGCAGAACACAAACGTAACCACTGTACCACACAACAGCATTACGCAGTGACAGAACGTGCAACCATGAGTAGTGGATCACGGAAATCACACAGGCATACATCTAGCCTGTAGACAGCGGCATCAAAGGCAAAGATGCCGCACAGATGTTATGGTGAGTGAATACTGTAAAAGCAATGTACTGTTGTCATGCAGCTGGAAACACACACACACACACTGGGCAGGGCTGGTAATCGAACTTACACATTACTACCCTATCACACTACAGCATGACGTATTTACAGAACGCGCTGCCGAGATTACTAAACACAGCAGACCCACAGGCATTCTACTAGGTACGTATCAACATCCGCAAAGGCAGAGATGTCAGCAGGATATATCTGTGGTGTGAAGCATCTAAAAGCATAACCTGAGTCCCCAGGCGGACGGGAGCATGCACACACACACACACGCACTTGGCAGGCCTGGGAATCGAACTTAGATCTAACTACCCTATCACACTACAGCATGACGCATTTACAGAAAGCGCTACCGAGATTACTAAACACAGCAGACCCACAGGCATTCTACTAGGTGTGTGTCAACATCCGCAAAGACAAAGACGTCAGCAGGATATATCTGTGGTGCGAAACGTCTAAAAGCATAACCTGAGTCCTCAGGCAGATGGGAGCATGCACACACACACACTTGGCAGGCCTGGGAATCGAACTTACACCTAACTACCCTATCGCACTACAGCATGATGCATTTACAGAATGTGCTACCGGGATTACTGAGCACAGCACTCCCAGAGGCATACTTCTAGGTGGGTGACATCATCCGCAAAGGCAAAGATGCCGATAGGGAATGTATGTGTTGTGAGGCATCTAAAAGCATTACTGTGTCCCCAGGCAGCTGGAAACACACACACACACACACTTGGCAGGGCCAGGAGTTGAACATACACCTAACTACCTTATCACACTACAGCATTACGCATTTACAGAATGCGCTACCGAGATTACTGAACACAGCACTCCCAGAGGCATACTTCTAGGTGGGTGACATCATCCACAAAGGCAAAGACGCCGATAGGGAATGTATGTGTTGTGAGGCATGTAAAAGCATTACTGTGTCCCCAGGCAGCTGGAAACACACACACACTTGGCAGGGCCAGGAGTTGAACATACACCTAACTACCTTATCACACTACAGCATTACGCATTTACAGAACGTGCTACCGAGATTACTGAACACAGCACTCCCAGAGGCATACTTCTAGGTGGGTGACATCATCCACAAAGGCAAAGATGCCGATAGGGAATGTATGTGTTGTGAGGCATGTAAAAGCATTACTGTGTCCCCAGGCAGCTGGAAACACACACACACACACACACACTTGGCAGGGCTGGGAGTTGAACATACACCTAACTTCCTTATCACACTACAGCATTACGCATTTACAGAACACGCTACTGAGATTACTGAACACAGCACTCCCAGAGGCATACTTCTATGTGGGTGACATCATCTGCAAAGGCAAAGATGCCGATAGGGAATGTTTAGAGAGTGAGCAGTCTGAAAGCATATTACTGTCCTAAGGTAGACGTAGACAAACACGGAAGTGCTGTCATCGGGCCAACTAAATATCTACGGAGCACTACAACACTAAATAGATACGGGATGCACCACAGACAGTACAGCCTTTGAGACAGCAACCAGTGTGTTCAATGTAGGCATCCATCGTGACATTGAAAATGGACATCTGTTGCCTGGATGACCCCCATGGCTATACAGGATGTCAATGGCCATGCCCACACGCTTAGTATCACACGTCTGTTTGGAATGTACTGTGTGTCCATCTACACAACGGTGTACTGGGCATGCTCACACACTTAGTTGCAAAGGGCCATCCTGCATGCACACGGAGTCTAATCACGGAAGGGCGCAGTGTGGAATGTACTGTGTGTCCATCTACATAATGGCGTACTGGGCATGCTCACACACTTAGCAGTTGCAAAGGGCCATCCTGCATGCACATGGTGTCTAATCACAGAAGGGCACAGTGTGGAATGTACTGTGTGTCCATCTACACAATGGCGTACTGGGCATGCTCACACACTTAGCAGTTGCAAAGGGCAATCATGCATGCACACGGAGTCTAATCACGGAAGGGCGCAGTGTGGAATGTACCGTGTGTCCATCTACACAACTGCGTACATGGACTGTACTGTGTGTCCATCCACACAACAGCATACTGGGCATGCTCACACACTTAGCTGTTGCAAAGGGCCATCCTGCATGCAGATGGAGTGTAAACATGGAAGGTCTCAGATTGGACTGTACCGTGTGTCCATCTACACAATTGTGTACATGGACTGTACTGTGTGTCCATCTACACAACAGCATACTGGGCATGCTCACACACTTAGCTGTTGCAAAGGCCTGTCGTGCATGCAGATGGAGTGTACACACAGAAGGGCACAGTACAGAAGGGCACAGGAAGGTATAACTGTCCTCACGCACAGGGCGGTCACACATGCAGTGACCTGTACACACACAGCTGCCATCACAGCTGTCACAGGTGCAGGTCACACACGTACACACTGCAGTGTACACTGTAGCTGTCAAGTCAGCACCATGTCATCGGTGCAGCACTACACAGCCTTACAGTACCACAACAGCATGTGACACATGACCACTGGGCTGTACAGAGGTGTACACCAGTTGTGCAGAGTACACATGTACCAACAGGGATCCAACAGGTATTATGCATTGCAATGATACCAGTATACATGCACAGGTCGGCTCAAGACATACCACGGCCCTTACACAGCTGTGACACCTGACTGTTGCTGTACACCAATGAACACACATCTGGATATGTCATACATGTGATTGTGTGGATGTGTGCATGGACTGCACACACAACACATACATACACAGCCTGTGATGTACCACGTGCATAACAGCGGCCTAATCAATGCTACATACGCGAATGGAAGGTGGGCCCATGTCTGTTGAATGCTCACACTACAGGGGGTAGCAATGTTGACTGGGACACATACCCTTGTACTGGTCGCCTGTGACACCCATGATATCATACCACAGTCCATGTGTTATGTATGTCAACACACATGTCCAACAATAGCAATGCATACAAACATGGCAACAGGAGACACATGTGACATCTGTACTGTGCATGCAGCAACCATGCATGTGCAGTGGCCGATGTCCGTAACATAGTTGCACCTACCTACGACATGCAGACGCAATGCAGACCCATCATTGACACCTGTATACAGTGACTTACAAACAGCACATATGGAGGGATGTGTGTACATAACGTGGTGTACCACCTGTGTAGATGTATGTGTGCAGGGGGTGGCTCACAGTTGTGTCGCACACCATCCTATCATGCCATGTGCAAACAGTACGCTATGTTGCTGTTACGTGACGGTGCTGACATAATGCATACACAGCATTCAGGTGTTACCAACTATATGTCACATGGCACCTGTAACACCTACAACCTCCCGTGTGCATATAGCAGCACATTTGCCAGATATAGCATTGGTACACATAATGCAATCAATACCGCTGCATGTCTATCAAACGTGTCATCATATGGCAGGTGTATCATTCCCAGTACTGCCATGTGTGTCTGAATGTGTGACCAGAGATGCCACATATCACAGGGAATATGTCCCAGTTGTTACACATCCTTGTACACCGTTGTAGAGATCTGTACATACGTCAGTGTGGAAAGCATGACGTCGGCCGGTGTGGTGCATCACACACGTCGGCTGTCCGTATACACATGTGTGGTCACCACAGTGTGTGTGTGTCTGTATGTATGTCTGGTGCTTGGTGTGAAGGTGTATGCTAATATATGGTGAGAAATGATCACTAACCCCACATGGTGACTAACCCGTAATGGTGATGCATTGCACTACCCTGTTGATGCCATAGGTCCCAGCCATACTGGCTACCTGTGCATGTTCCTTCTCTGTGACATGTCGTGTGGGTGCATAGTACTGTGAGGGTGATGACCACATAGGCAAGGGTCCCCACCTGCACACTATGGGGTGTGCGTTATAGTGGTGTACACCCCGTGAATGTGGCCATGTTCCCGTACTGTTACAGGGTCCAACTGCTGCACAGTGTGGCCTCCAGCTACCAAGTGACACCTCACAACATCATTGGCCAGACCGCTGTGTACAACCCCTGCACCATGTCACCATACCTGTAATGTGTTCTGCTATGTATGTCACGTCTCTGTCCAGTGTAGCCTGTGGCACTGACCACATGCGTCAGGTGCAGTATATGTGCGGACATCTGTGTCATGTTGGTGTTTCCAACAGTCAGGTTGAGGGTACATGTAGCATGCTGATATTGCCAGACGTGCCTGTGAGTAATCCACAGTTACCGTGGGGACTGCAAACACTGCTACCTGTAGGCACATGCAAGTACACCATAGGAGGGAACCAGGGTATCACAACCAACATGGTGCTACAGATGTAACCGAGACACATACTGTGAACACATCACAATGCATGCTGCACCTGCACTACATGGTATGACTGGTGCATGCCGACAGTACACAACCTATGTCACATACACATCTCTCAGTATTCACACACAACCACTGCAACATACACATCCCTCACTATGCATACACAGGTAATATTACATACACATCTCTCAGTATTCACACACAACCACTGCAACATACACATCCCTCACTATGCATACACAGGTAATATTACATACACCTCTCACTATGCTGTTCACCCTGTGCATCAGAATATTTGTGCATAATCCTGCACCGATGGTGTGGATGACAGGGATGCGGCACAGGCTTCATCATATGCACAGGGTGATATGTTTGCCAGGGGCATAGGCTGCACCAATGGATAACATCATGTGTGTGTGTAAGGGCCAGTGAGTTGACTGGACATGTCTGTGCAGAATGCATGTGGATGTTGTGGAGCCCTACAGTTGTGTTTGCTGTGTGCGTGTATGTGTGTACACAGTTCTGCCATTTGTGAGGCCTACACGGGGTATAATTGACAGCCCCAGATTGTACAGAGCAGGTTGTACAGCTCACTGTGTCCATCCACGGCCACATGACCTGTGCCTGCCTGGGGTTGCACGGGCACTACCAGGTGGAGGTACAGAGTGGTTACTGTCCGATGACACATGTCCACTGGAACTGTGTCCCAGCTGAGAACGTCCAGGGCCATGTCCACATGGCCTGCTGTGTCCTGGTGTTGACAGTGCAGCACCAGCTGCACTGCTACTGCTACCGGCACTATGGGAGCGGGCATGTGAGGTGGCACGCTCATGTCGACCTACACTAGGTGGTGTTGCCGGCCAACATCCACGTGGCCTACGCCTCACTCCTACCAGATGTTCCAGCACAGACATCTCCCGCTCGTGGATTGCCATGCCTCAGTCAAGGATTCTGTCCATTTCACCTAATCGCCTATCCAGAACATTAGCAATCTGCTGTTGAGCATTTGCCAATGCCTGGATATTGTCATTTAGGGTTTGGATAGCAGCCCTCTGCAGCTTCTGCCTTTCTCTGTTCTGCCGTTCAGCACGTGCCTGTGCCGCCATTACAGTCTGGAACATGCGTCTGGTGATACCAGCTGCTGCGCTCTGTCCTGCAGGTGCATGTCTGCCAGAGGTCCTCCTACGAGCAGCACCAGCCACATGCCTGTGTGGCACATCTGCAGTCATTACACTGACACCATGGTGTGTAGACACACCTTCTGTAGCCACCACATGTTCCTGTTCCACGCTAACAGACGCTGACTGTCCTTCCTCTATGGCCACTGGTGATGCGGTATGTGTTGGCAGCAGAACTGTGTGTGGGGAAGAGGGGAACATAGCTGGGATGGTAACCATTGGCACAGATTCAGCCTCTGACAACCCTGCCTGTACCTCATGCATATGTTCATCACCACTAGTATCTGTGGGGACACTAACATCAGATGGACTGCAGGAGGGTAACGCACCTACATCACCTGTGAATGCAAAGAAATACTGTAAAGTACAATAGACACAGACACACACACACACACACACACACACACACACACACACACACACACACACACACACACACACACACACACACACACACACACACACACACACACACACACACACAGACACACACACACACACACAGACACACACACACACAGACACACACACACAAACACAGACACACACACACACACAGACACACACACACACAAACACAGACACACACAGACACACCATGCATGTGATTTGTCAGATGGCATGCAGCATGCCAGCGATACAGCAGAGGGCATGCAGCTCAGACATTAATAGTGTTAGTAAGCATACCTCCCTGGGGTGCACACTACAGCAAGCAGGTGTCATATCAGTAGCCATGCAGTTCACACAATCATGGTAGTATGCATGCATCCCCGTGATACACCATGTGGCCCAGACAAGGATAACAGTACACATGGCTGATGTGACCTTGACATGTAATCTGCTGACATGTGCATTAACATGCATACATGTCTGACACAATGGTGTACTGACACATGTACAGCATCATAATGGGCATCACATTGCAGTGTTGTGTGTATGCCCTACAGATAGAATGCATGTTTAGCAAATGTGCATGAGCATGGGAGGGTAGTGTGAGCCATCTACATTGCTATACAGTGTGAAGTACAGACACTGTGCCATTGCATGGCATCATGAGGCATCTATGTTGCTGTAGAATGCATAATATGTACACATTGCATAGCCATAACTGCAACACAGTCGTGATGTTCAACAGATTGTATATGGTAGACTTCAGTGACACCTCCAGTAGCTGTGCACAGGCTTTTAGGTTGTCCAGTGTACCACATCAACTGTATAATCAGTCAACTAAGGCTATAATTGGACCATGTGTGGACAATGTGCAACAGGGTGTATACACATCCCAAGTACTGTGTGGCTACATATCTCTGGCCATCCCCCATGGCCATGTGTGCACATGTGTTGGCCAATTGTGTGTGATGGGCATCTATCTCACATGTCTGTGTTGTCCCATATGACATACACCCATAGATGTCAGATATGTCACAATCCACAGGGCTATGCAGACAACGGGTTGTATGTTTGGTATGTGGGGTATAGGTCATGTGATAGTGTGACAATATTGCAGACAGAACACTACATGTCTGGGACATGTCAGGTGGCACATCACAATGTGTGCACCCAATGCAGGGGCATATGACACAATGGTGACACCTGTGGGCTGCCCATATCACAGCTCACTGTGTGGTACTGTGTGCATACCACACATGTTGTTCCAATGCATACTACATATGCCTCCATTGTAGAACACCTCCACCGTTGTATGCACAGCTGACCACACATGTCGCAATGACAAGTACTGTGGTTTCAAGTCGGTATATCATTACGTTTGTATATATTGCACATGGGTGGACTGTGTGAATGAAGGGTGGTGCAACCTGCATATCGTGACTGGAACAAACATCAGGTGTGCAAGTGTTAACTGGCCACATGGCAAATAGATCTACACTGTAACATGCCTGATACTGATGACAGTCTCACCTGCAACGGACTCATGTCTGTGCAGCATGCCAGAGGTACCTGTATAGGGGTGACACACCAGTATGAACATTATCCATGACTGTATGACAGCCACAGGTTGCACTGTGCATGTGAACACATTCACCTGTGTAATAGCATATAGTATGCACATGTGTGCATACACAACATAGCATACTGTAGTATGCAGCATGTGTGTCCACATACCTTGCATATGTTGTTACTGTACATAATGTACAGTGACACATGCAACTACATGGGATATAATAGCCATATGTGCAGTACTGACTTACCAGGCAACTCCAGGCTCATTGGTTGGGAGACACCCACCTCCACGATGGCAGCTAGTGTTTCTGGATGCTGTTCCCTGGGTGTCCCCAGACTGGCCAGTAGCTCCTCGGTGTGTGTGAGTGGGGGCTGGGTTGGTGGCCCACCACCTGTTCCACCTTGTTCCCTGGTGATTGCAGTGGCACGCTGTTTTGCATGTTGTATCAAGTCCGTGCAGTGTCTGCGCACCTGCTGGTAGGTGCGGTTATGGCCACCCACATCATTCACCCTCCTGCGTAGATCCTGCCACAGGTCATCCTGCTGCTGGGCATGCTGTGGCACATGGCTGAACAACAAGTCATAGTTGTCATGGAGCTGTGGGATGAGGACATCATCCTCCTGGTGGGTGTATGCTGGGAGGTGTGTATGGGGCATTATCTGTAAGACATAATGATGGTGACAGGTCACAGTTTCAGAGATGTACAGAGATACTGCTGCACATACATTTCTATGACATCTACTACATCTGCACAGTTATCTTTGCAAAGCATCATGACACTGACATGACTGACATGTTTGTGTCACACATGTCACACCCATTATGCATTGGATATCATCACCATATATGTGTGTCACCTCATTACAGTGTTCATACTCCATGTAAATGCTGTCTTGCTGTGGGCATGTCTATTTGCCTGGACTTGTGTTCTTACCTATCTGCACATGCCTGGATGTGTCCACGGTACTACTGTTGACCTGGATGCTGTGTATATGTCACATATCAACACAGACACAGCCGTAATGGACTTGAGCAGTGACAATGCACACATACGCATGGACACCTGTACATGCATGTGTTTTGCCATACACATCTACACAGCACTGTACAACTGTTCAACATCCTGCCACGGATCGCCTGTATTGCACATGTGATAGACATGGGACAATGGCTAGTCAGACGACATTCACAGGGATGGTTATCAACCATAGCATGTGCGGGCACGGTTTCCAAGCTGTAACAGACAGCCATTGTGCCACCGCAAGGTGCATCAGTGCCACATTACTGATCCAGTCAGTTGATAGTACATCTACCATGCGGCCATCACACCATGTATGACTGGGATGACATGTGCAGCTTTGATGGACAGGGTTGCATGGTATGGCGGGAGTATGTCACATATATGGCACAGGGATCTGTCCAGCCTGTGGCGATCCTAGTATTAGGATGGTGGCTGTCCATGACATATGTCTTATAGATCAGGATATGGAAATGTAGCATGTCCATCATCATGGTGTAGCAAATGTCCTTCTGCAAGGTAGACAGCATGCTGCATAGTGGAGGTGAGGATTGTGAAGGCTGGTATCGCACATCCATGCATAGCCATTACCCCTTACAGGTGGTATGTGATCCAATATTGGTCACCACAGTGCTGTATATGCCTGTCCAGTGATCTCCGTGCTCATGGATGGCACCCTGACATGACATGGGTACCTCATATGACTACCTAAGGGGCCTGGAGACATCACCATGTCAGGGGGTGCACTGCACAGCACCATCCCTTACACAGTGTCCATAATGTTGACCACAGCCTAGGTAGTAGTTTATGGGTACAGGGATGTTCACCTAGCGGTGACACTGCTGGTATCATCCATCAGACTGTGCACATATGTCACACACCTCATCCACACAGCCCATTCTGTATGTTGTTCACAACACTGACACAGCTATACTGATAGGTCATGGCCATTCACAGCCTTACATACACAGATGCCTAACATTTGTCTGTGTGGTATGGGCTACAATGAGGGTGGGGTACAACACATTAACCCTGTTCTACTGTAGCTGGCACTGGTGTGCTGTGCACATGTCACTCTTGCACCTTTTGTAGTTGTGAGTCTGTCAACAGGCCACTGGTGGAACACTCCTGTGACATGCAAAGGTATTTGTAATCAAATATCCATGCTGTCTTGTACATCTGTACTGCTAACATCTACAGTGCTAATGGTTCATGGACATGCACACCATACTCAGCAGGGTTATAGTGCGGTGCCACCCTAAATGACTGTCATCACCACTTGTGGGTTGATATTATCCAACACCCTATCTGTATTGTATGGTCATGCTAGGCACTTGTTCAGAACTTGTGAGCATGTCATGAGCTACTGATTACTATAGCACCCATTCCACACCATTTCCCACAGGTACACTGGCTGTCCTACACTTCCCAGCTTGCTTATGGTACAACAGCTGTTGTACACATGTAACACATATCCTGTGGGACATGGTTGTATATACAGGCATGTCCAACTGTCACATACCAGTGCTACTGCCTGTCTATATGAGGGATATGTCATACATGTGGCAATAGAGCAATTGTCTCATGTACACATTCAATGCTCACCTCCCAACATACGGCACTACAGCCTGTGGAGGATGCACTTCTGCAGCCGTGCTGGCGGCATAGCTCGCAGGTGTACCTCATTATGAGGATTACCTCATTTGGGGTTCTAAAAGGTGCATGTTCCTCAAGGTTCCACATTGGAAGGGTCTGTCACACATTCATTGTTGTAAATTGTTTACCTGCTAGCCATGGCTAAATAGATGGGAATCATATTAATTCATTAGAATATCTTTTTTTATACGTAAAACCAGCCTATTTTAGCCATCATATGCCCTTCCTAGTTGAAGCTGTTAGTAAGCCAGTTGTATGTGTTCCACGTTTTGCCCATTTGTCACACAGTATGAGGGCTAATGTTCCTCAGTTTGGGGACAGGAGGTTGACAGCTATGGCTGGGGGTAATGCTGTCACCAACCCTGACTGCACCTGACAGTCATTTGGGGATGTGTAAAATTTGCAACACACACCACCCATCACATAGTCTCTCATGATCTACACCACTGGCCACACCTACGAGGACAACTTGTGCAGTACGTCTCCATACTCACTGTAGGCACCAGAGGTAGCCCCCATCATGGAAGACAACATCACCAGCTTATAGCCCACAGACTCATGTGTGCCCATCACATACAGCCAATAGTGAGTTATAACATTCACAACACACCAGTCATAGATGACTCTGTAGGGAGTCACACTGCAGTTCCACACAGCAGGCTACACAAGGCGTTAGTCGCTTACATCTTGCTGTCGGGTAACTGCTTCTGCAACATAACCTATGCACCCATGCCACACCTCACCAGGTATGATATGACTGTCATTCTCCATGTTAGTGTGACTGCCCTGTGATGCCACTTCACAGACTACGTGTGCAGGGACATGCAATAGCTCACCAGTCTTATAGCCCTGAGGGTGTGGGCCAAGCCCTGGAGAGCATTTTGCATTCATCCAGACACGATACCACTGTACAATGACTGACTGTGTCACTTCAACAGTTGCCTATGCTCCTATTGTCATTCCACAGGCATCTGGTATCTGTCCGCTATGACTGACCTGGTCAAACACAATGCTGTGGCACAGATGACTTGCACCTGTCAGCCCTGGGAGTACAGCTCACATGTAAGGCTCTTGCTGCTTCTATACTGCCTGTCTTGCACAGTTTCCAATAACTGTCACCGGCGGGGCGGTACCTGGCAGGCACGACATGGGGTCATGTGACACAATGCTTGCATCTTCCTCTGTGACACACGCAGGCAAGGCACACCTTATAATGCACCACTCAAACATCTCTGCAGTGACTGGGACCTGCCTCTAGGCTCTGCAGAGCACACCTGCAATGACAGGTTATAGACAGACCATACCTTTCAGGCACATACCTGGACTGGCACACCCACAGCTGAGGGGTTCCCATATCCCACTATGTTTTGCACACATCTTGGCAAGTTACTTAGCACGATGCATCAGAGGTGCTCCATGTGCAACTAACTGTGTCCGGGACTGCTATACACATTGTAACAAGCGACAGAGTCAACATCATACCCCACAGGTAACATACCTTCTATGTTGGTATAGTGGACAGTGGGCCTCAGACAGCTACTACTGATGTGTGACTGACACTATCCCACACTTCACTGGGATAGCCACTCATGTACTGACACATCCATGAGTCATACCCTCCGCTCTGCTGGATCAACCCATACACACCACCTCCAAGACCTACATTACCCTTGGCATGAACACTACCACCATGTGACTGGTGTTACACACCTGGGGTTATCCCCTCATTGTTGGATTCCGAACATATGCTAATCGACCTTGTTAGCCACATCCCGGCAACACACCCATCACAGCATACACAGTACATGAGTACTACAACACCTACTACAGACGCCTGCTGACAGCGGTTGTTAACATCATGACACCCGTGCAGATGGACAATGCACATACAAATGCTGGCACATACCCCAGTGCACTTTATTAGCATGTACACAACTGCATGGATCATGCTATTCCACACAGAGCCATGATGGTACACACCAGATAACAGACGCCACTCTGGTGGTCATGTTCCATGGACATATGATGTACAACAACAGGTGTAGGCTGTTGCACAGTGGTGTACATTCCCATGTGTGGGGTGGCTCACTGGTCAGCCGTGGTGGGGCCACAGGGTCCCTCATCACATACTCCAAGACTAGCTACATAAACATGACTGCCACACATTCCTGGGTGTACCACCAGGCATTATGGTGGTATGTCAGTAGTCGATGGCAACACCCACATCTGCTGTCACATACAACAGTCACTCAGGAACATTGCAGACCCAGGTGTTGTTGGCAACATGCTGGAGGATGGATTCAATGCTGACATTACACCCTCTCACAACTTACAGGGCCACGATCCATACATGAACATTGTGGTGTCCCTGTGGTCACACCTACACAGTACTGACCTACACTCTATATGTCCTGGGACACTGACCCCATGTCACCTTCCAACGTCCCAGGCTGTGATGTCCACCAACCTCTGAATTACATGTCTACCCACTAGGCCACCATATTCAGTAATAGCCTTGTTTCAGAAACTGTAGCCCCTGAATGGCACACAGCAGCATTTATCACACTACACACAGGTGGCACCACATTGCACGAGTGGGACTATAGTCCTACACACCTGACTGGACTGTTCTGCATGGCTATGGGGCACATCATCAAGGACGTCATTCACAGAGACATTGTTAGGTTCCCGTCCTTTGCTGCCACCCAGGTTGGGCTTGTTAGGGCCAGAGCATGGCCCCTACCCATGGTGGACTCCTTTCATACAGTTACCGGGGCAGTTGCTGATGGTACGGGAGTCCACACATCCTACATTGTCCTCTCATTGCCTTTCAGCACCATTCCCCATTCTGGTATTGACAACATACACATCCACCTGCACATCGTACCCTGTGTCTCAGGATGTTATGCTATGTGGCTCATGGACAGGACACACAGTGAGGCCAGCATACCATAGTACCTACTACATGTCGGGTACATTTGGCATACCACGGTCCTCAGTCATAGGGCCCCTCATGTTCAGTATATGCTTCCCTGTAGAACAGGCTAGCACAGGGGACATTCCCTGCCTAGCTTTCAAACCCCTGCATACCAAGCACCATGATTGCTCCACCAGCTGATACTGACTCCAACCATATGGGTGTCGCTGTGACAAATACATAATATGACTATCATGGCATCAAGCTGCATGACACAAGGTGCATGCACATCACCTTTGCATTACACCATTCACCCACTGACTATCACATGGATGGTAGTCCCCTACATACATATCACATTGTACATGTTTGCAGTACACACATATGTCGCACCCACTCCTGTGGTTACCGTATTGCCACTGTGGCATGGATATCCTTCTCACGTGGCCACACCTATCTGTACTGGGTGTGTAGCTGGTACATAGGCACCCATTGTACCTCTGAACTCAAGACATCTACACACATTCAAGGGTACACCACCCCATTTAGGGTGTACCTTACACAACAGCTACAGCTTTACATGCACAACATTAAACATGCCGCGTTTACTGACCCCGACAGTTTAAATATGCGGCTGCACTACGGACACCACATCTGTACACATTTGCATACTACATACTCAGGGGTGACCTCTGCTGATCAGACAGGGCCCATGTCCACAACATTATTAATGGATATACTCCTCATACGCAACATAAGCAGAGGCCACTGTGAGCAACATGCTCATGGATATGTGCACACATGCCACAATGAGTGGGATGTGCTTGTGGGTTACATTCCCAAACCGGACACTCACCATGCTTTGGAACATAAGTCCTATGTACATCACACAGGGACACTCAGTAGCACTGTTCATGTGATACCTTCCTTGGTGGTTGGGAGACACATGTAGGCCTGGGATCACTGCAGTGGCTGTACTGTGCAGAGGTGCAGGTGACACCTGGCTCTGCTGTTCACAGGACACTACCCTAGAGAGGTGTCACTAGTGTGAACACTGTAGTTGTGCTTACACATGGACTTGCCAGACTGCATAGTACCCCACTATGCACCTGTGAAGCTATTACACGTCCTTTGTGCATGGTTACTTGGTAGCCCTTCCATTTAGATTAGCTATCATGCTATTACTATGTCCCATACCTACAGGCCATATGTATCCTGTTATTGTACATACCAATAGACGATACCTGTGGTATGCATGATATGCCTGTTATGCTGTGTAGAATATCTGTCATATCTACCTATAATACTATACATTACACATATTTCACATAGTATCCCATAATGCAAAGCATACTTGCACAGCGGGACCACCTTACATATGCCATTAATGTTATATGTCCATACACATGCGTGCTGTGACAGTATATCAACATATACTATCCCCTGCTATGGCACGTCCTTGTTGGACATACCCTACCACTGATGGCGGGTTGTATGGAATTGTTCTGTTTAACGCCCTCATGTAGCATCCCTTGTGGTGTCTGTGCTGTGTACCTTGTGTCCCACTGCTGGGCGCACAGTTTCTACAAGCGTTAGTATGCTCAGCAAGACATCACTACATAAATACCTTTCCCCACTTTATGCATTGCGGACACGTTTAATTAATGCAAACCAGGCTATACATACAGTAAAACTAATTAATACAGATCATGCTATACATAACCTTACATATCGGGCGTTCTACATACCTTGTTGTCATTAGGGCATTTTGTTTCTATCTCTCTCACAGTGTTTCAACTGGTATTCGGTATGAGCATATGGTTTGAATGTCTGGCAAGTCATCCTTATATACGTCGATACCTGTAACATGTGGATTCATCCCGCCAATTGGTGTTCCTGAGTGACTAATTACTTGCATATCAGCTGTGCAGCTACTCCATTCACCAATTACGTGGCGACAGTGGGGTATAATTGGATTCTCCACTTGGGCGTTGCCTATTTGCCCTACCTTCTGGGAGACGGTCTGTATTGTGTTTTGTTATGTGTAACTGCAACTGCTATGCATGGAGACAAGTATAGTTTGGATTCATGTCCCCCATGGATTGTGTGTGACAGGTAGAGTATTTGGTTCAACATGTGGATGTACCTGTCATCCCAACGTCTGATAACGGAGTATTGCAAACAAAACCTGTAACATGGCTGTTTGTTCCATTATACAACGCCTGCAATTTTGCATGACGCCTTTAATTGTGTCTCTCACATGGTATGTTGAGGGTTCTGCAGATGTAATTGACTGACTGGATGTTTGTGCTGCTATTACAGTCTGTATTGCTTTAGTTTCTAGTGTGGGGGATGTCGGTGGGTGTACGTAGCATATACAGGTTTGTGGGACTTGCATTTCTACATAATCCGTATATATGTGTGTGGGCTCCATCCCTAATTAGAGAGCTAACAGTTAGTAGACTTATGTTACGGGATTGTACGTTGGGCCATTGTTAATTGGTTTCTATATCATCTGCAGGTGAGCTTGCTACTTGTATACCTCAGTAATTGCAGCGATATATCAAGGGATATGTGTAAGTGACAGCTATCCCTTGTATTTCTGTCCCAGATATTTGCAGTCATTGTGGTTGTGTTGTTAAAAGAGCCTGTTTGCCATGGGTTGCCACCTTTTCATATGGTCATTGTTGGACACTTGCAGGACACACAGCGGTGTTTACAGGCCAACACATAGCCACAGTCAGTACACAGGTTAGTACATACTTTTATCCTCACTACATACCTATTGTTGTGTGACTTTGGCTACTTATCATATTGCATGTAACATTTATGTTTCTTACATACAGGCATAACTATTAAATACGACTGTTACATTATATATGGGACATATTTATGTCCTACCATCTCGGACATTTGCCCTTTGTACTGTTTTATGTCAGGACACACCTGCCCAGGGTGGGGCTGTCCCTCCTACTGTGGGACAGGTAGTAACCGTATGCCTGACTAGCTATACCCACACCTACCGTACTGATCTGCCTCTGACTTGGCACTAACAAACACATGTTGTGGACACACACACACATTACAGTCACACAGAGATGCACACGGCACCCTCAACACACACTTACACAGACTACAGCACTCACAGACACAGTTGAACACATTACCTATGTGGACAGCGACACCGGCAGCGGTGACTAACTGTCCCTTCATATCATCATACTATTACTCGCGGATGTACTGTTCCGGTACTGTGTTCTATCAGTCTTTCAGCCTCGTGGTTACGCATGTCAGTATGTTACACATTCCATGGTTGGCGGTATCCTATTTATTTGTACCTCCAAGGTGTTATGAATGTCGTTGAACTATCTATTATATTTGCAGATATCGCTGAATCAATCTATATCACCATATATCCCTCTATTGCCCTTTCTATCTGTATTATATATATGCATATGTGTACATATATATATATATATATATATATATATATATATATATATATATATATATATATATATATATATATATCTGGCGGGGAACGTGACAGGCACACAGCACCACCATATGCTGTAAGGCTCATGTACTGTTCAGGTGTTGGCATTCTGTGTTCCACTGGCTGTTGTGTTTACAATGTTTGAGGGCTGCCTATGTAGGAGTCACACATTGGGCCACCTATACATTACAATTTACAGGTGGTCATGTTTGTGTGCCATCCATTTTACTGTGTGTGCAGGTGGAGAGGTGTCAGTCCGTAGGGGCCTACACTGTCAGAGTATGTGCTATACATTCCCTCTTTGCCAAGGCGTAGGCATATTGGGCATGCCTCCATCTGCCTACTGGGGCTGGCACAGTGTGTTCATGGTCTGAATCCCTCTGTGCCTGTAATGGCCTTGGCAATTGCGGTGGGCTATCAATGTGGGCACACGTGCCTGGAGAGTACTGCAAGGCTCCACCAGATGTATCCAAGCACTGAAACCATGATTTCAGCATCCTGAACACATGCTCTATGATGATTCTGGTTTGTGCGTGTGCCTCATTATGGCGTTCTTGCATGGGTGTGTGTGCATTTCTGATGGGAGTCATCATCCACGGCTCCAGTGCATAGCCAGCATCCCCTACGAGATGGCCATGTGGGATGTCCCCCCTGACAAATACCTGATACAGCTGTGAGGCATGCCAGATATGGGAGTCATGGTAGCTTCCAGAGCTGCCAGCACACACATCCATGATAATGCCCTGGGCATTGCACACAACCTGGCAGTTGATGGAGTGGAATCCCTTGTGGTTTATGTAGCGCCTATCCTGCTCACCGGGTGGTGACTTGATTTGTATGTGCATGCAGTCTATCGCACCCAGTACCTCTGGGTATTGTGCCACATGGTGGAAGTAGTGCATATTGTTGACCAACTCATCCTGAGTTCTGGGAAAGTATATCTGCTCATTGGCATGTGGTAACATGGCATCCAGGAACTGGTGTAGTACACTGGATGCTGATGCCTGTGAGATACCCATCATATCTTTAGTTGGCCTTTGAAAGGTACCTGTGACCAGTATTCACAGGCTTACACATACCTTCATGTCCACTGGGATGGGTTCCCCTCTGTTGTTTCTGGTTTTCAGGCGTGGCCGTCACAGCTCCACTATTTGCTGTAAGATGTCCCTGTCCACCTTGTAATGCTCTACTATCTCCAGGTCATGTAGCCCCTGGTAAGTTACCCTTGGTCTGAACACTTTCCTTCTCCTCCGAGGCCTGTGGTGGTTGTCGGCATCATCCTCCACAACACCGTCAGTCTCTAACATATGCTGATGAATCACAGCTATGACAGCTCCCAACATGTATATGTTAAAAGTTCCCCGTGTGTTTACACCTATGGTGCGGTGTTTGGGAATACACAGGTGTGTGTTGGGTGCTTTCACACTTTATACTATTGTGCTGTGAACACCGATGATGTCATGGGGTGTGTATGTACAATCGTAGCTACAGGTTATCTTATGTGTTTTACTGCAGGAACTACTATTGTGGTGCCTTTGGTGTTGAATTACATTTGCCTGCCATGGATTACCTCTTGACCTTCCCTTTACATTTCTGCACATTGCACCTACCATTTTCTGGCATGCATCCTGCAGCCTACTTTCATTTGTACTTTCCTGGACCTGGCGTATCTTGCGTTATGTGTGCTACTGCCAGCCTGCTGTCAGTTTGCTTTGCTCTGCTGTGTCAGGTCTTCTATCTTTGCAATCCAATACCTCCCCTCCTTTCTTTGCATTCCAATGCCTCCCCTATCCTGTTTTGCAGGTTTCTGCAAGCAGACTTGTCAGCTGCCGTCGATTGGCCTTTGTGGGTTGATTGCTGTTGATTGCTCATTAGTACTCCAATTACCCTACTTCCGCATTTCCTTCTTTTCTTCCCCTGACCTTCCTGTTTCTGCTATTGTTTGTGGCGCGTGCGTCTGATTACTGGGTTTCGGGCATGTTTTCATCCTCGTACACATGTGCTTTTGGGCACCATGTGTGCTCTCAGCTAAACGATTCCTCCCCACCCCTGTCCTGCAGCTTTGCTTAGCAATGGACAGGCCAGATTTGCATTGCTCCAATGTGCTTACTGCTACAGTGGCACACCCCTCTGCTGATGTCATGTATCTCCTCTGAGCCACTCCTTGGTGTTATACCGCTGCGCCGTATGGTACAACCTTCATCCGGTGGGACATTTGCGATTCAGTATTATCTGCCTCATTTGCATGGCATTGACTACTAATTCATAGTTACCGCGCCGAACACTATCGCAGGCCCTTAGCAACCCTTGCACCTTGGTTGTGGTGTTCCATGCCTACCATTGTGTATTATGCTGTAAACCTGATTTCTATTATGTTGCGATTTTATGACATTTTTATATAATTTCTTTATGTTACAGATTCCGCACACATGCCCTGCGGTTGTGCTGTGCGTTACTGTGGACATGACATTAAATGTTGTTATTTACGTGTTGTGCATCTTTTCTTATGCCATTGGCTGTGTATTTCGCCATTGGCATATGTTAACTTTGTGATACCTGGGTCTGGCCCTCTTCCATAGCTCCGATGTTCTGTTTGGGAAAATGTAAACCATGTTTTTTGGTTTACATTTCCGTGGGCTTACGCTACGCCTGCACCACTTCATGAATCGCTGTATGCCTTCATTTGCATGGTGCGACACTGCACATGGGGTGATTAGCATACCTACGCTGGGGGCTGCGCAGTTCTGGAATACGCCGGTAGTGCACGTGGAATTGGATCGTACCTGAATCGCTCAACGGCCATATTTGGCATTATACCACCTACGCTATGCCTGCGCCTGGCGCAAGCTTCATGAATCCCGGGGACTGTCTTAATTTTAAAATATAACATAATTTTAAAATACATAATTTTGAAGTACATTTAAAATACATTTAAAATGCATTTAAAATAAAACAATGAAATGAATTTACATAAAAAGAAAAGAAAAAAGGAAAAAGAATTATAGCTTAGCTGATCTCAGCTTAAGCCCAGACACTAAAGAGATGGCATCATTTAATCCTGGAGGTTTGTTCGCCTCCAAGAAAAGCTGCCACAAAAGCTTCTTATATTCAATCGAGGTCTCCCATGGACCACCCCTTACATCTTTTTCCACTACTTCCAACACAAAGAAGCTAAATTTAGCTTCCTGACAAATTAGTTTATGATGAAATAAAGCATTATTGGTACATTTTATTTTCATCGCATAATAATGCTCATATATTCTATTCTTTAACTTTCTTTCCGATTTCCCTGCATAAAATGCATCACAATGGTCACACAAACCGAAATACACTATCCCAGAGGTATGACAGTTAGCAAAATATTTGCTCTGAATCAATCTATCCCTACTCTCTATAACAATTGTTTGCTTGGTACAGATATAGGGGCATTGGGAACATCTTCCACACTTAAAGGTTCCCAGTTTACCTTCCTTCACTTTTTTCATATCATATTTACACTCTACAATAGTCTTTAAGCTTTTGCCCCTTCTATATGTGCACTTCAAAGGCTCATCAAAAATACATTTCAAGTCTGAAATCTGACCAAACCTATACCATTCTTCCTCCAGAATCTTCCTAATTCTAGGTGCACTACCATTGTAATCCACTACAAAGTTACCTGTACCATCACAATTAGGATTAGTGGATTTTGTCACATTCAAAACTACATTCAAACCCAAAATGGTTTTAAATTTATCATGCCTACCTTTCCTAACTTCCCTCTCTATAGACTCAATAAGGTCTTTTGGGTAGCCTCGATCTAAAAACATATTGTGTAAAATTTTACACTCTTCATCAAAATCACACTCTCTTGATGTCATACGACTCCCCCTCACATATTGGCCCTTAACAATACATTTTTTCTGATGGTAAGGGTGAGCACTATTAAAGGCCAAATATGAATTAGAAAATGTTGCCTTCCTGAAAATCTTTGAATAAAAACAACCATCCCCTTTGCCTATAGTAATATCCAAACAATTTAAAAATTCTTTATCCTCTTTATAGGTAAATTTTTAAAAATCTGTAGAATCTGAAATGTACTTAAAAAATTCTAAAAATCGTCCTTTGTACCAACACATATCATCCAGAAAACGCTTATAAAATTTCCAGGTATGGGCATATTTTGAATTAATGATATATTTATCTTCCCAAGCTGTTAAAATAATATTAATATATGTGGGGGCACATGTTGCCCCCATCCCTACACCCTGAATCTGTTTAAAGAATTCCCCCTCATAATGAATAAAATTATTATTTTAACAGGGCACATGCATAGAAATAAATGCAAATATTTATAAACCAATAGGACATATGTCCCAACAAATGTTTTGAGATTAGACATACTGATTGAGGTGTGGAATTGCATTTTTATGCACATACACTAGGGTGGAAAAAGATAGCTCAATTAACAACTTATATAGCCTTCTAGTTTTTACTACATCATATTAACTGCAGTTATATGTCCCTTACATGTATTATTACACTACCCAATGTCCTTATATTGTGCAATTGGATTTTGCTAGATCATTATATACATGAGCTGTATCTTACATACAAACTGTCCAAGATGCAGATGTTACTGCAACATATTCTGAGAATTGCTCACACACACTAATGCTAAGATGGTACACTGACAGCTCTACTTTCATATAATTATCTACATATGTTCAGGTGAAAGTATCAGTTATATGTTGACAGCTCCCTACATTTCTGGCAGCACACTGACATTTCTGGGGAACACAATACAAAGCTACTCATGTGCCAGATTAACCTGTACATGCTGGGCATGAACCAACAATTGAGGGCTGTAAATATGCATACAAGCTACTGGTACTCCCTTCATCCACATTATATGGGCCTACCCAAGTGTGGGCTGACATTGCTTAATACAACACTACTATTTGTAGAATGCAACAGTACAACAACATATCAAAGAAAATGACACAGACACACTCCATGAATCATACATTTATTAAAGGATTATTACACCTTTATTTATTGGGTTAAAATACTTTTTGAAGGCTCTCTCATTTATTTTATATAACAGTACATACAGAATAATTACTAACCTGCCACATGATGCAGCCTTTGCAGCCTATCTTCATGGGCTTGCAGATTCATAACCTGGTCACCTGCAGCTGTGAAGTAAATGCAGTGATACTGAGACATACCTATCCATAGTATAGACAAGCATGGCAATTTTTAACTACTTAATGCAATGGCTACTTACTCAGTACTGGGGCATTAGGCATCGTACAGGATTCCTGAATCCACTGGTCCATTTCATCACCCCTATGCCACTTCAGGTCAGAATAATGGTGCCTGACCTGCTCACCAGTCTGAGGAACACCAGTGGCACTGGTGAGATCACAGGCAAGACTGTTCCAGGCCTCTGTTTTATATTGGTTACCCTGGTACTGGCCCTGAAGGAGTCTTTCCTCATGTTTGCGGATGAGGAGCCAAACCATAATTTTGGACTCCTGGATGCCCCAGTGTTGATCTCTAAAATTAATGCCCTTACCTACACCAGCCATGCTGACTGCAGAAGGAAGCTACAACCAGTTATAGCAAGTATTCCTGCATGTGGAGATTAAATATGCCTCATTTCCTGCACTTATTTGTGATTGGCCAGTTTTGGAAAAGCTCAGCTGTGGTCACGCCTGTTTAGCTGATGTTGGCAATGTTTAAAATCCCTTTGATAGATATGTCTCTGTTGAAAGTGCATGTTTGTGAAATGCTATCATGGCTTAGTGATTAAGTACTGTGACTATAGTGCACAGTATCCTGAGTTCAAGCCCTGTCACTGCTTTTTATTTTCCTGCTGGGCAGAACTGACTGGTTAAGGAACAGTAAAGCAGATGTGAGAGTGTTTACTCGACTTTGCCCGGCGTTGCTCTGGTTAGCGCGGAGTTGCGCGAAGGTAATCAGCAGTAATGTGCAGTGAACCTGCATTACTCCTCCTTAGCATAGTGCAGCTACACGCAAATGTATTTAAATATGCTCAATACTGGTAAAATGTGGTTAGCAGTGCTTTATATTGCTTAAAATAAGGTACTCATGCATCAGAATGCATAAACATTTCACCTTCATATATATAATTCATGCACTGCTAAATTTAACATTTCAATGCTTTTTACAAAACTTATACATAAAAAATGTCAGGAAATGTTTTTGTATACAGATTTCACACAGAAAATGGAATGTGCAGTAGTGGGACTGGAACTGGGAATGCCTTCTTTTTGTGCGAAAGCTCTAACCACTATGTTGCTTAATTTGCATATATTTTTCTTATTATCCTCTTCTGGTGTTTAAGCTGCTGTAACTGTAGCTAAGCAATGGGCAAACCTGGGCAAACCCATGCAACTACGGACAGCTAAATCGGAAGAAAAAAAAATAATTATTTTTATTTTTTATTCAGTTAGTTGTTGAACATATGGGGGAGTGTAGTGTTACATTGTACACATGTGAGCGGACTCGCTCATTTAAATGTGAAGTTGCGGCATTTCTTCATTGCAGGGGTGTGGATATTTGGACTGCTCAACAGTCTGACATGCCCCCTAAACACGTCCACAATCCGTGTAAGCTTTGGTGTTGAGGCAGCGCACCCTCATTAATATGCATGGCGCACTGCCATCATACTCTTACCTTGGCGCTTCCGTGCAAGACTAATCTGGTCTTACATGGAAGATTAGTAAATCGGGGGAGAGTGTATATAACAAAGATCTTACCACAAAAATAAGCAAGGTCAAAACAATCAACTGCCTCTTCTCAGACCATAATGCAATAACTTTTGAAATAGATTTTAACTTTAAGAGAAAACTTACAATCATAAGAATTCCAGCCTATATTGCAAATCTTAAAGAGTTTAAGCAACACTATACTGCAGAGATGCAAACATTTCTAGATTTAAACCTCACAGACGAGGTGGCAGACACACACATATATATATATAGATATGTATATATATATATATATATATATATATATATATATATATATATATATGTATAAATATATATATATATATATATGTATGTAGAATGGAATGAAAGCATATTTATATGGGAAGGTGGTAGCCTGGTATAAAAACAAACAAAAGCATTGAAATAAAGAACTGGCAGAACTACAAACTAAAATAGACAAAATGAAATTAGATATTCATAAAGGCAACTTAGCTTCAGAAAAATAATTAGAAGACCTCAACAAAAAATACTTAGAGATATTGAACCATAAGACAATGATTTATCTAGAGAAGGTCAAACTATGCGCTTACTCTATGAATCCAAAAAATCAAAGGAGAATAGCTAACAGGACAAAAAGAATAATAAAGGCAAGTCAAATAAAAGAAATATACATACAGACAACAAAAAAAAAAAGAAAAGTATCAGACATAGAAGAAATTCTAGAAGCATTTATAGTGCATTTTAATAAACTCAATAGTCAAGAAAATAAAGTAGACTCAAGCAAAGCACTTAGAAAATTCCTTAAGGAAAATATAAGACTAAGACTATCAGATGAACACAGAAAAATAATAGATAAAGATATAACTATGACAGAAATTAAAGTGCAAATCAAGAAACTAAAATTAAACAAAGCCCCAGATAATGATAATATGACACCAGAGATGTTTAAACAACTATCTAATAATGCTTTAAATCTATTACTAAGCATGTTCACATCATTTCAAGAAGGTAATAAATGCCCTCCTTGGAAATACACTCAAGTATCACCAATTTTGAAACAAGATAAAAAAACCTGATGAGTGTACCTCATATAGAACTCATAAGTTTATTAAATATAGATTATGAAATATTTATGACAGTTCATGCAAACAGAATAAAACAAATATTGCCGTTACTGATAGAGAACGATCAAACAGGATTCATTAAAAACAGAAATACATATGACAATATAAAAATAATTTTGTCCCTTATTGATTTCATAAACAAAACAAAAAATAAAATGAATGTCATTTGCTTAGATATTAACAGTGCATTCGATTCCATGAACTGGGATTACCTTTGGCTTGTACTGGTGGAGTATGAATTTTAAAAACATTTTAGCTCACTAATAAGGTCTCTTTATGATAAATCTTCAGTGTACATAAAAATAGAATCCTGTTTGTCTGAGCCTGTTACTATTACAAAAGGTACAAAACAGGGTTATCTGCTTTCTCTTTTGTTATTCGCATTAGTAACAGAAGCATAAGCAAATTTCATATGTGCAAAGCCAAACATTCAAGGAATTCAAATGTAAAACGAATACACAAATTAAAAACTTGTAAAATGCAAAAAAGAGAGGCAGAATCAGCAAGTCCAAAAACAAACGGTTTAATGGTTAGCACTTTCGTCTGCCACTAATAAGCAAACTTCATCAGACAAATCATAGGAAATAGCATACTTTAAATAGTAAGAAATAAATTACATCACTTCCCATCTCTGTTAAAAAGAAATAACACTTTTAACTTGTGAATGTAGCCAAATATTGAAGCAGCTATGGCAGAATGTTCACATTCCCAAGCTAAGTCAAGTTATAAATCCACAGAATGTTCAGTCTCAAGCCAGGTCAAATTATAAATCCACGCATCTTATTGCCAGGTAAAATCCCTATATTGCAAGTAAGTTACAACAGGTAAGTGCTTTCACAAATGTCTGTTTGCTTCATCAGACCATAAACAAGCAGGCTCAGCCCCCCCTTTTTATACTCATGCAACTAGTCAAATTTCAAATGAACAAATCACAGACAATCCTATACTTAAAGCACCTCCCCACCATTAAATTAAAGCACTCATAATAAAATATACATCTAAGATGCATATAAAATAAGCATAAAATAACATAAAATCAAAATAAAATAAAGTAGAGCTAACATCATAGAATTCAGTGATGTCAATTTATTTCATGTGTTCATTTTAGCAGTCTCCTATTTTTCAGCTTGGAAACAATGCAAAGATGGACATTCAAACCCTGTCCTATATGTGCCCCCAGTCTCATTATCCAGTCAAGCTCTCTCTCTCTCCTCTCTTCTTGAGCTGATGTCACCCATCCTGACATACTCTTTAACTAGTTCTAGTACATTAAACTGAAAGTGATGTTCAACTCCACAAGATAAAATATGTTTGGTAAAAGCAACATAAATTTGTTCTCTTTTCAAACAGTACATATGGTCTATTTGCATGAGTATAATATTCTGCCATAGCAGCTTCCATATTTGGCTGCATTCATTCCTTTTTTGTATCATTGAGTGGCAGCTGGGACCTTGAGGTTTGTTTTTTTTCCATTGTAAAAGGCCAGTTAGTTAGAGCAGCTAGGATGTCTTCTCTAGGAACCTCCTTTATTTCTGAATGCAATTTACTAAAATAAATGTTTCTGAAAAGGTCTTACCCTGTCTTTTTAGTAGATAACTTAATGATGGAAGTTACACATAAGAGAAGAGAAGGAGTCTTTAAACCAATTTTGGGTAGAAGTTTGAGGTCAGAAAGTTCAATTAATAATTCCCCTTCAACAGTTACAGAAGTTACTGTGAACGTATCTGTTGACTTCAATACATCTTTTATTACTCCTTATTCTGTTAATGCACTCACTTTAAAAGGGATTATTGTGAAAAATTGGGACTTGATTCTGGCTGATTCTTCTGCTTGTTTTAAAGATGGGTGAGAGACAAAGGGTAACTTTTAAAAAGAGGCTGTAACTTGAAAGCCTTACTAGAGAGACCTATTAAAAATATGTTAATAGTCCTGGGATGTATAAATGTGGCAGATGTCACTTTTGCAAATATATCAAAGTCGGTAAAAGAATAACTGTCAATAAACATCAATTGACTATAACAAGTAGGTTTAACTCTAAAATCAAAGGACTGATATACTTAGCTTTGTGCGATAAATACAAATGTTTTTATGTTGGTAAGATGGCAGGACTGTTAAATCAATGCATTTATTAGCACATATATAATATAGGGAAACAAAATCCTACCAACGCCTTAGCCAGACATGTCAGCAACAACTCAGGGCACACTTTTTCATTTGTGGTTATAGAACAATTGGCCCTTTGTCATTGCTGTTAGAAGAAAAGGAACTCAACTGATAGCTGTTTTTGAATACTTTCAGCTACCCAGGATTGAATGACAACTGTAATGTAAAATGTCTTTTAAAACTTAAATCTTTAGAAAGATGATTTTAACTATAGGTTTATATAGCTATATATGCACACAAACATTTATAATTTGTTTATATACTTTTTTTTGTTTTTACACACATATTTAAAAGTGTTATTTCTTTCTAACAGAGATGGGATGTGATTTAATTTATTTATTACTATTTAAAGTATGCTATTTCCTATTTAATTGTCTGAAGAAGTTTGCTTACTAGTGGCAGATGAAAGTGCTAACCATTAAACAGATTGTTGGACTTGCTGATTCAAGGAATGCAACTAGATACTGATCTTGAGCTAAAGATTCAACTATTTGCAGACAACATTTTATTGACTTTAAAAGAAAATAATAACACACTAAAAAATTATGGAAAGCAACCAAACAGTTTAAGAAGATTTCTTGACTATCATTTACTGAAAATAAAACCAACATGTTAATAATAAATATGGACAGGGAAGCATTAAATAAAAAAAAATCATAAATACTTATCTAGAAATAATACAGTCATAAAATGATTCATAAAATGAATAAAAATGAAATGATACTTAGGAGTTAAAATTACAAATGACATAGATACAACAGTGCAACTAAATTATAAAGAGATTTTGAATAATATCAAAGAACTCATACAAAAATGGAATAAGCTATTTTTTACCATGGAGGAAAGACTATATATAATTAAAATGATTATATTCCTGAAAATTCTGTATTTTATACAATCTTGCTGGGTTCCTATTATGTTGTCGAATGTTTAGGTTTTTGAATGCCTAAACGTCAACACCTAAACGTCAAACACTCAAAACCATGTCCAGCCAATTACGCAAATTTTTTCCTAGGGTAAAAATTCACTTGGCCATCATCTGGGATTTTCCCTTTTCCCTGATGTACAGAGATTTCTAAGTTGATATATTTAGTTAGGGGATGTGGGGGCAGATCCCATCATGCTGGGGGGTGTGGGGGGAAAGCCACCCACTTGATTAGGGTTTTAAAGTATGTTTTTTTTTTTGTTGGCCAAGCGATTTTTTTCATGGGGAAAAAATTTGCATAATTGGCTGGTCATGGTTTTGAACATTCAACATTTAGGTGTCGACGTTTAGGCATTCGACAACCTAAGTATTTGACGTTCTAATATAGACCCAGCTTGCTCGCCACCTCTACCTTAATCATATTTAAAACAACTTGAAGGGTTAATAATGAAATTCGTATGGTACCCCAAAAAAAACTAGAGTTGCCCTAAGACATAATTTTGACAAATGGGAAGAAGGTGGAATAGGCTTACCAGATTTAGAAGGATATATACAATCAACAGCTTTAAATGGTTAAACAAAGAATATGCTTCCAAATGGAAACTAGTACATGAAAAAATCTGGTTTAAAACACTCATGATTCAATAAATAAACATATGGAAATAGTACCAAATAACTTACTTTGGCTATTGAAGAAATATATAGTACACAACAGGGAAACACAAAATTAAAAAAAAAAAGATTTTCGGCTTTTCCTGGTTAGGGGTCACCAGAGTGGATCACCAGTCCGCTATTGATTGGCAGTGGAGTTTTATGGTGTCGAGTTGCCGGCCTGACTCCCGACCTTCAGAGAAGGCACGCACACACACTCACACACCTACCTGCATGTCTTTACAGTTTGATCGACCACAAGGACACGCAGACTCCACACAGAAGGAACTCCATCCAAGAATCGAGCTAAAGAACCTCTTGCTGCGAAGCAACAATGCTAACTGCTGTACCACCACGGCTAGGGAAGCACAAAAATATAAATTCTAAATACATTATTAATACCCTAAAGTCTTTTATGCAGTTTATAAGCAAAAATCCAGATATAAAAGCACAGTCTTTTTTTTACATTCTCAATAGCATATACACAAAATAATATTATGACTCAGGACTCAGTAGTAGTTAAAACACTTAGTAAGAATGGTCTTATTTACAGGCATCAGTTGATGAATACTAATAAAATACTAATGATAGAGCAAATTATTAGTGAGTTCAACTTTAAAAATAACATGTGGTCAACACTGCAAGGATTAAGACAGTTTTAAACCAACAGGCAATAATGCAGATGTCTGTTAGGGAACAGGTTCCTAAGTTCATAGAGCAATTAATAATGCTGATAGAATTTTCCACAAATGGGAAAGGAATTTTACCATTATTGTACAAACTAGTTAAAGAAACAAGAGTTTATAATAAACAAAATATACGGAAATACTATGAAACAGTTAATGGTAAAATGCCTGATGATAAAGATAAAAAACTAATTCTTACATCTTCAAAACTAACATCTTTATCACTATATTGGCACCTTTTCAATTGGCAGTTTATACATAGAACATACTTACCACCACACAAATTAGAATTCATATATATTAAAGAAAATAGATGTTAGAGGTGTAAATCACAATCAATAGCCAATTGGCAACACATGTTCTATGAATGCCATTTACTTAAACAATATTGGGAAAGAGTTAACTATTTGTTGCAGGTACTGTTCACTGATAATTTCCACCTTACAAAATCTCTAGTTTTGTTGAATACACCTATGCCATCTTGTGTTTCAAGGCAAAAATATGTAATTTTGTGAACTCTCCTTGCTATTGAAAGGAAAATATTACACAGAACTGGAAAGCTTTAACTCCTTCCAATTCTAAACATTTCAAGAAAGATGTCTTATCAGTCTCGCAGTTGGAATTGAAAATAATCAAGGAAAGAGCAGAACAACTTATTTCCTTAAGCACTGCCTGGCAGAAAGTAAATCAAGTGCTGGAAACAGAAGATTGTAATAAATTATAATCTTATTCAAAGATACATTCAAGAAAACAAAGTTTTTCAAGTATAGACATTCTATGTAAATAGTTGGTTTTATGTTTGTTTTTGGAATTGTTCCTCCACTTTAAGCTTTGACTATGTAAATATTTCTTTGATATACATGCTGTATATATATATATATATTTATGTTTCTGAAAATCAATACAAATTTATTCAGTAAGAAAAAAAAAGTTTATATTCCTGTATACCACATGTATTTTATAAGGGCAGTTATTTTGGGTGAAGGACTCTTTCCTGTTTTGTGTTTCCTCACGCACAATATTTTCAGGTTTGATCAAAAGAGAATTCTGCAGAAAAAATATGTTAACATTTCTATACTGGAATTTGAAAATAAGTTTATATATAATGATTCATTCATGTTTCAAATTGTAGTAATATATATGTGCTGTATAGCTGATTTGTTACTTTTATTTAAGGTATGTAAATTTAATGCAGAACATTTTGCTTAAAGGTTAAGTAGCAACACATGGTGTATCAAGTTCACTTATAAAATAATGAGTAAATCTGTTGATTCTTTTATTATTGTTTTTTGACAGTTAATGGTCGTATGGATAACATGATACAAATCAAGTTATTTCAGAAAGAACTTCAGCTGGTAAGATTTTACACAGTTCTTTGTCATTTGAAGGAAGTATTTCCTGGTATTCAGTAAAGTCTGAATAAGACAAGTTATGCACATGATGATATTGCTAAATAGCCAGAAACATAATTGTGCAATGTAGGGATAGGGGTGCAGGTCATTGTTGATACAGACAGAGAAGTGAGAAAGAAGTTATTTCAAGAAAGAGTGTCTGCTTGTCTGCTTCTAAATATACATCATTTTCATCATGTTTTACATACATTTTAACAAAGGAACTAGAAAGCACTGTTAGCAAATCAGAATTCAAGAAAGCTGTTACCAGATAAAACATGCATTTTCCTTTACTATACCTTTAAACAAAGAGTAATAAACATTGACCTATAATACACACACACACACACACACACACACACACACACACACACACACACACACACACACACACACACACGTATATATCTGTACAGATGCTTGACTGCATCTTTCACCGAATCCCATTTTGGTGACCATACTTGTGTGGAAGTGCTGTTCACCGAAGCAGCACTTTCATGTAGTATGCTTGTTGTTCTGGTCGCACTATGGTGTGGTAAGGGAAAATTCTCTTTTCCCCACTGCAGTGCGACCTCAGAGTAAGAATATTAAAGTAAAGGGGTGTGGGGGGCACAGCCTCCCACATTGGAGGGTGCAGGGGGACTTGCCCTCCTGCATTCAAGTAGATTTTTGTGTTTTTTTTACATACTTTAACGAAAGCGCTTTTTCGATAAAAGAGTTTTTGTTAAAGTGTGTTCTGTGGTAATGGATTCAGGCATTTGATCTTTCTATCAAAAGTCCTAGATCTATATATATATATATATATATATATATATATATATATATATATATATATATATAATATCTCTCAACTGTCCAGATTTCGCAGAATATCCAGATTTTTACCTCAAAATTTCAGTCTGTTCCCGATAAAAATCGTGGTTTTCTGACAAATCTCTGGGATGAGGTGCAGAATTAAATCACTAAATAATGATGTACATTTGAGTTTCAGTCTTCATACCCTTTAGAAAATGCATTTTAGCACAATCCCTTTCATTCTAGCTACTTTCTAAGTTAATAAGAGCAATAGTTAAAATCTGTCCCTATTTCTGGGTCTTTGTCCCCCCCCATTATGTTAGGCTTTGCCCAGATTTTTTGGGTTAAGAGGTTGAGAGGTATGATTTTTTTTATATATATATATATATATATATATATATATATATATATATATATATATATATAAATATACATATGTGTATGTACAGTATCAAAAATAGTTATGAGTATGCAGGTAAGGAAACGTGGATAATGTGCGTCATTACATTCTAAACACACATGCAGTTAACATAAAAATGGTAAAAATGTTAAGCAAAATAAGAGATACTCTTGGAAAAGTAGTAGAGTTGTATATCCTAGTAAATTAGCCTGCAGTCCAGCTAAATGGTACACTGGGCAAATTAAATGAATGGTGAAAATAAGAATGAAATGGAATGCCAGAGATGTGAGAAATAAATTTCTTGTAAACCCAGTAGGTGCAAACACATTATTAGAGCACAGTGTAAGTTTTAATTATTTATTTTTCTAAGTATTAACCCCAGTTAAGTTATAGAGTGATGGTGACTTTCACATAGCATTAACTAAATTATAAGCTATATTAATTCTAAAATACAACACTATGACACATAGGGACATGAATTTAGAGGTACTCTGTTGGTAATGCAAATGTTATAAGATAAAATGTTTTGTTAATGTATTGTTTCAAAAAATCATCCCCAGGATTCAATAAAATCCATGTGGACTCCGTGTAGAGCCTACATGGTATGTACCCTTGTACATGGGCACAGTTCTCCCTCGGTAGAGCGATATACATATTAACCATAGTGCACTGCTGAGGGAGAGCACAGGAACAGTGATATTGAATCTGTGTAGGCAAAAGTGTTGAGGCTGGTCAGATATGGTATGTACATGGTGAAGCTCCCTGTAATGTTCCCTGCTGCTTTTGAAATATTCTGCGAAATAATAATTTATGTTGTAAGTGAATAATTTTTCTTAAATTATTTTTTTTTTAATTTAATGTCCATTTGCATGGTGAGGCGCAGAGCACAGCGATCCCAAGCTGCACTTACACATAGACAGCAGACACCTGCCAGATATCTAAAATTACAAACCAGATTTAATTAATTATTTACTTCTGCTTTTGTTTAAGCCCATTTGCGTGGTTTGCCACAGTAGCTTAGTAGCATATGTGAAGGTACACTAGATTATATACTATCCAAGTAGCTAAACAGGTAGTGTGATGGCCTAAAGCTTCATAGGTCCTGGGTTTGATTCCTTAGCAGACATACCATTTGTTTAATGTAATCTAAATGTTTGTTTAATTTAAAAACATAATTTTTACATTTGGAAGAGCTTCATGGTACTAAGCACTGCTTAAACCTGATTAATAGCAACTACTGTTTGAGCATTGCTAAGCTTTGCTAAAATCTTGGTCTTATGAGTTTTCACGATGCTTAGCTCCGCTTAACTGGTTTGCATGATGCTAAGTGCCACTGCACTTTTTTGAATGTAGCTGAATGATGTGTAAGGGTGGGAAAACAGACTATTGTAAGGCAATAGGCGGGAACTCTGCAGCATTCATTGGAGTGTATCTAACTGACAGTATGCCAGGTGGTGTTGGAGATGGTATGAGCTTTCGGCACAGAGATGGGTTGTGTAGGTGTCCAGGGTTTTTTTGGTCTCCTGATACACAGCTATGAACATTGACTGCTGCAGGGTGATTACCAGGGCCAGAATGTAAGGCTGAGGCCTGGGATCAGTTGGCCATGGACCTTACCAGTGCTACTGGTATTTCCCGCACTTGTGAGCACTGTCGTTGCCACTATGATGACCTGAAACATAGAAAGAGGGGAACTTTGTACACCTGGGTCCAAGAAGTGAGGGCTGGGCATGCCGCAAACACATGTAAGTATTTTTTTCCAGTATTTTACTAAAATTCAAGCTGAATCTGTGCAAAACTGGTATGCATAATGGTGAATTTCTCCCCAGCAGCTGCAGCTGAGAGGGCTCACAATGTCCAGTCCCATGCCAGGTGCCTGGCCAGGTTGCACCATGAGTGTGGTAAGTACGGATATATTATGCTAACTGTAGTGTGATAAAAAAAATGAATAAAAATAACTGTACTGCAATAAAGAATAAACAATACAAACTGTAGTGCGATAAGTGGGCAATTCGAAAGGTAGTATAATAAATGAACAATAACAAGTGTATTGCAATAAACAGTAAACAATACCAATAACATTAAACAAAAAGGTGTACAACAGGATTGTGGTGTCATAGCATAATTGCACTAGCGCTCCATACACTGTATGTGTACTATAAGGTTGCTGCAGTCAAGTGTAAAACTGTAATAGCTGTAGAATGCAAAAGTATTGGCCTAAAAAATGTATTGCTCAAATCATAGTACAGTTCAAGGCTGTGTCCAACACAATGTCAATCACATAATGCTCTTCCTTCCTCCCACTCCAGGAACAAAAGGTATATGGGTGAGATAGCCCACTTTATGGGCAGATATTGTGTGTAGACTTCACAGATAATAAACAACAGTACCAATAAAGTGTTGAGTAGCATTCATTGTGTTTTCCTAAATAAATCTGACTTAATATTTGTATTAGGGCTGTATTCATTGCATGTCTGTTCTAAGTTCCTGCAGTCAATTGTTACATTATTTGCAGATGTCCCCTGCAGTTCCAGATTTTGGTTTCTACTCCCATGCCTGCCAACTAAGGCATGATGGCTGTCTAGTTTACTTAATGTACACAAACATATCTCTCAACTGTCACAATTTTTCGTAATATAATTACAACTGCCTAATCTGTCTGTTCCATGATTTCCAATAAAATGAATACATGGAATGCAATATATTTTCAAATCAATTTACAGAACACCCTGGTAGTTATGTAAGTCCACATTATGTGAAACTGATCCATGTAGTTGTGTATCTGCATTTGTTACTGCTTAGCCCATACTGTCCCATGTTAACAGCTTGAGATGAATGTTCATGCTGCATCAGCTATGGAGGATTTGTAGTCACTGTACACACAACTGACACAGCACACCTGTAGAGATATGTAGTAGCACTCTGTGTAGTAATATTACCTGTGAGATAACTAATGGTATGTTTTTCTCTCTCTCCCCACCCCTTATCTTCTTTAATTTGTTATTTATTATTAAGATTTAATATTAACATGTTTTGTTTACACTAACTGTTATGTTGGCCTTATGGTTTAATTCATACTGGTTTGCTGTTAACATACTTACTGTTATGTTACTTAATGTTGTGTTGCACGTAATATACCTTAATATGCATTTGGATTAATAAATATTGTGTTCCATTCTGTTGCTACAAACATTGCATTGGTTATTACTAACCTCAAATTATTGTTATAACTTCTTCATTACAGCATGTCAAGGTCAGCTCATTTCTCGTTATCCACCTACCTTGCCTCTTCCAGCCATGGCAAAAAGTCCCAGCACATCAGGAACCCAGCCAGGTGGACCCACCTGTGCTTTTCCTGCACTACCTGTGGCATCAGAGAGTTATCACCCATGCTGAATTGCCAGGTTTGGTGCGTGTGATTGTCTACAGTGGTTTTGGATGATGCCTGCTTTGGATGGAGAGCATACTGGCCACTCTGGTGGGGCAGGCTCACCCCGGAGCCCAGCCTCCACCCCTGCCACCCTTGGGCAGTGACAATGCAATGCCGATAGTTCCATGGGTGGGGATGTGAGTCACACCGCTACCTTATGGAGGCACATTGGACTGAGATTCCGCAACACCCTCCCCATCCAAGGTGTTTACCCCCCACTTGTGTCACACACTACCCCATCTGCTGTATTGTCTCTCTTGTCTGTTTGCAAAAGCTTCCTCATCTACCCAGCTTACCTCTCTCACATGTATTTATGTCCCTTCCCCAACATTTCACTCCCACCTTAATAAAAAAAAAAATGGGCACCTGTCTCAATAAAAAAATATCCCATACATAGGTTCATAGGTTCATATAGGTTCATAGGTAGGTACTACACTATTGGCCCTGGGGCCTATATAAGCCTAGCCAAAAAGGTTCCTTGGCTTTTGCCACCCAAGAAAATTATTTTCCTGTGCCCCTTTCAAGCAGTGCCGAAGAAGTGATCCCCGGGGTGAATTTTCTATTTCCCATCCAGTCGTCAAGATTTTTCTTAAAGAGGACCAATGAGGAGCTTTGCTTGACATGAATGAGTAGTTTGTTCCAGAGTATGGGAAGTCTCTGGGACAGGAATCTATCCCTCCAACATTTTTTGTTTATTGTCATGACAAGGTTTAGGTCCCTGAAGCGTGTGGTTCAGAAAGATTGGGATTTCTTTAAATGTAGCATGTCCAACAGCTCTGGTTTTGACATAGCATTATATGTTAGGCAGAGATCGCCTCTGAGTAAATGATATTTGATGGAGAAGAGCTGGAGTTCTTTGAGACGGTCTGCGTATGGCATCTGTTTGAGGCCAGTAATCCTCTTAGTGAGGTATTTCTGTGGCCTTTCCATTTGTAAGTGTCTTGTAAGATACATGCCAAATGGGGCATTGTACTCTATAATGGGTCTGATGAGGGATGAGTAGAGAGGAACAATGACCTCCTTTTTTCTATAGGAGAACCCTTTTGTGATGAGGTGTGCCACATAGAAGGATTTCCTGACTACTGCGACTGACGATGTGGTTATCAAAGGAGAGACTACTGTCCACCTGTGTCCCGAGGTCTCTTAAATTACTTTCAGTCTTTAGTGAGCTACCGCCTATGTGGTAGTTCATAGGTACGGAGTTTTTCCCAAAGGGGATGACAATGCATGTCTTGGCATTGAACTTGAGGCCATGACTTTAACAGCAATCATCTGTCTTTGTGAGGCCCTTTTGTAGAATGTCAACATTATTAGGTGATTCTATTATGGCTCCCAGTTTGCAGTCATCTGCAAACTTTGTTAGCCAAAGATCTTCTGTGTTGGCCTGCACTTCAGAGAAGTAGATGCCAAACAGGAGAGGACTCAGGACCAAACCCTGTGGTACTCCACTCATCACTGGTCTGAAGTTGGACCTGAAGTCAGCTACTTTTTCTGTGTGGGTTCTTTTAGTGAGCCAGTTGGCCACCCATCTTGTGACATAGGGATTTATGCCCAGTTTAGTGAGTTTATCTATAATTCCAGAGTCGGGGATGGTATTGAAAGCCTTGGCGAGGTCAAGATAGGCTGTGTGCACTAACTTGCCCTCATCTACCACCTTACTGACTGCTTCAAAGAAGTCAATCAGGTTTAGTAGACATGATCTACCTCTTACAAACCCAAACTGAGTGGGGTCCAGGGTTTGGAGGTTACCTATGTCTTTGTTTATAAGCTCCAAGATGATACATTCCATGGCCTTGCAAACCAGGCTCATCAGGCTAATGGGGCAGTAGTTTCTGGGGTCCGTGGTGGCACCTCCTTTGTGGAGTGGGATAACCATCACTGTGCACCATTCAGTAGGAATATAGCCTGAGGTGAGACTATGATTGAACATGGTACTTAGGTGGGGTGCCAGTTCAATCTGTAGTTCGTGCAGTATGCAGCCTGCACGGTCTTTACATGTTCATCTGTGATTACAGGGGCTTTGCATTCTTCTTGTATTAAGATGGGCCATTTAGAGGATGAGAGGGGGGGTAAAGTTAGCACTGAGCCTATCTGCCAGGATGTTGGCAATACCGTTTGGTTCTGCATATTTAGTGCCATTGTGCTGTAGCTCAGAGCAGATCTGAGTGTTGCCACTGAGATTCTTGACATAGCTGTAGAAAGCTTTGTGGTTGTCTTTAGAATCAGTTACGATTTTGTTTTCACAACTGCTTTGGTGGAATTTATGAGGGATCTCAGCTTCTTGCTGAGGCTGATCAGAGAGTTCCTCCAATCTTGGGATTTTACTTTTTTTGCAACAGCTTCTTCCTTCTGTTGTAGAGTTTGTTTATGGCAGGGGACCACCAGATTGGCTTCCTTTTTTTGGAGGATAGTGTCTTGGTTCTGTTGGGGATGGCACGATCCATGCACTCGTGTATGCGTTTATACAGTGCATTTAAGACTCAGCAGTCATACCTCTATTTTCTGTCTGCATGGGTGTTGTGAAGTTTGCCACTTCTGTCTTAAGAAGCATGAAGTTGGCTTTGGAGTATTTTTTGATGGCAGTTTCTTCAATGGGGGGTGGGGGTGGCATATGGATGTCTAGGGTGATTAGCTTGTGGTCGGATCTGACCAGCGAGGAGAGGACCTGTGGCATGGAACACCAGTTACCCATATTGGTAATGACCATGTCCAGAATATTGCTGGCCCTGGTGGGGGTGTGTAAAAGCTGATCCAAGGCATTGGAATTTATGAATTCTAGAAAACGTTGAGCAAATGAATTGGTACATGAGTAGTTTTCCCAGTTGATAGTGGGGTAGTTGAAATCACCCATAATTAAGGTATTGGGTTGTACCTTAATATTTTCCAGTATCTTAAGAAATGAAGAGTGGGAATCGTGGGGCATGGTGGGGGAGCTATAACAAGCTACAATCTATATTGCAGTCTTGCACAGTGTTAGTTGCACTTTGATAATTTTGGATGTATTATGCTGAGCAACAAGCCTAGAGGTGTGGATATCCTTAATGAATATGGACACGCCTCCACTTTTAGTGTTTCAGTCCAGGTTAGGTGGCCGAAAAGTGTGGTATGAATTATAGCCTGGTAATACAGGGATGCTCTCTGGAGCCTTCAACCAGGTCTCTGTCACAGCACAGGTGTCGATGTTTTCCATTTTAAGGAGTGCCTTGAGTGAGTGCATTTTGAGGTTTAGACTTCTAGCATTGGGTAGCATTACCCTCAGAGTTTGCTTGCTTGTACCTGTTACGGTGGTGAATTTAGCATTTGAACCTTGCCTAAAAAAGGCACTACAGAGGTGGCAACAGCCTTAGCCAGTATCCGGAATCCCAGGGTCAACAGGTGCAGGCCATCTCTGGCAAAGCATTGTGGTCTGTCGACCATGTCATCCCAGGCAGATAGATACTAGATCCCCTTAGAATGACACCAGAAGCTTAGCCAATTGTTGAAGGCAATCATTTTGTCCTTGTACTGTGGTAGTATTTTGGGCAATGGCAGGATGCTACTCAGGGCTAGGGTCATACCTGCCTGGGCTGGAAGATCTGAGAGTTCCTCCATGTCTCTTTTCATGTAGTCCAGGGAGGCATGTCTCAGGTCATTCACACCAACATGAACAATGACAGAGTTGTATTTGTACTTGTTGTGGAGTGACCTGAATGCTTGCATTATGTGGTGGATCCTGGCACCCGACAGGCAGCTGACAGTAACTTTCTCCTTGTTTAGCCTGGTGAGTGGGACATCAGTGTGCCTGACTCTAGAGTCACCTATGACTAGTGTGTTTGGTACGCTGTTTTGCCTTATGGGCTGAGGTTGAGTGGCACACTGATTTTGTAGGCTATGTGTCATTTGTGTAGTGTTGGAGGGTGGTGGTTGTCTGCATTTCAGCTTGGCAGGTCTCTGTTGCTTGGGCAGATTTTTATTGAGAGCCTCCACGAATGTGCGTGTGTGCTTTGTGTTTCTATGTGTGGGTTTTGGTAGTGTGGGTTTTGAAGGACTATGTGTTGAGTGTGGTGTGGTGTGGTGTAGGTGTTAATCGACTCCTCTTGACTATCTAGTCCAGTCTTGGCTGGAGAGAGCTTGGCTTCCAGTTTGGCTGTATAACTGCATCATTCACAAGGTGCAGTGTTGGGTGGTAGGAGGAGAGGTTTGTCAGTGTACATGAGACAATTGCTACATTGTCCCAAGATGCCCAGATTCATCAGGTGGACAGGAGAAAACACCGGGAGCTGACCCATGGATATGCCTGGATAGATGCTTATTAATTTAAGTACGAAGAACTTTTTCTCTTTACACTTGAGGAAAGTCAAGTGCTGTAGTAATTTGCAGTTTATTTAGTGTTTACAACACGTTCTGATCAAGTGCTGAGGACAAGTAAACAGTTTTGAGTGCTGAAACTAAAAAAAACTGACTAGTTCTAGCTAAAACTAGCTAGTTTTAGCACCAATCCCAAGAAGAGAAGTAGGCCACGGCCTGTTTGGTGATCCACAGTCTTGTTCCAGATGATGCATGGGTCTGCAGGCTTGTAGCCTTTTTCTGGTAGATGCCTTGAATAGCAACCAGATCAATCAGGTATGTTAAGCACACACTCACTCTCCAACCAGAAAGAGTCAGGAATCAATGCACTATGCTCCTACTCTCACCAGGATCAGAATATAAGTACAGATTCTAAGCTGTCACCTATTCAGCAGTTATTAAGCTCTCTGGTGATCAGCAGTCTCCAGGAAATAATGTAACTGCACTCCTTCTCTCACCAGGAGAAAACAGATGCACTAATCCCGAGATGAGTACTGAGAGGCAGAATGTGGGCTCTACAATAACTGGTGGTCTTGCAATAGATGCTTAAAGGTAAGATTAAAAAATGGTTTATCCTAAACACTGCAGTGTGCACTTGAGGAGTTAGATGTGAAAGTAGGTAACTTAAGTTTTTCCTGTCTAAAAGTTTTAGTGGAGAGTCACTATTTTTAAAACAGCAAGATAGATTGAATGTGGGTGGTCACTTTTGTATTCTGGTACTATGGAATATAGTAGGATGGCCAAATTATTTAAATAGCTGAAGGGGAGTGGTTTCACAAAGTGATAATTTTGTGCTTACACACACCAGCCAGTAAAAGCAGAGAGGAAATGAGATATATGGTCAAACTAACATAAGGGGTAGGCAACTAGAAAGACAGTGATGTTTAAGAACACAACAGTAACCGGGTGGGATGGTGGGAAAACATTCCATCTGACTCACAAGAGACAGAGATGTGGTGAGATGTGGTCTCTTTTCAAGTTTTAGTATGCAGTTAAAAGCAGAATACAAGTAAAACACAATGTGAAGAAAACAAATCACAGTATACAAAATAGAAAAGGCAATAAAGTAATACAAAACACAACAACTAAAAAGCAAACTAACCTTTCCCACATATTAAACTGTAGCAGAATCTGGGTGAGCCTTTCTAGTAAAGCTCTGAAATGTTATATTTTACCCCTTAAATAGAAGGTGTAGTTCCTAGCTCCACCCCCTCAGTTCACATATGATTAACCTTAGATGACCTTTTGTAACTTATGTGTGACTCCTTAATTGACCTCTTCTAATTTCTGTCTGACTCACAAGAGAAAGAGCTGTGGTCTCTTTTCAAGTTTTAGTATGCAGTTAAAAGCAGAATACAAGTAAAACACAATGTAAAGAAAACAAATCACAGTATACAAAATAGAAAAAGTCAATAAAATAATACAAAACACAACAAATAAAAAGCAAACTAACCTTTCCCTCACAGCAAACTGTAGCAGAATCTGGGTGAGCCTTTCCATTATGCACACATGTCCATTAGACACACATAATTTGGTCCAATTGGCTTAACAATCTCCAATGTCATCTAAAAATTCTATCAAAGTGCACAGTTGTTGCTGTACAAGAAATGGATAGCTATGGTTCTTTCCTACACCCTGTTGCACATACCTAACTGTCTTTCATTATGTTTTCCCCTGATTGCACCCCATTTCACCACATTCCTATCTCCCCATTTTTCTTTTCATTACATATTTTTAGCGGGATGCTGCACAATTCATGCAGCTTTGCTTAGCTCAGCTAAATGGATCTATATTGATATATGTGTTTTAAATGATAATAAACGTACAAAATAAATACCTGTCCTGTACTTTGAACCCAAGAGCATTGCACCTGTAGACCACTGCATTAACCCGCCACTCCTCACAGCTGTTAATTAAAACAGGTGGTTTAAGCAAAACATAGCAACTGCAAGTTACTCCCATTAAGCTTGTTTAAGCAGAGCTGCATATCGTGCCACATTGTACAAACTTGCAACAAGAGTAATGGAAAAATTGGTAGTGTACCTTGGACTCTGGTGCAAGAGTACACCACTAGAAAGCCAAAATACAGAATAATGGATGCAAGTGAGGTCTCTAATAGCAGGTAAATGCCCCCTTTTATCAGCAACATTTACAAATACACTTGCTAAGGGATTACTGGCAAAATACATGTTTAACTGGGACCCCAGTGCAAAAAATACATCCATATAAAGACATGCACATAATGATGTCTGCAAAAAAAAAGGTATAACAGCCTGTATGTGTGTACTTATATCTTGCAAATACTTCTGCTACAACAGTGACTCGGTAGCTCAGTCTGTTGAATGCCTTGCAAATAAGACATTTTACCACACACAGTCCTGGGTTCAAATCCAGTAGTGTGTAGCATTTTAATTACATTATTGCGAATCCACCAATTATTGACTGAGCCATGCACTCTTTATCCATGCAATACATTTCAAATAAAATGTCTGCTTTTCACTGATGGAAGTCACATGCCTGCAGACAGGAACCAACTTCACATATCCCTATAGCAAAACTATAAGTGCATAAAGTGTCACATCATGCATTAATATGCATTCACAGAGGATTTCAACTCAAGTAATGCAAATGAGGCCCACTAATATCAAAGTGCAGTACACAATCCTTTCAAACTCACAGTGCAGATTAGCACAGCTGCACAACCAACATACACATATGAAGCCCCTGCTTGTAACAAGGACTGCCAAAATACACGTTCCAAATGAGTACCAGACTGTAACACATGGTGGAAATAATATATTTATCCCCTATGTTGCTCTGAGACACAACAAACATGTTGCCTAGTACTCTGTTAATGATATTGTTGCCTAAAGTACTTCCTTAAACACGTGCATCAATTGGAGTGGAAGGGGCAGCCTCACTCTGGCTCTGCATCTACAACAAGGCTGGCACAGCTCCCACAGTTATTCCTACAGCTTGTTCTTCTCCAAAGGGTTCACACTGTCTGGCTATACCTATTACCTGCAGCAGAAGCTGCAGCCTGTAGCACACACATCTCTATGTAAAAATAACTGCTACAGACCTACCCTCTGAGATGACATAGTCTCCACACCCCAGTAATGTCCAGCACAACATATCAGAAAGGGCTTCTAATCTACATGAAGGCCTTATATCTTGTACAGTGGTTGCGTGTCATTGACTGGTGGTAGTGCAAATCAGCTGTGTTGGCTTCAATTAGCATTCCAGAACTGCAAACTGGTTAAGAGGCAATCACCCTGCTAATGAGAAGCATGCTAAAAGGCAAGTTTGCTGGCTATGAGGAACCATTTTGTATGAGACTTTATGCACACAGAACACGCATTTGTAAAAACTTAAATGTCACCAAATATCAACAGAGGAGTTTTGCACTCCAGCAGGTATGCAACTTTTTAGTTTACAACAGGATGCAGATGTGTAAATATACTTGTGGAGAATAGGGATTACAGCATTAAGCCTTTCTTAGAGCTGTGATAATGACATGTCATTGATATACAGATTTGTTATACCTACAGAGGACATACAATACATCAAGGTTGGAGTGTTTTTGTCAATGTGGCACAGTGGCCCATTTTTGTGAGGCTGTCCCTTTATAGTGGTTGCAATACCACGCTGCTATTTGTTTGACACTGTTGTTTTCACATATTATCAGAGGGATTACCCCTAAGGGACACACTACAGTACATTCCAGTGTTAGGTGTATGATTATATAGCAATATCTGTCATGGCACACACGGAAATAGCTGACTATCGCTAGTATCTTAGTTGTATCCACATGCTTAGGATGTTTACACACTGTGGAATATGACATGTGTGATCAAGCAGTGGATACTGCCAGCCCTTTTTGTTCTTGCTGTGTCTCTACACAGTGTACTTCCATGTATGTGATTCTGACATGTGTTCCCATTCTGTTGTCTTTCAGGAAACGTATCCAAGATGCAGTGCACCTTTCATGGATGTGGAGAATTATTTTATACTTGAAGGCCTACAGCAACACCATGAACTGCTACTGTCCATGGGGAGGCAAAACAGCAGAGAACAATGGGCAGCTTTGTGTGGTGACCTTGTCTGTGATGTGAATATCACAGGTCATCAGAGCAGGATATATGAGCAGGTTCAACATCACACAATGGACATGATCAATGCTGCATTCAGAAAGGCAGCAGATGTAGCCAGGGATCCTGGCATCACTGGTGGAGGGCCTGCAGCAGAACAACAACTCTCAGCAACTGAGGAATTCCTGGCAAACCTAGGCACACACGATAGCACCCAGGTATCCATTAAACTATATATCGTGGATGTGGGTACCACAGTTTCCATGTCAGAGGAGCATGCAGGTAAGGTTAGTTTGATCACCACTGCAATACTGTAGCGTTCAGTCTGTCAGAGTGCACATATCCTCATGTGGGTGACAGGTCTGTGCTTGCTGTGGGGGAGTTTACTTACAGTTTGACTCTCATGCTCAGATGTTTACTGATATAACAATGAACACAGTAGCTACTGTAAATGTGAGATATATGGATGTATTACCTTGTTATGGTGCAACATTCAGTGGTACTGACATTACCTCTCTCTCAACTTTTAACAGGTCTGTCAGGTATTGGACAAGGCCATGGTCCAGCTCCTGGTAAGCATAACACTGTTTTGTTATAGATGTAGGTTTACAGCAATGTAGTGTCATCCCTGGCATTCTGCTTGAAATGGTGTACTGTTGGCATGATTGGCAACTGCACAGATATTTTCTGACCATACACATGTTAGAGTCATACGTATGCCTGCCTTGTAGGTGTGATCACACTGATAGATGTGACTGTATTGTCAGGACATTGCATATTGTCATATGTGTCAACTGTGCAGAGTCTTCACAAAGATCAACAGTGTACCTCATTGTTGTTGATGAGATTGCTGTGTAAATAGATTTTTTTACAAGTAACTACAGCTGTTTGTTGGAAAAGTAATGTTGTCTTGTCCTACTATATGAGGTTGGGGTTCAAAAAGTCTGTAATAGTGCCAACAGTGTATAGAGCTGTACATATATTGCAACATAGTACTGCATAGCATAATAGCGCAGGTATTCATGTACTGCTTTTTCCTTCCTTATCAAAGGTGACCAGGGACGTTGGTCTCTGTCCTCTACACAACCTGATGTCAGTATCTCTTCAGACTTCGATGATGATGTTGGCCACAGTGAGGCACAGGTAGGGGTGTCAGGGGCTGAATTTGCCCCAGAGGTTGACATCACTCGTCTGTCCTCATTGGCACTGCAAACAGTCAGTATGCCCACACATACCCAGTCCCCAGAGATCACAGACATTGGACAGTCAGAGGGCGGGGACATTGAACAGGAAAGTCTGGCAACTATGACTCCATTGAGTGTAGACACTGGCCATAACCAGAGAGCTAACAAGGTTCCACACAGGTGTATTGATAGGGGTGCTCTTAGGAGGCCTACTGTCTTTCCACCACCTATTGCAGGTGTCACATCACGGGTCACTAGTTGTATGTTTTGGGCTGTCATGGAGGCACAGGCATGTTCTGAAAGTAACTCCAGGCTTATGCACAGGGTTATGGAAGCAGCACAGTCTGACATCTATGACTGCCTCCACCGCATTGGTGACACTCTGGATTAGTTCACTGATGCAGTGGAAAGAAGGTGAGCAGAGACAGTGCACTGGAATGCACAAAGTCTGTACTAGAACATGTGGTTTGAGTTGAGCATCGGCCTTGTGGACATAGGACGCCAACCCTATCTGCTAAGAGTCCTCATGGCCATGCACAATCATGTTCCCGTAGTGGCAGTACATCCAGCGATACAAAGGGGAGTGTGCTGTCCACACCAAGACATGGCAGGCTATGGGCTCATGGTTCTGGGCATTCCTGTGGAGGACACGACCCCATTAGACAGTAGTCACTGTCAGGTACTAGCACCACTTCTGACCCTGGGTATAGAGGTGCCAGTGCAATTCCTGGCAGAGCCAGTTCCAGTGTTCAGGGCTGGAGATGGTGAACTGTCAGCTCTACCATGCATGGTTCAAAGCTGTCCAACATACACACATGTAGGGCTAGCATTGAGCTTGGCTGTGTACATGCACACACTCACATACCACTGTCAAATGCAGGTCATCTACAGACAAACATGACACATTTCCATGCTCCATCTTTCCTGCTTCCCTTCCTTACTCACACAAATGCTGTCAACCTTTTCCCTGCATCCCCACACAACACCATTTGCAAGTGATGATATCTGTGCCACATCCCTATCAACCTCATCATCGATGCAGGGAAATGAAGCTATGTGCCTGATGCACAGGGTGACTATATAAATTAACATGTACTTTTGTAATTCATTGTTGTTTTGCCATGCCACTTGTAGTGGTTACTGACAGATGCTGTATGCTGAAATTTGTAATGATTAACCACATAATTTTGTGTACCTTATGTTGTATGATGTTGTAATTGTTGTATACTTACACAATGAAAGGTGTGTCATGGACCTGTTTATGTTTCTGTTTCAGGATTCTGTTGCAGACACCTATGGATACACAGTGACAATAAAGCCAGAGACGTCACAGCACAGGATAGAACTTCAGCACAGAAGAAATATGTCTTCAGCAAGATACAGTACTATAAGTGCATGGCATCATAGGTCCACATATGTATAACAGGCTAACAAATACAATGGTGTTATTCAGCGTAAGCATGCATCCCTTATATGAGAAAAGGTCTGATACCCTTCATAAGTGTCACCAGGGTTTTGGGAGTTAACAAATTTACAAACTGTGGTGCTGAAGATGACCCATCTACAACTTTTCTGTGTCCAGTACAGACATATGTCTGACAATAGCTATGATTGTCTTGTTCTGCATCCCATTGTGTAACCTGAACATGATGTGTGTTGCAGCAGATGTGTACTTCACATTCATGGGGGCCCTGTTACATATAGGGTGTGCTGTCTGTGTTACATACCTGTCTCTCCAGCATGTATTATTTCTACCACAGTAATGGTGTAGGTGTGTAAAACAGGTAAGACATGTATTAGCCCTGTCATGGATACATTGGAGGTACACATTGGGAACTGAATTGCTGGTGCTTGGCAACTAATAATGCTGGTCTCACTGACACCAATCTCACATAGGATACCATGCTCCGATACGTTTTCTGTCATCACAAGCAAACTGTTACTATGAAGCCCATGATGACAAGTAGGACACAGCCTGTTTGTTCATCCACATAGGTGTCCCACATCATGAAAGTCTCTGTCGGCTTAACATAATTTTTTCCAGGTAAATTCCTTGATTTGCAACCTGGGCAGTCAGTTGGCTTTTGCATGTCTTATGCCTTCTGTTTCAGAGTTGGTGGTATGTCACTAGGGAACTGACAACAGAGGGATTAGTAGTACTGATGTAGCACCACAGTATAATGTACAATGTCCAGTGACATAGATGTCAAGCCTTGCTGAAACAATCAGCACACTGGCAGTAAGCCATTCTAGGTGACAATTTCACAACTAGTCATACATCCTGCCCTTCAACACATTACTAGCGGATATCTGCATGACATGGCTGTGAGGCCTACTGTAACTGACTGACCACCTTTGGCCAAAGTGTGTCCACCTGCCACGTATCCTAGGTATGTCATACTGTACAGTTATGTACCTGAAATATATGTCTGTTTTCCCACATCATGTCACACAACAACCAGTGTGTGATCTAGTTGCTTTACAGGCATTGAATGCTTGCAAGGCCAACATCACATCAGAAAAGTTGAATAAGTCCTCTATGCATGCATGAGCATCCACATCTTCACAGCAAGGTGTGCCTACAAACACTGTGTATCAGACTGTCAATCCCAAGGTTATGACATCACGAACCTAACTTTGCATAACCTGCTGATGAGATGTTAGGAGTATCCCCACCCCTCTAAACCTATGACACACAATGTGACAGATGTAACTGCATTTCAAACCTTGCTGCCATGGTGTCTCCAACAGCAGTCATTACATATGACAATGAGTATTATGCCTACATACACAGCTGACATTCTACATCACCTACACCAGCATCACACACACCTGCATGTGTGCAGCTCCTTACCAGACACACTGCCAAACAGATACCTCAAAAAATCCTGCCTCTTGAGTGCACAGTACATATAATACTGCATGCGCCACTCTCTCACTGGTCAAACACTCAAGGCAAAACACAAAATCACACCTCTTAGTCAGAGATGATTACATCGTGAGACACATTGATGTCTGCGTCAAGTGGCTACATATGAGAAAGATCACAGATAGCTGTCTTTGGGTTGACACAATAGGCCTTATCACACATTGTCGGAAATAAAGGAATATCAGTTAACATAATGTTGACATCATAGTTCCTGGAGGTGCATACGACTAGGGACATACATCACTGGCCTGTATGCAGACACATGAATGTGCATAGTAAGTATGTGTCTCTCACAGGTATATGCATATCTTTCAGCTGCAGTTTAACCTTACCTAGGATGATAGCTCCATACACACAGAAATTGATGAAAGTCAATAATTACCTTAGCATGTGGTGTTATTGACAGGGGATCTACTCCATGTCTTCCTGGGATGCCTTGCTCAACAGACATTAATATTTTTATAGTGATGGTCTTCATCTGTCACCCCTGAGATTTGGAGTACCAACCAAGGTTACTGACATGCCCACAATGCATCTGAGATGCACTGTTCAGAGAAAAGTTGGCAATGAGAATACCATCTTTATACAACATCATGCTTATGCTACTACACGGTGGGTATGACAGCACTGAACCCCACTCTGTGGAATGTGTCCCCACCCTGGATTATGCAGACATGTGTGCAGTCAAGGACATCTGGTTCAAGGCTTTGGACAGCACCACAACCATACCAGAATACACATCTGTCCACATCTTCACACCTCAAAATGACAGTGTTGAAGGTAATGCAGGTGGTGTATACTTCCTCATTAAGGATAGATACACATTCAGATTTTGTGAAAAACTGTAGTTTCCCCAGAGACACTGCAGGCCATTCAGTACTGGAAGAGCATATAATCAAGCAATAGCCAGCTACAGGAGCAGCTTCATATATCCAGACACCCATTTTGCATATTTGTATGTATGTGTGTCTATCAAAATATATCATTTCGTCATGGTGTGGGGTGGCATTATGTGACCATCAACTGTGTTGCTTAGTCATGCTGCAGCTCACTTGCCCAAAGCTTAGTCTATGTCCTTCACTACAATGCCCTGGACCAGTGCCGTAACATTTCCCCAAGGGGAACCAATGTATTGCATCATGTGTTTATCAATATGGGTGACCACAGCAGCCCCACAATGTGGGGCCCTCAGTGGTGGGATCTGACCACAGATCAGTGTCATTAAAACTACCAGCAAGAATCCCAACCCCCTTGCAGACAATACAGACATATAATTCAACAAAGCCATGTTTTACCTCCTGTAGGATCATTTACAGAGCTTGACTGCATCTCCTCCCTCTGATGGGACAGGCAAGTATGCAGAGCTCTACACCCATGCATAATAGCAGCATTACAACTGCATGACCTCACCTGTACCTGACAAGAGGAACACAATCTCCTCATGGCCCATCACACCTGTCTGGTGGACAACTGCCATTATCAGACTGTACAATAAGAGGTGGACATTGCTGTGTGACAGTTGGGGTGAGGGTCTTTCCTCCCAACATGGAGGCACAACCTCCTCTGCTAAAACAAGCACATAGTGTTTTATGTGATGTTGTGCAGACCCAGTAAGAGATATAATTAGCCACCTACACAAAGCAGAACCACAATGCACAGTGTAGTTACGTGTGTAACCTCAAAAGACAGGCTCAGATAGTCAGTGAACTCATACATAATGATGCCACATATAACGGGTCTGTACTCATAACTAACCTGTAGTTCCACAGGTTCTACATCAACTTCAATCCTCTGATCTCACCACATGTGACACATGACATTGCTACAACCTGTCCCATAACTTCATTATTTACAGAGCAGGTCATAAATGGCCTCTCTATGGATGATGCACATCATCTATTGGACATGCTAACATCCCAGGCTGCACCCTACATGGGATCTGACAAGGATTACTAACACCATTTGGAAAACTTTGCAATCATACTAGAACCAATGGCTGGAACCCATCTGACTGGACAACAGCAACTGTTATACCCTTGGACAGAAGTGGTGCATGCACTGACCACCAGAACTATAAGACCTCCTTGCCTGAATATCCATCATCATGAAACTGATCAGCACACATATATGTGATCTACAAACAGCTGACTGTACACAGTTTGGAGTCTAACAGGGGCATCATGACTGTTAAACATGGTGGACATTTCTGAGGCAGACACCAAGGACCTGGGTGAGGGGACATCACAACATACAACCTCCTGGACTGAGCTAAGCCATCTGACTGTAGACAAATTAATACAAATGCACTGGCAAGACATGTCATGGAAAATTATGAGCATCAGTTCTCCTATCTTGTCATTGAGCAAGTGACAAATGAATTAAGGGGGGCCCCTGGCAACTTCGCCTGGAAGAATGTGAACTTTATTGGCAACTTAAACTGAATGCTTATGCTTACCCTGGACTTAATGATCACTGTTCATTGAAATGTAGTTTGAAATCGAAAGCTTTAGAAAGATAATTTGTTACAGAAGCTTTTGAATACAGATTGTATGTTTATTATTTTTTATGAAGTACGTATTCTTTATGAAGTATCAATTTTAATTAGTACTATTTAGCAGTAATGCATTTTTAGCATTAGCTTTTGAAATATTTTTGATGAATTATTTATTGAAATATTGTAGTATGAACTGTTGGAAGCCCGTCTCTGTGAAAGTTGTTAAAAAGCTCCTTTAAAGCTTTATTAATTGCTGTATGATGTCATATTTTAATTGCTATTTAAGCTGATTCTGTTGTAGATTTATGTCTGATGAAGTTCATATATTGGATGCGAACAAAAGCGGTTACATAAACTTTGGTTTTTGGAGATTACCACTGCCTTGTTTGTATTTATTAGTGCTTTTTTATTTTTCCTTTGGTGCCTCATAATTAGCACATCAGTCGCAACATGTGATGCACATTCTTAGGGGTGAAAGAACTGGGCACACAGACCTGGCCACACAGGTTTACACCTAAAATGCCTAAAATCACCATGTCTCCCCAGTGGTATGACGAGAATCATATGTCATAGTTGAGGGCACAATCGCCTATAATTCACATACTCATAACCTCCATGTACTCTTCTCTCAGCATGCCAATATCTGAGTACAATGACCATTTGTTAATGGACCTTTCCAAGCAGTATTTGGATAAGCACACAACAGTGTGGTCCTCACAAGAGAACTTCACATCTTCATTATGTGTTCAATGGGGAATCTTCTGAAATGAGTGTCACTGTAGCCTGCGGCATATAGACTACTCAAAAGTGATCTCCACCTTGCATATGGGGCAATGTGTGACCATGCTTGATTGCAAATGCTGCATATCTGTGGGTGGCATGGTACATGGATTAATCACTCTAAGGACATTTACCTAGTATGTGACATTAGCAATACATGCTGGAGGGAGAGATTTGTCTCACAGACTTTAAACCACAATTGAAACAGAACCCTGGCTAATGGCAAGCAGACCACCTCAGTGTATCTCAGCACATGGCATCTGTATAATTGGTTGTGTGACCATCATTTCACCACAGGGCTTCTGCCTGTGTCCTTTTTGAGCTGGGTGATATGTGCTGATCATATAAATAAGGGTATACAGTTGTCTACAATTGTGATGGCTGTATGGCCATTATGCTTGTAAAGTTCAAATGTCCTATGGTTCCATAAGCTGATGTAAAATGCTCTAACAGCCACACACGCAAGCATGGCTGCATTGATGATAGCACCATTTCCAATTACTGCTTACAGGACATGGCACAGCACACACATAATGCAAGTTGGCTGTATGTAGATTGGAACACATACCTATGTAATGGTACACACTATAGATCACATTATGTGATGCACACAACACACTTTATGTCTGATAATACTACCAATTTAGGACATATTATGATTGATGACATCAGCAGGCCTAGTTATGATTAGGCATTTGGAGGGCCACATTCCCTGCTAAAAATAAAATTCTGCAAAACCCTACCTCTTTCTAAGTAAATGACTTGATCATGTTTATGCCATACAGACATACACACAGGCACCAAGTGGCCTGCAGTGAGATCAGAATCCCTACCTATCTAGTCTTACACACTGTAGATCACAATACTTATAGCACATTCCACGGCTTAAGTCTAATATTACAGTGGCAGCTGGTAATCTTAAGGTTGATGACATCAGCAGGCCTTGTAGAAGTGGGTACTTTGGAAGCCAGCAGCAACTTACAGGGCCAAAAAGTGCATGACCATTGCAGTTTAATAGTTAATGAGGGATTCTCAGTTGTTTGGTAGGGAGATACACACACACTAACACACACACACATGCACCAAGTGGCCTGCACTGAGATCAGAACCTCTACCTATCTAGTATTACACACTATAGATCACAATACTTATCGCACATGCCATGTCTTAAGTCTAACATTACAATGGCAGCTGGTAATCTTAAGGTTGATGACATCAGCAGACCTTGTAGAAGTGGCAGTTTGGAAGCCAGCAGCAAAGGATACACACACACACACACAATATATATATATATATATATATATATATATATATATATATATATATATAAATATATATGCATACAGATACATATCCATTTGAAAATACATAGAGATAGATATACCATATATGTGAGAGAGAGACAGTGACAGATGGCTATGTATTCATATACAGATGATGTATAGACTTATCTATACATAACAGGTCAGTTTGATCAAGGGACAACAGGATTGCACTCAGATTAACTAAATGTATGAGCATGCCCAGTGAAACTCTCAGTACTTATAAAGTGACTCCTGCACCCCAGTCCAGGATTTTGTGTGTTACAGACACTGACATCTGTCCCTGTTTCTGCAGTACTGCACTTCACTCAAACTCTCCATGGCATACTCCAGCTGTCTGATGTAATTAATATGTGACAGAGGTTCATAATGTTACACCACACACAGACTGACAGTCTGTGCAAGCACCAACATAATAATATATCATATGAAAAAGACATGGATACTTTCAGATTTGAACCATCAACTACAAAACCCATGCTAACTTCCCTAGTCCACTGAGCCCCCCCCCCAAGCTGCCAGCCAGAGAGGAATCATTCATCACATATTCAACAGCATACATATGCATGTTGTTATTCTTGCATTAAGTGAGACATACAATGTATAATCAGTTTCTATGTTACTGCCCTAATTTTGCTTGGAGTATTTGATATACCATTGATGACCTACTGTTAAAGCAGTTATATGGGAAAACTGCTGTGTTGGGTGTGAGGGAACGATAGCACACATTCTGCTGCGATACACAGTAATCCAAATATCATGTGACCCCACTGATTAACATCTCCATGTAGTGCATATTCCAACCATGAGACCTACTGAATATTAAGGAGCACATACAAGTGGACTGGATAACTGTAGTCTAATGTGGAAGTTACTTGTGTCCACATAGCCCACTATCTTCCCTTCCATAAATGCAGCATATCCATACATATAATACATATCATAGTAATCATTACAAGTAGTGTGTAGGTTAGAGATTTACCTTGAGAATGCAGCAGTTGACAGAACTATAGTTCAGGGCTGATTCTGTCAGATACAAGCAGTACACAGCCAATACACAGATAGGTACAGGTTGTGTGGGTTGCCTGGCATCAATTTTAATATATGTATGTCAGCAGGAGTAAGGTGTCAGTCCCTAGGGAACTAGGTGGTCAGGGAATGTGCTATATGTTGTCTCGTAGCCAAGGCCAGGGAATACTGGGCATGCCTACATCTGCCTACAGGGACACCATCAAGGGGTTCCTCCTCTGAGTCCTCCTGTGACTATGGCTGTGGTGACCTAGGCACTGTTGGGGGGCTGTGTATCCCCTCCCTTTGCTGATCCTGCTGCAGCTGTTTCCCTTTCCGCAGGAGCAATTTGTGTAGCATAGCACATACTGTGGATATATGTGCACATGTGGCTGGAAAGTACTGCAGGGTTCCACCAGATATGTAGAGGCACCAGAACTAGGAGAAGCCCAAACACATGCACTATTATGTTCCTAGTTTGTTTGTGTGCCTCATTATGGTGTTCTTCTGTGGGTGTGTGTACATTTCTGATGAGTGTCATCATCCACATTTTCAGGGCATAGCCAGCATCCCCCAATAAATGCCCATGTGGGATGTCCCTCCTAGTAAACATCTGGTACAGCTGTGATGAGTGGGAGATATGGGAGTCATGATAACTTCCAGGGCTGCCAGCACACACATTCATGATAATCCCCTGGGCATTGCACATGACTTGGTGGTTGACATAGATTCTACCCTCCTCACCAGATGGTGCCTTGATGTGTATGTACATGAGTGCAATCTATGGCACCCAGTACTTCAGGGTAGTGTGCTACATGGTAGAAATGTTTCATATTGTTGGCCCTCACCTCAGTGGTGAGGGGAAAAGAAATGTACTCGCTAGCATATGGAAGCATGACATCCAGGATCTGGTGAAGTACCCTGGATGCTGATCCCTGTGAGACCCACATCATGTCCTCAATTTGTCTTTGGAAAGTACCTGTATCTAGTATCCTAAGGGCTACACATATCTTTGCTTCTACTGGGATGGGTTCTCCTCTGTTGGCAGTATGTCCCTGTCCACCCTGTAGTGCTCTACAATCACCAGCTCATGTAGCTCCTGGAAGATTACCCTGGGACTGAACACTCTTCTTCTTCTTCTTCTTCTTCTTCTTCTTCTTCTTCTTCTTCTTCTTCTTCTTCTTCTTCTTCTTCTTCTTCTTCTTCGCCTATTGTCAGCAGCAGCAGCATTAACTTCAGCATATACCACATACAGGTGCAGCAGACCTGCAGTAGCCCCTATAATTCTCTCAGTTATAATTCCCAAGTCTGTACTCCAATGTTTCAGAATATTGGGGAAAAATCAGAATGTAGGATGCATGCATACTTCATAGAGCTCTGCTGTAGGTGCGGAATGTGTGATTGGGTAACTATGATGCATTCCACCTGCCTACAATATAGTTAACATCATTTAATGACCCTATTTTAGCTTAAACAAGGGTCAAAAGTAATTAAATAAGTTTTTTCAGACACTCTCAGCACAGTGGCATGCCATATAAACAGGAGGAAGGTAAACAAAGCTTAGCAGTTAGTGGACCTCCCTGAAGGGACATGCTCAGCCAGGCAGGGCACTGTGAAAACACATGCACCTATGCTGAAATGAGCTTAGAAGTCAGTAGATACACCCCCCTGGTGTCAGCTACGTCCTGTGTAAACAGCAACATGGGTCTAACCCTACACAAAGGGGATATGCAGACACAATTACTCCTTTCTGCTATTCAGTAACTCCACCTCATTTGTATATGTATCCATGCTCATAGCCTGGAAACTACTTGATTCATAGCCCAGCCATGTTAGCAACAGCACCAATGGATCATTGTAGGTACTCCAGAAACTGTCCTGTAATACATTTCTGTCACATAATATTATTTTTTTTCCCAATTTTTTTTTTTTTTTCTATAAAATATGTCTGTGCACTGCGGTATGTCATGAAAACATGCCCAGATTATTAAAAAATAATTAATTTATTTCCTTTAATTTTTCTGACATACAGGATAATAGTTTTGCTCATATGTCTATGTGGTATGACATTTCTATCCATATATCTCCATTTTTACAACCCCTTTGTCTGTCTGCATTCTTGCACACAGAATTTTTCCATGTACACTACAGACACTGCCACGGCGTCTAAACAGATGCCTGCCTGCTTGCTGGATCACTCTACCTGTCTCATTTGCATGAGATTCACACACTTATGAGGTGATTTGCATTTCATGGAAGTTTCTATGTTAGAGCATGCATGCTCATTGCTCAGCAGTGCTTACTGAATCTAAAAATGCTCTCGTCTGTGTAAGCAGTGCAGCGTGATGACTACACAGAAAAAAAAAAGTAGGCTTTATTAAATCCCCCCCCTGTGTGTGTGTGTGTGTGTGTGTGTGTGTGTGTGTGTGTGTGTGTGTGTGTGTATGTGTTGTATGGCAATAAAGATTTTATCTCCCCATGATAGCAGAAGCTAAAGCACTAGGGAGTAAAACAGTAGCTTTTTTTACTGTTTTATTACTAGTTGCATGACAGAAGTGAATATATAACTTCTCTTCTACTAACTGTTCCCTTATCCGACTGTCTTCATCCTATGAGCATCTTATTTCCTCCCTCATCCCTTTCTGGTCTTGGTATCCTCAGCAATACACCCTATCAGAACCATGTCTCTGACTCTCTTTGTATTGCCAGTTATTTTGTCTACCAAGACCCGGTCTTCTGTGTAAGTGTCCCTGGATAGGATATGACTGAGAGGGAGAATAGGATTATGGAGGTACAAGGTATAGAGATAACTCCACTGACGCCTTTCAAGAGGTGTAGAATTGCCACTATGTTTTTTGAGTCAGGATATTAGCCTATGCAGGCTGTTTAGTTTTACCAGGCGCGCTGCCTTTTGGGTGGGGCAGTTAATTTTCCTCCATGCCAAGTTTATAAAAAAACTTTAACATCTAGTACCTGTTCTTAGACATCATGTATTCTTACCCTTCTTTCTGGTGGTAGGGCTTCATTTCACTTTGTCTTATGTAAATTTCATTACACAGTTTGAGGTTTCATTTTAAGTTTTAACAATAACTGTGTCAAAGTAGAAAGGTAAACTCTGGTAGTACGCATTTTAAAACATATCCTTGGTATCTGACAAATTGTCAGCTTCAAAATATACATTCTTTAACTGGTTAAAAAATTCTTATGGATTTTGGTGGGTAATGCATTTCATTAGTTAGGCTGGCTGTCTCACCTTTCTCTCCTACAGAGATACTTTGCAAATTCTCTTTTTTAATACTTATACATGCTCTGTGGCTCATTTTTTACTTGAATTTATTCAGATGCTTTAACCCAGTCTATTTTTGTTCACATCTATGGACCACCTAAATATGAAACTTTATTTCTTTGTACTGGTTATGGATAGAGCAGTTAAATACTCTTTTAACTTACAAATATGTTGGGAAGTATCATCATTTTTTTTGCTTTTGAGTTGAACATACTGATAAGTACCTGTAAGGAGTCTATATTAAAATACCGAAACCTCACTTACGGGAATACCTAAATGCCAACACATAAATAGTGAGCCGCGAAAACACTGAACTTCCAGAAGTGCAAAATTCTAAATATCGAATTGCCATAGTTGGCCAACCCCACTGCCCACTACGTACTACCTACCCAAACAAAATAAATAATCCGCACTTTCCCCTATCTACACTTCACCCATATCCTAATCAAACATTCACTACGCACAAATGTATCTAATTATAAACAAACAACACCCATCTACAGGAAAAGTATAATTTATGTATACATTCAGCTACACAACTATATTACTATACATACACTTAACATAACCCTACTTCTAACCCTAAAGTAAAGGTTGCATGTATTACTATGTATGCACTTACCTTAACCCGCACCCTAACCCTAAGGTCCGTTACTATTGCACATTTACATTAGGGAGCTATACCAGATAAGGGCCAACTATGACAATTCGATATTTCGAATTTCACGCTTCAGGATGTTCAGTATTTTTGCAGTTCGCTATTTATGTGTCAGCGTTTAGGTATTCGTGTAAGTGAGGTTTCGCTATTTTAATAATGACCCCCTGCAAGCCCTGTATAGAAATTTTAAGGAATACGAACCCCTGTTCGCTTTTGTTCACCATTATACTACCAGTAGGCAGGGGTCATTACTTTCAGAATCAGAGTCACTCTGGTATTTAGCTCTCTTCCTAGCTATATGTTTCCTGGTTAACTGCTTAAAATGGGTACAAGGCTTTGTACATTGGTATTTGAAATTCTGTCTTTCCCCTTCATTGCAGCTTGAGTACTTGGTGTATCTTTCTAATCAGGCTATAATCTCTGAAGTTAGCATGCCCAACTGCTATTTTTATATGCCCTAAGTCTTTCTGTCTTTGTTTATCAAATTCACTAATTCAGACTGCCAGTTCCGTTAACAATCTGTATCACTCTGTACGTATTTCACAAGAGGTTATTTTCTAAACAGGCAAGATTCCAGATCTCTGGCCTGTGCTAACAGCAAATGCCTACTGTGAATAAGTCTTTCACATACTTCACTCTGCTGACTCAGCTGCACGTTTAAGTCATGAACCTTTAGAGACAGATATTTGTTACTTTACTATCCCTTAACTTTTTGCATCTCTCATTTTTCCTCCTATTCTGTGTGGTGGTATAGCAAAATGGAGACTCAGATTTAATTCTAAAAACAATGCCTGCTGTATTTTCTAGTTGCTGAGACCAATATGATACTTGGCCTAGAGTCCCTTATGGAAATGCATGTGGTCTGCTGGTTTTTGCTGTCTCCTCAGAAATCTCTCTAGATACTCAAGGGTTAGCAATGCTATCTAACAAAACATAGCAGTAGCACTAGCACAATTTAAAGCAAAACAGTGAAAGGTAATATAGTATTTCAGCAGACGAAGTGCATATATTTTCACCAGTAAGAACCATGTTCTATTCCTATAGATTTACACGATACATGGACAGTTTCATAAATATTATTTTCAGCTTTGGGCTGTTTTAATTAGCTTGTGCTATGAATATTCCTAATTCTTTTGTCAGAATAATTAGGTAGAATGCATCATATTTGCCTCTGTCTATAGGTGAAAATAAATTGGCTCAGTGCTTATCCCCCTTTCAAAACCTATTGTCCTAGGTTAAAATTAAGCCAATAATTAAAACAGCATGCATGAGGTTTAAGTTGCATTAAATATAAAGTATTACAATATTAAAAATAAATTAATGACTAGCTATAAAATGATTGCCATTTTCCATACACTATTTACAAAAGTATTGTGTTCGGTCTAGATCTATATAGTATATACAAAAATAACTACATTAAGTCTATTATTCTACTTGTCTTAGTTGCATTACTGTCTCTATGTATTGTTGCATACTTGAATTATAAGTATCACTGAATTAACAACTACTGTGCTTGTATGTGACAACTGGTCTGGGTCATGGCTGAAAGGGGTCTGCTGACTAGTCCACCCACCCAGTTAACAAACTGAAAATACAATAAAATAAAATAAAATAATTTGAATTGCTGCATCACAGGGAAAAGAAATATTACCTAAATGCAAAGATTTCATTCTTAGGTGGTTAGGTTTGGCAAATTCTTTTTTATCAAGCTTGGCCTAAATTAATCCAGATGTGCCATCCTAGATCCTTGCTACTTATGCAGGAATTTGATGTACTAGTTTTGCATATAATTCCAATTGTTGTGCATGGTCTTTTGTACTACTTTTAGTCTTTATTTTACATTAATGTCCTGCTGTAACATTTTAATATATTGGGTTGCATATACTGTAAATCATTCTGCTAGATAGCCAGTGGCAGTATTTATTCAAATAATGTTGAACAGAGTGGCTACTAACTGGATTTTTTTTTTTGATTTGTTACATGAGAAACTCTGGCTCTGTCTGTGGTTCTCAATCAGATGAGTAAACATAGTTTGGTGAAACATGATTATCTGAACCTCTTTCACAAAGCTGTGTATGACTGCTACTGTTTCAGAGCAGCAGGCAACCGACCAACCTACCATATGCAATGGAGACCCCCAAATTAAATGTATCCTATCCTGAGGACATAGCAGCTTTGCAGGAGTAATATTTTCACCAGACATTTGGCTAGTAGACAATTCAGAATAAAAAAGGAAGGAAGATTGTGTTTTTTATGTTCTGCGTTAGTCACTGATTGTGCCCCAGCTATCATTTCTATGAATATTAAGTTACTTTGGAGCTGGGTTCTAAATGTAAGAATTTAAATTATCTGGATAAGGAGAAGCAGCACATTTTAGAACATTAGGCACCCCACTTCTCACTTGCAGAGCAGATGGCACTGGAAGCACAGGGATGTATCCATATGGGGTCTTTCAGTCACCAATGAGGCAAGCAGAAAGAAGAAGCTATTCCGATATTTAACTATTTAGATATTACTCCATGCTTTTCTTAAAAGCAAAAATAGATGTTGTCACCCTAGAGGTAGTTTTTCCCCAATTAAAGATCAATACTTAAAAAGGATATTTTTTAATTCAGAAGTTGACAGTTTGATAAGAAGAGTCCAGTTTTCATACCTCCCCAGAGGGCTTTGATACTAAATAATCTCCTGTCTAGCAAATACTTTCTAATACATTTTCCTAATATGGTATTGACTGCTGGTCAATGGTAGATTGATGGAAGGTTATATATTTGCCCAGCCTTATCATTGTCAATTCAATCATAATAGGTGTACACCAAACATAAAAAAACAGACAACTGTATACAATATAAACAATGAGTACTACTAAGAGAATTTAGAATGAGATTGATCTATAATATAAAAGTGAAACAGTAGAATCCATCAAACATTAGGTTACAAGGACCTTATTTACAAGAATGAGCAAACAAGTTAGAACAAACACTTTCTACCATCATATTATATTCTTTTAAAATATGGTCAAGAAGGAGTTTCCAATATTTCTGGTAATAGGAGCATTTATTAACATTGTTTACAATAAGCTTGTGAGAGGATATGTATTTAATAGCCATATTTCTAAATCCATTCCAGGAAAGCTTTGTGCAGTCTAACCAATTTTGTGTTATGTACAGTGTAACTAATGCACATAGAGTAATAAGAATATGCCATTTTTAGCCCAGATAATTTTAAATCCGTAGTATGAAGAATAGCAAACTCCCAGGACAATGCTGATTTTTGATAGCCCGTCATCTCTAGCCTTACCTTAAGACAGCACCAAAACTTATGTGTACATTTACAAAACCATAAGATGTGCAACAGATCAGCTTTGGGGAATGGACAGCATGTTCAGGATGGTGATATTCTAGGGTCAAAAGTATTCAGAACCATTGGCGTGTAGTAATCATTGTTATTTATTATTAGCTGGGTATATATAAAGCTCTTAAATGGAATCAATTTAATGGTGGAGTCACTAGCTTGAATTTTCTGATTTTCTATAAATTCTTTGTCTATCTGATCCCAGTATTTGGAGTTTAATAAAGACGTCTGATACTTAATAGTTGTAATTATTTTATAGGCATTAGAAAGAATTTTTTATTGGAAGATAATTTTTTAAGAATTGCTAAGAATGTGTCCAAGTCTCATTCATTGATCAGTGAATCTTTAATTATTGTTGGTATAATCTCTGATCTGTCATAACATTTTGGTACAGCTTTTATTTACTTTTAATGTTTTCCTTAGTTCTTCTAAAGATTTCTCTTTGTATGTATGTATGCCCAGTAGATGGCATTTTTTAATACGTGGGTATCCATTTAAGTTTATCATATTGTTAGTTAATTTAATTTTTGGGTTTAAGTGAATGGGTTGATGCAAGGGTAATGATTTGCTTAAATTTAAAGATTCTGACAGATTTTGGAAATTTCTAATTTTATGTTTTAAGGGATGATGTATTTTAAGTTTCTTACAGTTTGACAAGTTGATAAAAGGAAGGGCCTTAGGACTATTTATTGCTTTCACATGTTGATACCAATTTTTTTCCAAGTTGGAGACCAGTCCTCATTTTCCAGATGAAAATCCAAAATTTGAACAATTCTACTAGAACAAATAATCTTATAATATTGGTGGAAGTCTGATAAATTAAGCCTCCCCTTTCTTAAGGGTATAGTAGCTTCATATAACTGATTCTAGTCAATTTAGGATAAACAATACATTTATCCAATTCTTTGTTGACATTCTGAAAAAAAACGTATGTGGAATGGTAATATTTAATGCATTAAATTGGTATAATAACTTCAGTAAAATATTCATTTTAATTATTGCTGCTTTAGATAGCACAGATAGTTTCAATTGTCTACACCTCTGAATATTATGTATGTTGTTAGTCCATATTTTAAATAAGTTATTTGCATCATTAAACGGCAGGTATGTTCAAAAATCAGTCTAAGATATTTAAGTGAGTATGTTATTTTAAAAGGAGAAGCTGGGAAATAATTTTCTTTCTGACTTAAAGGGTTTATTGGAAAAATATGGGATTTATCCTGATTAATTTGATAATTTGAAACTCTTGAAAACTTACTTAATGATAAATGAAGTTTATTTAGATCCATATTTTAAGACAGAAAACAATATTTAATTCTAATGTTATTGGTATTGTCTATGTTTAACATTAGTGACAAGCTTCGAGGAAAAAATGAAAGAGATCATTAAAATCAGCAATCAATTACAGTAAAGTGACAGTGTTTAATGCAATTTGTAAAAGTCATTACTTCCACAAAGATTTTTAATATCAGTTTAGGTTATCACTTCAGCAACCTTTAATCAAATGGATACATATTTTTACAGCCTAGAAGACATCATAGGACTCTAATAGCCTGACAAATCTCTTTGTATGATTGATTGATTCCTGTGTTCACACCTGCCATACCTCTCAACCTCTTAGAGCAAGAAATCTGTACAAAGCCATTAGTAATGGGGGGACAAAGGCCCAAAAATAGGGACAATTTTTAAATGTTGCTCTTACAAATGTAAATAGATGATAGAATAACAGCTTCTGCATTGGCATGAATTTTATAAAAGAAATCAAGTCTAAAATTCAAATTTCTGTCATTATTTTCTGACTTCTGTCCTCAGTGATTTGTCAGTGATTTGCCAGAAAACCACAATTTTTGGAGAAACAGACAAAAATATGTTGCAAAAATCTGGACATTCTGTGAAAATCTATACAGTTGAGAGGTGAGTGCCTGATACATTTGAATAAGATAAATACATAAACTAAGCCAGATAGTACAAAATCCCTATTCTTCATGTTGGAGTCCTATCAGGAAATGTGCGACACAGTTCTGAAATTTGATTAGTGTTTACCTCTAACTGTCTTAGTGAAACTACATTTTTGAATTGAACTAATCTAATTTACTCTGCATAAGGTGAAAATTCAGTGTTATCTTTATATTTTAGATTGCTTTTTAATAACCTATAAGGCTAATGCATTCACTCTGTTTCTCTGCATTAATATACATGGCTTACTTAATTTTATAAAGACAAAGGAGTATAACCAAGAATGCATACCCTCATTCCGCAATTGCACATTTCTGCTAAACGTTAAGGCTCTTAAAATGTAGCAGCTGAATAGTTTTACAGTTTGTGAACAAAGCTCACTCGCCAAGAGCTCTTACTACTTATAAGGATCACCATCTCTCTCACTCAGTCTCTGTATCACAATGTCTCTCTCTTTGTCTCTGCTTATAAATAAGAACTTGTTAATGTCAATGTACTTATGCACATAACAAATATGAAATCCCCCCATGCCCCATGTGTGATTCCATTAGTTCAGCTTGTATAGCTACTTACTTTTCCAGTTTAGGAAGTATGCTGTTGGATCAAAGCCCAAATAGTAAGTACTTTTTTATTTATTTAAAATGAGTGTGTTTTATAAGCAAATATAGATGATGGTGTTCTTCCTTATGGTAATGGAGCAGATCAAATTGCATATATCCCCACATGCACTAGAGGGTACAACAGCTATATTTTTTTGCAAGGGATGCATGACAATAATGTGAAGGGAAAGAGATGAACACTTACACATTTTCTAAAAGTCTTGAAACCCCTTTTACCCCCAAATGGGACAGTGGCAGGTTATGATTCCTTCTTACCTGTTACTTTCATAAAATAACCACAAGATCACTGCACCTTGGAATAAGGGACATTCTCTGAGACACTGCAGTCTCAGTGTTGATATGACAAGTAGGCCAGTCATAAATTTGTAACTGCAGTTTGAAGTGTTTATCACTTATACAACACATTTCTGCCTAGCACCCCATAATGTCAATAGCCACAGCTTTCTAAAGTATCTGGCCAACCCACTGAGGGGTTCCTAGAATGCAATCTTTGTACCTTCAAAATTACAATACTACAAGTTAGTTATATGACTAAAAAACTCACTTCTGTTTTTTTTTTTTCTTCATTAGGTAGCACTAACTCCTTTAAACAGTGATACAATGTTAATTTGCCTTTGGATTGGGAGAACTTGCTTCTTAACATTTCTGTCACGCAGAGAATTTCTAACTATGAAGCTTATATCTTGTTCCTGTTGAAATGTTGGCACTCAAAATACTGATTACTGAGTCCCTACAAGCCAAAAAAAAAAAAAAGACTCAAAATCCCAGAGAAAAGCAAATCTCAAACATCACTCCTCTACTTTAATTTTTTTCTCCCTCCCCCCAACTCCAACATTGACATACCTTGGAGAAAAGGGAATATCCAGAGAAATGGCCATTTCAGATTTGATATATGTACGTCTGCTTTATTGGCCATTTAGTTCCTATGTTTCAGGACTCGGTCTAGCAGATTCCAACATTTCAAATGTTTACCCTTACAATCTCATGTAAGTTTGTATTCTTTCATAGCTTTAACTCATTTTATTCTTGTACAGTTTTAACTAATTTTGTGTAACATACCTTTTCTGCCCTAGCAGTGTTTTAACCTTTGCATTAAGAGTCCCAGGAATTGCTTAGTTCCTATTTTATTTATTTATTTTTATTATTTTATTTTATTTTTTTTATACTTTTGGGTCTGGCCTCATGTGGACAATTCATTCAAACTGGTGTATAGGAAGTGGCAGTTTTCTCTTTTAATGCCTCCCTTCAAATTTGTATGGACATAGTTCTAAATCCAGAACCCATATTCCTTAGTTTGAAAAATTGTATCAGTTTACATATATTGTACTTTAATTGTTGTGTCTTGGATGTTGCTTGTTGCTTAAGAAGAAGAAAATCTAAGTCAAATACTTGAGCATCAGACTTGGGAATGGTACTCAATGAGCCAAGGAGAAAGATAAGGCTGTGTGCCTCAGTCTTTAAGCAAAAACATTCTCAACTGTAAGAAAGTGTGACATTGGGTTATCTGGAACTTTGCTGACCTATGCTGAAAAGCATCACATAGGAAAAAAATGCATGTTGTAATTTTATGAATATTTATACCTTGCCTACTGCAGCCTTCAGAAAGGAAAGAGTGTGTGTGTGTGTGTGTGTGTGGGGGGGGGGGGGGGGTAATGAAGCAAAACTGTATTTGTGCATTTTATCCCAAATCCTTACTCCACACAACAGCCATTTTTATGCTTTCAAGATACCAGGAAGAGACTCTTTCTATGTGAAAAGAGTATAGTTTCATAAAGAATACACTAAATTGAGACAGTTGACAAGGGAAGGAGCTGAGGAACTCTTGATAGTGTGGAAGGTCAGGGTTAGGAGTTTCATCACTGAGAGTCAATTGGAGTTATGTGGGGAGTCATAAAGAGGATGTGACTGTACAGCTGTCCAAAACTTCTGACTGATAAATGCAGATCATCCAGCAAAGGCTCATGCTCCATCACCCATATTCAGGAGAAGAAATGAAATGGAATAAGAGCTGTATTTCTCCAGCACTGTTACAAGCAAACAGAGATAAGGTTAGAGTTGTTAGGAAATATTAAGCCACCCTTTGCAAATCATTCACTTATTGTTTAATAAAGACCAAACTAACAACAGAGATATCTTGTACAAAGGCTTGCGGGGAGAACATTTCTACAAAAAGGGAAAATGCTAACTGTGTGAACCTTGAAATTCTCCCCTAGTATCTACTTATTTACCATGTAATATACATGATTTAATGAATCTGCTTAGAATTCTGAATGTTTGAGGACAAAATTTCAAAAGAATGAATTCATATAACTGAATTTTGTTTGGACAAAACTTGCTTACAAATATAACCTCCATGGAGTTACGACAACTTTGGAGTTGGTATATTTAATTCTGGATATCATGGAAAGCAAATCTGCCCCCCACACACACACACACCACCAACATGCTGCAATTTATTTTTTATGTTCTCATTTGAACCCAACCAAAGTTGATCTTTTAAATTTGGTCTTTCAGAATTCACATTCGGTTTATTAAGGTTTATTGGTGTTCCCTATTTTCTTGCCCACTGAAATTAGTTATTAATAGTTAATTTAAGTGCAAGGCTCATTACTGAGGTGCAATGACCTTTTAGAGACAATAGCAGATTAAGAGCATATGTGTCTGTGTTTGGGGGGGGGTGAAGAATGTGTGAAAATTATTTTTTTTTTTGTTGAATGTGCTTGTATTTTCAAGTGTTAAAGTCTTCCACATTTGTGTGCACTTGATAACAGGCAATCTTAGTATGTTTGGCTGAGCTTCTTTGATATGGAATGAGATGGCTAAAGGAAATTTAGTAGAATCAATAATTTTGAGTTTATGTGCAAAATGTTTTATTCTTGATTTTGTGAAATTCAAAGCTATTCTGACTAATTTTCAATACCTATACCTGCAAAATTACAATATTATAAATTAATACTTGACTTCAGATTAAAAAAGACTTTTATTTCACTAAATAGCATTAACTGCCTATGTTTTCTAATTTCATTTTTGTGAACATTTTCATTGTGAAAGAAAAACAAAATCATGCAAAAATAAGAAATTTGTTCACCACATTGCCAAAGTATACAAAATATACTTACTGTAGTTAACCAAAAAGAAAAGCACTAAAATGAACAGTTTGTAGAATACTGAACATAGAAAATAACAACTTCCTCAATTGTAATAATTGAATATAATGTAAAAAGCATAGCCCAGTTTCGGATAGGTCCATAATAATTTGATGCAAACCTCACATGAGTCTTTCAAGTCAGGGATTTCTTTCCTTAGGCTTTGGAGACAGTTTGTATTTATCTGCTTGATTATTCAGGAATGCATATGTGCATAATACTTTTCTATAATGCATTCTACTTGTAACACTGCTTGATTTTTGCAGGCTGTACAATAATTTAGCATTTTTTTAATTGTGTCTTATCCACTGTGCTCCAAATAGAAACTGCACAAAACTCAGTAGCATAAGAAGTGGTTGGGATCCATGCACCTTGATTTCTGGCATGCTGGAACAAAGTTCTGTTATACCACAAGGCTAGTAGAAGGCAATGGGGTAAACTTTTTGCAAGGTAGGAGTATAGCACAGGTTTGGGTCACGACAGAGGTTGATCTCCATGTGGCACACTGATCCAGTTATCTATCACTATGCTAGGAAAATGCAATTATTGAATAATATAGGTGCTTATTATTAGTATACTGATGCAGCAGAAGGTTTGTGACCTTGCTGAATCAGCAACACAGAAGGATGGGAACTCATGAAGTAAAAAGAATTATGGCCATCAGGAGGTTAGAGGTTATAATGTGGGCTTTACTAATTGACAGTAAGAAAAAGAACTGGTTTGGTACATCACTGTATACTGTGACAGTATCTCATGGAGAACAGTTTCTGAAGGGAAAACAGGAGAACAAGCAATCATGAGACCCTTGCTGATAAGAGTTTGGGACTGCTGATATAAGAATATGATCACTGATGGATGAGAAATGGGGAGAAATAAAGACAGCTGTAGGATTCTGGTCTCTGACAATAAGATGGTAGTCAGAAGGAACTCTAACCATTATCATGGGGAGTGACCCCAAGAACACTGAGTGTTCACCCAAAATGTATACCTGAAAGTAGATGGGCACCATTACCACTGATGTTAGGAAGGAGGAATTCTAGCAGGGAATACAAGATGTGTAGTAAACATGGATGAAGGCTTTGATTCCCAAAAGAAGTGGCAGATGAATGAACTGAGAAACTAACTGCATCATGGGTTGCTTATATCAGTTTTGGTGCTGTGGGGTGGTAGTCTGGAGAGGATGTTTGGATCGATAACAGGATTTTGAGAGGCGCAGTTTCAAATCTTGCAGAGAAAAAGTAGGTGCCTGTGTAATTGCTTCATCTGTTTAGTATAGACAGCAGGGTTGAGCAGAGCTCCATGCACTCTCCAAGACTGGCAGTTGTGGAAAGTTATCATCTGTTACTGTAAAACCAGCACATGGGCTATAAGCTAGAAATCCTGCTATCTTTTGCCATAGCCTGCATGTCCAGCAGAAGTATTTGTAAACTTGCAAATTGCTGGATATATGCAATAATATTTTGTATACAGTAAGTACAGCAATGTCAGCAGAGAATAGCAAGTTTTTTTCAATTAGAGTCTTTAAGATTTCCAGTGTTATTTCATTTATGTCCTACACTTTATGTCATGTAATAGTAATAGCAATAATAGTAATAGATAGATAACAAGCGATCTTGGAATTTTATGAAAGGCATTAGTAACAAAATTTGAAATAACATTTCAATGGTGCTATACTTTCCTTCTTCCCAGATGGAGCCATTGGAATTGTTAATCAAAGGAGATATGAAAGAGCATCCTTATACATAAAAATGCAAACAGTATAATTTCCTTCATTGCAAAAAATACAGTTTTAATGTTTTTAAAAATTCTGCAACCACTAAAATTGCCATTATTTATTAAATATAATTTACCATGTAATCTAAAAAAATACCTGTTTTAGAAGTAACATGTTTTGAGCAAAAGACAGTGATGTCCATGAAAACAAGCTAAGGCATTTTATTTATTTCTTAACTGTTTTCTTCTAATGAGTATTTCAGCCAGACCCCACAACAAAAGAAAGAGATGGTATAATACCTAATATGGAATATGCAAATATACAGCTGACTAAAGAGATATGCTTCATGATAAAGCTGTAAAATAAGTTTTATGAAGAGCTATTTCATAGTATAAGAGGTAGGAGCAGGACAAATCCAGAAAATCATAGGCCAATTAGCTAAAAATGAGTAATAAAGAAGTAATAAAGAAAATCTTGAAGAGAATATTCTAGAAGGCAATGATCTCTAGAACAGTGATCAGCAAGTGCTCATGTTCAGCTGGAGCTTCATGTGTACCCTGATCCATTTCTATGACAAAGCTACAGGTGAAATTAATAAGGAAGTTCTGCTAAACATGGCCTACCTTGACTTCAGAAAGACCTTTTATTTATTTATTTTATTTATTTATTTTTTTTTACCAGGGTAGCACAATAATCACAATATATCATTTGCAGGCAGAGCCCAGATGTGCACAATCCTTTGACTTGGTCCTGCCAAATAAAATGAAAGGAAAAAAAGGAGGTTTGGGGAACAGACCAAGACTGATGACCACAAGTACACTGATGATCACAAGTACACTTATGACACAGTCATAGCACACATAAATGTAACTAAATTTAGGCATATGTCAATGGATCATATAAAGAGAGACAAGATGGAGCTCTTAGAATATGTGAGCATGTCAACTATAAGCCTAGCCTTGAACAGTATTTTAGGATCACCAAGAATGATACTGCAATGCAAACAAAAAATTATTGATTTCATTAATAGGGTGTCATTCATAGAGGTACAATATATATTAACCTGAGAAAATATGGTGCAGAGTTCTAACTGCTTTGCCAGGGGTGGCCTGCACCTATCTCACCAAGGGATTTGTATATTTGCTAAATTCTTTTTCACCACTATAGTGCCTTATTCATGTAACACCTGTCTTCTGAATCTTCCAACATGACAAAACACAATACAGATAGCATAAACGTACTACTTCTCAGTACTAAGAGCCTTAACAAAAAACTCCACCCTTTACCCTGGAAAACACTGATGCATGCATTCTCATGTAGACCTGCTTCAAGTTTTAGTGCTTATCAAATGTTCAGGCCCAGAGCACTAGATGAAAACACTAAAGGTTGCTGCATCTCCATATTCTTAAAAAACATCACCTCTGGACTTGTTGGACAACATAATGACCTGGAGGTCCTACACGTCCAGTTTACTATCACAAAACCCCTAATCAGACCATGGCTAATTATAGGGCCCCTTCTACAATACAAACTCCCTGGACCAGTTAGTCTGTACGACAACAAGAGGATAAAATACGGGACTTGGTCCTTACCAATATGGGACAGCTTTGATTGCCACAAAAAAGAAAGAAATTTTCTCCCTGGTCAAATCAGACCACAGATCAATCACTTTCACAGTAAGTCTGAAGCCTGAAATATCTTCCTTTTTATCAGTGTTCAATGATTAGACCAAGGCTAATCTACTAAAACTGAGTGGTGACCTGGATGATTTAAAACACTCTTCTAACTTGATGACTCCACTGCTTACGCAGAATCCTTTGCAGCCAAATTCTATGCACATGTAAATAAATGGATAGATGCATCTGTCTTCCTACAAAGTAATTATACCACCACATTTGAAAATAAACCACTGTGGTGTAATTACTAATAAATAAAAGCAGGTTCTATAGCAAAAGGACAATTCACTGCATGCAAAAATATGTTAAACTCTCAAGATGACAAAATCCTGTTGCTAAACTTAACAGGAAAAGTCCAACCATGATCAAATCAACCAATACCAGATACGAGATAAAAAAATAGTCACGCAGGTGATGGATAACCACAAAATTTCTCATAAAAAATGAGCAGCACAGCACAAAGCTAATGGTATATGATATCGCATGCTCAGACCCGGAGGATATGGCTAATCTTCTACTGGAAAAATTTAGCACAAGATTCACTCCCTCCTTCATACAGAAGAAGAAATGAGGCCATCAGAGGAGAAGCCCAAGGAGCTTTAATTGCAGAGAAGGTCAAGGAGAAGAGATTACAGTGGCTCGGGCATATTTTCAGGAAAGCAGAAGACAATCTAGGGAAGATAACTGGCATCAGACAAGAAGAAAGCAAGAGGAAATTAGGACATCCAGCAAAGAGAAGGATGAATTATGTGTTAGGCATGACTGTCGAAGAAGGTAGGAGAGTGATGTTTAATCAAGAGAGATGTTGACAGTTGACATGACACCCCTGCCCCATGTAGAAAAGGGGTTGATGATGATATGGCTGACCAAGTCTACAGATGACTGTAAACTTGGTGCCATCATAAAGTCCCCAGGGGACATAACAATCCTCCAATAGGGCTGTTTTAAAACAAATTACAGGTGTCAAAACCATGGACTAAAGTCATAGCTTGCATAACTTTACAAAGACAAAAGAGAACATGCCAAGAAATGCATAATAGCATCCTTAAGTAAGCATGACTTCCCTTGTAACTGTCACATTATCAACACTCCCATGAAAGCCGATTCTGTAGTCAGGGATCAGGGAACCTGTGTTGACAACAAACTGTTCTTTGACCACCATGTATCCACTATTGTAACTAAGTCCTTTTTTTATTACACAGCTTATACCTAAAGGTGTTGTGTCAAGGTCCAGGGATGTAATCGTCCCATTGTACTCAATTCTCGTTAGGCATGTCACTGAATATAATTCCCCTTTTGATATGTACCTGTCCAAACACTTGTCACAGCTGGAATGACCACAATGCTTTCTCACTAAAAAACAATGGCTTAAATCATAAAAGCTATTCTGGCCATTTCAAAGCTTTGCCCTTCTGCTCAGTATCTTACACTTTACTAAGAGGCAACCTCTGTCTCACATGTAGAACTTCACCAGCCCCTATCCTGTCAGACCTATTACACATGTGCAAGCCCAGTGGTGGTGTGAACACCCACTCAAGGCATCTAAATCTGTTTTGCAACATAAATAGAACAATTGAGGAATAGGTATGCATTACAGGCAATTTCATTTCTGTAGAATTGTCTTCCATTCCACATAAAGCAAAGTACTTCTCTTACTCTATTCAAATGTAGATTGTGCAAATGGATGTGAAAAAGTAAATTCTTAGTAATACTAAGTAAGTAATACTAAGTAAATACTTCAAAACTCATTGGTTATGTCCTTGCACTAACCCCGTCTAGTGACCTCTCTATTACTTAGGTGACTTACATTCAACTACTTCTAACTTTTTCTACCACACCATTTCAGGAAGGGTCAATTGTATATCTGCTGCTCAATGTGCCTTAAACCTGAATGTAATGTTATGTATATATGACTTTGAAAATAATGTTATGTTTTGTAAAGTGCTTTATAATATGTTAGTGCTATATGTGCTAAATGCTGGTATTGCTTATGACTGTGATCTGCTTGCAACTAGCATTTACTAAATGTTCAATGTGTATTATTATCTTGGAGCTTTTCTCCCCGGGCCTCCGCTGAAAATGGACATATATCCAATTGGACTATCCCAGTCTACAAATGTAAAATAAAAATAAAGAAAATAAATAAATTCATCCTTAGTTTAGTACCTATATTAACCTGTAGGTTCATAGGATTATACAGGCTAATGACCACCTAGGTCTTTATAAGCCTAGTGGTGCATCCCAACTCAGTTTTGTCCCTGCATTCCTTGGATGACTATATGGTAGGACGTGTTAGTAAAGAGGAAGCTAAGGGTTATTTGGTGGGTATGTTGGTTGGGGACTAATTTACTTACTGTTGACCTCTGTCCATCAGAAACATGAGGGGCAAAAATAGGGGTGAAATTGCAATTTTCCATCCAATGACCAAGGTTTCTTTTGCATAGGATCAGGGATGAACTCTGCTACTTGTAGATGAGGGAGCTTATTCCATACTGTGGAGGATCCATTAAGACACATATTGGTCTCTCCAACATGTTCTGTTTATGTTGCAGGACAAGTTTGACTCCTTGGATCTAGTTTTCCTGGTGGTGTTTGCTTTGCAGATGTGCAAGGGATTCATCAGAGCTGGATCTGAACATGCCTTATATGTTAGACATTGATCACCACTCAGTAACCTGTAGGAGAATGAGTACACAGATAGGGTCTTAAGGTGATCTGTGAAGGACAGGGTATTCATACCCTGGATTCTCCTTGTGAGGCTCCCTTAAAGACATTCCAGCTGTTGCAAGTGCCTGGTTAGGTACATGCCAAAGGGGGCATTGAACTCAGTGATGGGTCTAATATGGGATGAGTAGAGTGGTACTATAACTTCCTTGAACATGGATGCCATAACTTTGCTTATGAGTTGGGTGACATAGAATGGTTTTCTTATTATCTTGGCTACGTGTTGGTTGAAGGCCAGATTACTGTCTACACATGTTTCCAGATCCCTAACTATTGGGTCAGGTCTTAAGAGTGTTTTATCATTGGAGTAATTAGCTTGGGTGGATGATTTCCCAAAGGGCACTATAATCCATTTCTCTGCATTGAATTTAATATGTGGCTTTCACACTAGTTATTTGTTTGTATTAGACCTTCTTGTAGCATTTTGGTGTCATGGGAGGAATCTAAGATAGCTCCCAATTTACAGTCATCTGTAAATGTGGTGAGCCAGAGGTCTTTGACATTAGTCTTAACCCGCAGGAACTAGATGCCAAACAGGATAGGACACAACATGGAACCCTAGGGTACTTCACTTGTGACCAGTCTCCTGGTGGAGATGGTCTCACCGATCCTTCTTGGGTCCTATCTGTGAGTCAGACAGCAATGTGATGAATTATGTAGGGATTTATGCCTAGTTCTGAGAATTTATCAACAATACATGAGTGAGGTATTGTACTGAATGCCTTTACCAGGTCAAGATAGGTAGAATGCAGTGTTTTTTCCTCATCCATACTCTCGTTGACCCTTATGAAAAAATCTACCAAAATGAGTAGGCAAGACCTTCTCTTAGTAAAGCCAACTGGGATGCATCCAGTATCTGTGGGTTGTCAGTGTCCTTGTTGATCATTTCCATGATAATTCATTCCATGGCTTTGCATATTAGACTTGTCAGACTGATAGGTCTGTAGTTCCCAGGGTCATTTGATGGTCAACCCTAATGAAGAGGGATGACCCTTGCAGCCCTTCTTTCACATGGCACATAACCTGTTTGAGGATGTAGTTGAAAAGTGCTTCATGTAGTCCTGCTAGGTCATGTTTTAGGCTATTTAAGGGGCAACAAGTAACATTGCTGGGGCCCACTAAAGCAATGTTTTTGGCCTTAGTGAGTACCATCTGGGTAGTTGGGGGGGTATGCTAGAAGGGATTACACAGGGAGTAGTAGGGGGAGTGGGGTAGAAGTTAAAGCTACATTTAACAGCCAGTAGATTCTCTATGTCTAGAGAAGGTTGTGCATTTACCACCAGTTCTGCACACTGCTGAGTGTTACCTTTAAGGTTCCTGATATAGCTAAAGAAGGCCTTGTGATTGACCTTAGCCTTGGAGGCTATCTTGAACTCTTAAATGGCCTTGTTGGACTTTATTAGACATGTTAGTTTCTTGTTTAGTTGAATTGGAGAGCTATTGTCTCTATGATGGTTGCTCTTTCCGATTTTGGTCATGATTTATTTTCTTCTGTTATGTATCCTATTAAGGTAAGGATTCCACCAGTGGGCTTTGTTTTTGGTGTTAATCAGTGCTTACTTCTGGTAAGTACAGCAGTCTAATTGCAGTCACTTCCATGTTTATATGGGTTTTCTGTAAATAATTCTGCATAGGTATAGGATATGTTAAGGAGCCTTGTCTGTGGAGACTTGGATAGTGATGAACTCCAGGGCATCATCCTATTTAACAAACCTGGAGTTGTATTTGCTGCTAATGTAGACTGAGACACCTCCACCTTTAGCCCGTCTGTGCTGCTGTTCATCTAAATGTGTGGAAGGCACTGTAGCCTTGTACTGCTGGAGTAGTTTCTGTGGCTTTGCACCAAGTCAAGGTAACAGCACAGATGTCCAAATTCTCCAGTGTTGCATGTGGAGTTCCTTGTTTAGGCCCTTAGCATTGAGACCTTAAGGTTGCTTTGATTTTTTTTTTTTTTTTGCTATGCTAGTATTTTTGTCATTCAGATGTTGCCTTAAAAAGGCTTTAAGTGGGTGGATAAAGTTTTAGCCAATGTCAGAAAGCAAGGGAAGACAGGTGGAGACCACCCTTGGCAAAGCAAAATGGTCTGTTGACCATGTTCACCCACACTGATAAATATTGGATTACCCTGGAGTGTGTTTATGAAGCTGGAAATTGATAGTGTAATGATGAATGTCGTTAGTGCACATGCTCCACAAGTTGGGTGTGCGATAGATGAGAAAGAAACATTTTGGAGTGAGTTGGATGAAGTGGTGATGACTGTACCCAAGGGTGAGAGACTGGTGAATGGAGCTGATTTCAATGGGCATGTTGGTGAAGGGAACAGAGGGGATGAGGAAGTGTTGGGTAGGTATGGTGTTAAGCAAAGGAATGCAGAAGGTCAGATGGTAGTGGATTTTGCAAAAAGGATGGACATGGCTGTGATGAATACATATTTTAACAAGAGGGAGGAGCATAGAGTGACATAAAAGAGTGGAGGAAGATGCACACAGGTGGATTATATCTTATATAGAAGGGCCAGTCTGAAGGAGATTGGAGAATGTAAAGTGGTGGCAGGGGAAACTGTAGTTAGGCAGCATAGGATGGTGGTTTGTAGGATGACATTGGTGATCAAGAAGAGGAGGATGAGTGTGAGGGCATCACCAAGGATCAAATTGTGGAAATTGAAAAAGGGTAATTGTGAGGTGATGTTCAGGGAAGAGTTAAGACAGGCACTGGGGTGGCAGTGAAGAGTTACCGAATAGCTGGGTAACTACAGCAGAGCTAGTAAGAGAGATGGCTAGAAAGGTGCTTGGTGTGACATCTGGAAAGAGGAAGAAGGACAAGGAGACCTGGTGGTGGAATGAGGAAATACAGGAGAGTATACAAAGAAAGAGGTTGGTGAAGAAGAAGTGGGATTGTCAAAGAGATGAAGAAAGCAGACAAGAGTATAAGGAAATGAGGTGCATGGCAAAGGAGAGGTGGTGAAGGCTAAGGATAAGGCGTATGAAGAGTTGTATAAAATGTTGGACACTAAGGAAGGAGAAAAGGACCTGTATCGATTGGCTAGACAAAGGGACTGAGCTAGTAAAGATGTGCAGCAGGTAAGGGTGATAAAGGATATTGACGGAAACGTACTCACAATCGAGGATAATGTGTTGAACAGATGGAAAGAGTACTTTGAGGGGTTGATGAATGAAGAGAATGAGAGGGAGAGAAGGTTGGATGATATGTGGATAGTGAATCATGATGTGCAGTGGATTAGCAAGGAGGAAGTAAGGATAGCTATGAAGTGGATGAAGAACGGAAAGGCTGTTTGTCCAGATGACATACCTGTGGAAGCATGGAGGTGTTTAGGTGAAATGGCAGTGGAGTTTTTAACTAGATTGTTTAATGAAATCTTGGAAAGTGAAAGAATGCCTGAGGAATGGAGAAAAAGTGTTTTGGTACTGATTTTTATGAATAAGGGTGATGTGCATAGCTGTAGTAACTACAGAGGGATTAAACCGATCAGTCACAGCATGAAGTTATGGGAAAGAGTAGTGAAAGCTAGGTTAAGAAGGGAGGTGATGATTAATGATCAGCAGTATGGTTTCATGCCAGGAAAGAGCACTACAGATACAATGTTTGCTCTGAGAGTGTTGATGGAGAAGTACAGAGAAGGTCAGAAGGAGTTGCATTGTGTCTTTGTGGATTTAGAGAAAGCATATGTCAGGGTGCCTAGAGAGGAGTTGTGGTATTAAATGAGGAAGTCGGGAGTGTCAGAGAAGTATGTAAGAGTGGTACAGGATATGTATGAGGGTAGTGTGACAGCGGTGAGGTCTGCGGTGGGAGTGATGGATGCATTTAAGGTTGAGGTGGGATTACATCAAGGATCAGCTCTGAGCCCTTTCTTATTTGCAATGGTGATGGACAGGTTGACAGACGAGATCAGACAGGAGTCCCCGTGGACTATGGTGTTTGCAGATGACATTGTGATCTGTAGTGAGAGTATGGAACAGGTGGAAGAGACCCTGGAGAGGTGGAGATATGCTCTAGAGAGAAGAGGAATGAAGGTCAGCAGGGCTAAGACAGAATATATGTGTGTGAATGAGAAGAAGGATAGAGGAATGGTGAGGATGCATGGAGTAGAGGTGGGGAAGGTGGATGAGTTTAAGTACTTGGGATCAACAGTTCAGAGTAATGGTGAGTGTGGAAGAGATGCAAAGAAGAGATTACAGGTAGGATGGAGTGGGTGGAGAAGAGTGTCAGGAGTGATTTGTGACAGACGAGTACCAGTAAGAGTGAAAGGGAAGGTCTACAAGAGGTTAGTTAGACCAGCTATGTTATATGGGTTGGAGACAGTGGCATTGACAAAAAGGCAGGAGTCAGAGCTTGGTGTGGCAGAGTTGAAGATGTTAAAATTTGCTCTGGGTGTGACGAGGATGGCTAGGATTAGGAATAAGTATATTAGAGGGTCAGCCCAGGTTGGAAGGTTTGGAGACAAAGCCAGAGAGGCAAGATTACGTTGGTTTGGACATGTGCTGAGGAGGGATGCAGAGTATATTGGGAAAAAGATGCTAAGGATGAAGCTGTCAGGTAACAGGAAAAGAGTGAGGCCTAAGATAATGTTTATGGATGTGGTGAGAGAGGACATGTAGGTGGTTGGTGTGACAGAGCAAGATGCAGAGGACAAAAATAAATGGAAACAGTTGATCTGCTGTGGTGACCCCTAATGGGAGCAGCCAAAAGAAGAAGAAGACCCTGGAGTTACACCAGAAACTTAGCCATTTATGAAAATCAGTCATTTTCTGTTCATACTGTGGTATCATCCATGGGGAAGGTAAAATGCTGCTTAGTACAAGGCATGTACCTGTCTGTGGCACATATTCAGAAAGACCCATAATTGTCTCTGTTCATATAATCCAATCAGGAGAGTCTCAGGTCATTTGCACCCATAAGGACTATGATAGAATCATATTGGTACCTGTGGCGCAGTGACTTAAGAGTGTGTGCGATATTGAAGATTCTAGGTCCAGTTAGGCAACTAACCGTTATCTTTTCTTTATTTAACCTGGTGAGAGGGGCATATGTGTTTCATGCAATAGAGTCCTCAATGGCAAGAGTACTAGTTAAAGTGTTTGCTTGCATTATGAGCTTTGTTCTTGGCAGATCATGGGGTATAGGCTTATATGTGGTGTTAGATGTTGCTTTTTCTAAGTGTTTTTTTGACTGCTGAGGTTAGGTGTTGCCATTTGACAGCATAAGATGTCTTTGAAGTTTGGAGAGGTTTCTTTTAAGTGCTTCAGCATAAAAAGGCCTATGTGTGTGAGCGACATGTGTGAAGGACACAATGTGTGTATCCTTGACAGCCTTGTTTGTAATCCAGCTTTTTGCCTCTAAGGAAGTTATGTATTTGCATCTCTCCCATACTGTGCTTGTTTCTTTAACTCATTACAACTGATTGATGCCTCCAGGTGCATCTGCAGTTAACTCCTATGGACGCCTTTAGGCATCAAACATTGCTTGTGCATATTTGCATCAATAATTTCACAGCCATGCTATGTACAAGGTTTTATAAGATATCATCTTAAAGCTTGCACAATGACAAACTCAATTGCATTAATATTTAACCTCTGTCTAGTGCAGGTAAATAGATATTAACTGTTGTTTTTATGATATTCATTTATACAGGTCTAATTTTCACATTTTTCTAAATATCTCAACAACCAAGCAGCACAGACAGAACTCCTTAACCTCATATGTAAACTCTCTGGTAGATGAATAAAATGCTGCTGACAGTATGTGTGTAAGATTAGTAGTTGCTTAGATACTGTAAGTTGTTTACAAAATATTACAAATTTAATAGTTACTCCCCCAGATTTACTAATCTTCCATGTAAAACTAGATTAGTCTTACACGGAAGCGCCAGTGTAAGAGTATGATGGCAGCGTGCCATGCATATTAATGAGGGGGCGCTGCCTCAACTCTAAAGCTTGCATGGAGCGTGGACGAGTGTAGGGGGTGTTTCGGAATGCCGAGCATTCCAAACATCCACGCCCCTGCAATGAAGAAATGCTGCAACTTCCAGTTACGTGAGTGAGTCCGCTCACATGTGTACAATGTAACACTACACTCCCCCATATGTTAAACAACTTACAAAATTAAAAATAAAAATATTTTTTTTTTCCGATATAGCTGCTCGTAGTTGCACGGGTTTACACGTGTTTGCCCATTGCTTAGCTACAGTTAGCAGCTTAGACACCAGAAGAGGATAATAAAAAATATATGCAAATTAAGCAACATAGCGATAGCGTAGTTGTTAGAGCCTTCGCCCAAAGAGGAGGCATTCCCGGTTCGAATCCCACTACTGCACGTTCCATTTTTTGTGGGAAATCTGTATACAAAAATATTTCCCAACATTTTTTATGTATATGTTTTGTAAAAAGCATTGAAATATTAAATGTAGTAGTGAACAAATGTTATGCGTATATATATATATATATATATATATATATATATATATATATATATATATATATATAAAGGTGAAATGGTTATGCATTCTGCGGCATGAGTACCCTATTTTAAGCAATATAAAGCACTGCTAAGCACATTTTACCAGTATTGAGCATATTTAAATACAATTGCTCATAGCTGCGCACTGTGCTAACCAGCGCAACCGCAACGTCTTTGGGTGTAGCTGTGCACCATGCTAACTAGCGCAACCACGTCTTTGCGCATAACTGCGCACTGTGCTAACTAGCGCAACATCGGGCAACGTCGGGCAAAGTCAGGCAAAGTTGGGTAAACACGCTCACACCTGCTTTACTGTTCCTTAATCAGTCAGGTCTTCCCAGCAGGAAAATAAAAAGAAGTGACAGGGCTCGAACTCAGGATACTGTGCACTATATTCACAGTACTTAACCACTAAGCCATGACAGCATTTCAAAAACATGCACTTTCAACAGACACATATCTATCAAAGGAATTTTAAACATTGCCAACATCAGCTAAGCAGGCATGCCTACAGCTGAGTTTTTCCAAAACTGGCCAATCACAAATAAGTGCAGGAAATGAAGCATATTTAAGCTCCACAGGTGGAAATACTTGCTATAACTGGTTGTAGCTTCCTTCTGCAGCCAGCATGGCTGATGTAGGTGAGGGCACTCATTTTAGAGCGCAATGCTGGGGCATCCAGGAGTCCAAAATTATGGTTTGGCTCCTCATCCACAAGCATGAGGAAAGACTCCTGCGGGGCCAGTACCAGGATACCCAATATAAAACGGAGGCCTGGAACAGTCTTGCCCATGATCTCACTAGTGCCACTGATGTTCCTCAGACTGGTGAGCAGGTCAGGCACCACTATTCTGACCTGAAGAGACACAGGGGGGATGAACTGGACCAGTGGATCCAGGAATCCTGTACGATGCCTAATACTCCAGTACTGAGTAAGTAGCCATTGTATTAAGTAGTTAAGAATTGCTATGCTTGTTTATACTATGGATAGGTATGTCTCAATATCACTGCATTTACTTCACAGCTGCAGGTGACCGGGCTATGAACATGCAAGCCCATGAAGATAGGCTGCAAAGGGTGCGTCATGAGGCAGGTTAGTAATTATTCTGCATGTACTGTTATATAAAATAAATGAGAGAGCCTTCAAAAAGTCTTTTAACCCAATAAATAAAGGTGTAATAATCCTTTAATAGATGTATGATTCATGGAGTTCATCTGTGTCATTTTCTTTGATATGTTGTTGTACTGTTGTATTCTACAAATAGTAGTGTTATATTAAGCAGTGTCAACCCACACTTGGGTAGGCCCATATGACATGAATGAAGGGAGTGCCAGTAGCTTGTATGCGTATGTACAGCCCTCAACTGTTGGTTCATGGCCAGCATGTACAGGTTAATCTTGCACATGAGTAGCTTGGTATTGTGTTCCCCAGAAATATCAGTGTGCTGCCAGAAATGTAGGGAGCTGTTAACATATAACTGATACTTTCACCTGAACATATCTAGATAATTATATGAAAGTAGAGCTGTCAGTGTACCATCTTAGCAGTAGTGTGTGTGAGCAACTCTCAAAATATGTTGCAGTAACATCTGCATCTTGGACAGCTTGTATTTAAGATACAGCTCATGCATATAATGATCTAGAAAAATCCAATTGCACAAAATAAGGACATTGGGTAGTCTAATAATACATGTAAGGGACATATAACTGCAGTTAATAGGAATGTAGTGAAAACAAGAAGGATACATGAGTTGCTAATTGAGCTGTCTTTTTCCACCCTGTGTATGTGCATAAAAAATGCAATTCCACACCTCAATCGGTATGTCTAATCTCAAAACATTTGTTGGGACATATGTCCTATTGGTTTATAAATATGTACATTTATTTCTATGCATGTGCCCTGTTAAAATACCACAATATTGGTGGCCTGTTGCCATCAATTCAACCTGCATGCTGTTGTAATGTCCGCTATCATTCTATATATGCATGTGTCATGCTTGCTTACCAACTGTTGAAAATCTGGTGTGTTGGGTTAATGGGAATTCTTCTGCATGCTGTTATAACTAATTGGCAATTCTGTTGACTGTTACTAACCCATATATTTATTAAACTCTCCAAAACATAATTTGTATGGGAAGGCCGGTCCCAGCGGACCCACCTGTCCCACCTCAGCTGGCAATGGCACCTGGCACCAGCAGATCTGGTGCCCAGTCTGGGACTTCCTCCTCCATTGGCCCTGGGCCATCTTTGGGTGGAAGCACTGCAGGGGATGGGGCTCAGCCCCCCCCCATGCAAGCATGGGTGGAGAGGCACTTATCACCCTTCGTAGGGTCCGAGCTGTGGTGAACAGAGAGATTGAACATTCTGTTGCAGAACCTCTACTCTAGCTTGAGGCCCGAGTGGCACAACTCATGAGTCAGACTGCCCCTCCTACTCAGCCCACAGCACACCCACCTTCTGGGCCATGAAGGTGCAGTGGTGACTGCCCATGGGTGGGGAACTCAGTCCCACTGTTTCCATCTGGGGGCTCATGGGCTTGTGATTTCCAAACATCCCTCCCCATCAAAGGTGTTCACCCACCACGTGTCATATACCACCACTGTATGCATCTTGTTTGTCTTGTCTGTTTACCTCCCCAACCTACCACCCCAAATATACCTACTTCCCCTACCCCACATTCCACTCTCACCTGAAAAAAAAAAAGGGCAATCGCTCCCAAAAAAAAAAAATTACGCCCCATACATAGCTGCCCATTTTTCAGACATGTCCACTAGACACATGAAATGTTATTTAATTGGCATTACAACATACTTTGTTGTCTTCCCCCCTCTCTAAGGGGTTGAAGGGTTCATATCTACCTCCAAATTTATTGCATATGCACAGCTGTTGCTGTTGAAGAAATGGGCAGCTATGGATCTTCCCTACACCCGTTCTGCACATCATGAGCTATTTTCCATACTGTCTTTCCCTCTTTGTGCCTCTTTTTCACCACTTTCCTAGCTCCCCATTTTTCTTTTCTTTCAAAGAAATTAGCGTGGAGGTGAGCGAGAGTAAGCACTATTAAACAGTAGTTAGCGTGTTTGCGCTTGTTTGCTCTTGGCTAAGCAATGCACAGCAATGCGCAAACCCACACAAACCCGCTTACAACTGCTTAAAAGTGCCTTAGTCACTCTGTATGTGAGGCCCTTTGTTCTGCTCAGGAACAAAATAAAACATCTCTGTAAGTCTCGAACCTCGCACACACTACACAACATGAAGTACCACTAAGCCATGGGAGATATACATCAAGTTGGTACTTAAATAATTATATCATGCATCAGAATGAATGAATGTAAAGGAAAATTAGGAATACCATACCACACAACTTGTTCTGTGGATGTTGACCAACAGTTGTTGTGGGATTACATTACATGACGGTGATAAGAGAAGCAGCCATTCTAGCAGGAAATAATGTTACACCATCACTTTACAACCCCACACAGTATAACAGAAGGACAAACACTGGCATATCTGTTTAGGGCAGAGGCCATACCTCTCAACTGTCCCTGATTTTCAGGGATGTCCCTGATTTTGACCCACATTTTAGCTCTGTCCCTCTGAATCCCTCCTAAAAGGGCAGAAAGGGGGTGAATTACACTTAATGAATAATGACAATAATTAAGAGTTAGACACTTCTTTTACTTCAGAAAAGGTGTATTTATTCATATGCTCTGATTCTCTCAAGTGTTTCAGCTTAATGGCACTAATATTTTAAAGGTGTCCCTGATTGTCCCTGACTTTTTCTTGACTTTTCCCTGATTCTCTTCAAATATCTACCTGATTGGTTGAGAGGTCTGGGGAGAAGCAGAAACACAGAGGCATATTAGCCTTTCTGGTGTTACACACTGTGCAAATAGCTTTGGAAGGAGTTTTGGAAGCATATCCTTATGTAGGAATACAACACTGAAATACAAATGGATGTAGCCATGTACTGGTAGCAACCAACTGTAAGAATGCCATTGCTCTATTGCTGAAAAGACCTGGACGGTGCACAGACAAAAAATAACAGGCTATTCTCTGACTATCATGTGGATAGGTCCACAGTTGTGATTTACGCAGACAGACTACATAGCTTGATAAACTAACATGCACACAGCAACCCTACAAGTCCAGCAAGATAAAATCCACACAATACTACTTACGCTCTCTGTACTTCTGCAACCCTACCCAAATGTAGAATATACCTGTATGCGCAGGGTATACCAAGGATGTAGGTAAGCATACTCACTGTACTGAAATGTGTCCAGTTTTTCTGAGCAACTCATGCTAATGTCAACACTAAAAATGCAAAAACTGTTTAGAACTGAGTTGATGAATATTCATAGTATAGCAGTTCACAAACAATTCTTGTGCCAAAGGAATGCATCTCTATAACTAGCTTTGTATGGCAGTTAATTGTAACAGTTGAAAAGAAAGTACATCTTTCAATGTATCTTGGGTAGCATTTTGAGGGGTGAGTACATTTCTACACTGACAAATGGGTACTGGAAGCAGCAACATTAGGTCTGAGTACAAAATGTAAATCTATGGCTACACCCCTGGCTTTTGATATAAGAACTATACCAATCTTCTGTCTTAAACAATGATGTCCACACCAAACAAGGATGATCTCCATCTTGGAAAGCTGAAAGGGCCATGCTTACATGAGTCAGCAATTTATAGTACTGTGTTGCTATGACAGTGATTACTGCAATTACTACACAGCAGGCTGCATGCAATTAGCAAATGGTGGGCACTAATTGGTGCAGAGGCCATCTCATGCTCATTTGAAAATTCCTACAAAAGCAGGCTGCAATCTCTGCCAACAAACTCAATCACTCTATTGCAAAGACTGACAGAGAGAGAGACAGAGAGAGAGAGCGAAAAAAGGAAAAAGAATTATTACCAAATTATACAAAGGAAAAGTATGTGACACATATGTATTTACTGGCATGTAGTAGATGTCATTGAAGAATAGTCTACATAATGTGAAACATTCATATGTGGCAGCAGTACTTCTTTATGCACAGATGTTCTTCTTAACTACTGCTATGGACAATACTGTGTGTACTTGTGGGCAGTGGGACATACCTGTGAAATGTGTAGCTCGGCATTAAATGTCAAAGATCTGATCCATGTTATCTGTGTTCTGTACAGTATGGCTGTTGGGGGGATTAGCGCTGACATTATATAAACATGGGTGTGACAGAACAACACATGCATGATAGTCATATTAAAGTGTAGCTTAGCATTGGCAGCTGCTGTATCAGTCTAGTATGCTTATCTGGCATCTGTTGCCATATATACCCCCCCAAAATGTTAGTCTGTGTTCATACGTGACACCTGTTTGTGGTGCAGCAAGGCCAAACAGTTCAGCTGTGAGGTCCAGGGACTTACAACAGTGTGGACCATGTATGTGTATACCACACACATACGGAGAAATATATATGTGTCATATATATTCACATCTGTACATGTGCATAGAGCAGGGGACACATTGCAACTGTTTGCGAAGGGGGGAGATATATATGTTGGTGAAGGTTAGTATGCACATATTTGTATGTATGTTTTAGTGTGTGACAAACATGACAGCATACAGTGCTGGTATATGACATGTGGTGGTTAAACACTGTGGATGGTTTGTTCAGTTTGCAGTGTTGAAGCCAGTAAGGCCTGCTAAAGCTACCTGGGCTGTGAACACCTTCAATGCATTTATCCCAAGACTTTGCGATTTTATTACATTACTGTACACCTTACATACTTTGTATAATTGATATTCTCAATTTGAAAGGTGAAATGTATATGTGCCTATATATATATATGTAGACAAATGGATGTGTATATGTATATGTATGTATATATATATATATATATATATATATATATATGTATATATATATATATATATATATATATATATATATATATATATATATATATATATATATATATATATATATATATATATATATACTCATACACACCTACATCTACTTGTTGCAATAGATTCTCTGTACTGTTGACTGACTGTGATGGTCAATATGTTTGTGAATATGTCAAAGATATATATCTGTGGGATAGCTAGGTCCTTGCTTTGATCCTAGCAAAAGCTGTGTATTCTGTTGCTAGGCAGAACAAGTTTTATTGCATACAGTGTGATTAAGTCCCTTGGTTTTAACTAGGGTGTGTCATTAGAGGCTAAAGCACTACATCTATAATTATTGATTGGTACCGATGTTGAATGCAAATCCTGTGTGTACTGTAGTACTAATTGAAGCTCTGGGCCTGTACAGCAATGTATGGTTGTCCACATTGCTAGCATCCACTCTTATGTGTGGTACCTGTATTCATCACAGATTACATTTCTCAAGATTAAGGTTGTGTAAGTACTGACACACAGTACTGTATAGTACACACAGAAAGCTTATCTGGGTTGTCATACCTTTGTGTCCTGTAATTATGTTTGATGTGTGTGTGGGTATGTCTGTAACATGTTCTTTGACATATGTGTGGTAATACATATAACTGCATATCCAACAACATTCATAGTGTACTACAGCAGTATGTGACCTATATTCCCAATTGTGCACATATTTTGGCCATGGCTTTGGCATTAACAAGTTGTTTGGTATAATAGTAATACATTTACTGGACCTTACACTGATTGTGATGGATGATATATTTCTTTACACATCAGCTTGATGTATATCTGCTGTGTCTAGGTGGTGCATCGTGTTGCATACAGTGTGCCAGGTACTCTTGTATAGTCTTATATAGTGATTTTATTTTGTTGCTGTGCAGAACATGGCTCATTTGACAGAGAGTGAGCAAGGCGCTTTCAAGCAGTTGTGGGGTGAGCAGTGATAAGTGGCAGTAACAGTGTTTCACTCTCGGTTAGCTTAAGGTTGCTATATATGGCAGTTCAGTGATATCTGTACTGTATAATGTTAAATGAGCCATATGACTTTCTCAGACATATTTTTGTATTTATGTCTTCCAGTGATCATGGCCCACCACAGGAACCTGAGTTACAGTAGTGCTGAAGATGATATCATCACTAGCAGTATGATTCAGCACTACCATCTAATGTTTTCACGAACCAGTCAGAACCAGCAGGAGTGTACTGCAATGTGGCAAGATCTTGTCCACAGGGTCAATGAGGTAGGCCTGCATAACCACACATATGAGCAGGTACGCCACCACTGCAGTGATCTTCTCAGACATGTCCGTCAGTGTGCCGGTGATATGCATAGAGAACAGCTTAAAACAGGGGGTGTTGTTAATATCCATCCCCACTCACCAGAGTGGAGGAGCTGCTCATGAGCCTGGTGGCACCTGCCCAACAACAACAGCAGCAGATATACACCATGATGGAGGTTGGAGCCACCCAGCAAGCACACATGGAGCATGCAGGTAACATGGCATATCTGCAGCCTACTGTTATCTGTATTGGTAGATAATGCATATGTGAGATGTGGAGTGTGTCGTTCAAAGATGTGGAGCCTGTTGTTGTGCAATACTGATCATTTGGAACATAATTTGTAGCCCTGTGAATGTAAACTGTTGTTGTACTGTAAGATTGCAAACACACAGTAGCAATGCCACAGTTGTGGCCACAGACAAACTGTCTCATCTCTATGTAGGTACCTCTGGGGTGACATCAAGGCAGTGGACAAATGCTGGTTAGTGCATTCTACATTTAATATTGTAAATAAAAAGTGCATGTCATAATTAAGGTGTAGGCTATGTACACATGTAACACACCTACCCATAACGCATGCTGTGCATGTTTGGTGTAAGAGCATGCACATTTCACTAATGTGATTAGCTGCCTTAAACACATGCAATACCCAGACCATCTCAAACAAATGTGGCTAGACTGTAGTGAGTGACCATTGGATAGGCACAGTTGATACTCAACATGCACATAGCATACACATTTATGTCATACACAGATCATTTTATCATGCTACATTACACATAATATACCTAAGGGTCTTTGTAGAGGCCTATCCTGGGGCATTTAAACACTCTGCAACACACTACATATTCATGTCAGGGAATGTTTCTTATTGGCCTCCTTACAAACTCACGTAACAACTGGTTTTGAAATGGTGAATTTAGTCAAGGTAGTACAGTTCTGGCACAGCATGATTTGTGCTCGTTTGTGAAACATTTGTAGCCTTGAGTGACCACCTGATGCTTCATGATGATAGCCTATGGTACTATACCCCATCCAGTTATTGTAACCACAGTACTACACATAGCTGTCATTGCTACACACCATAATGATGTGTGTGTGCACACATATGCACCTCTAATCAGTATGCATACCAATCACCATTTGCACAACTGGCACATATATGTCTTGTGATGCTATTGAGTGGCTAGGTCATATGACACATATTGGGTATGTGTAGTGTTTAAATATGCAGTTGTGTTTTGGCATGCCATGTCATGGATGAGACTGGCATGTCCACAATATGATCTACCCTCACCATAAGTACCGTGCATTGGATATGTGGCTGAATGGTAATCCATCAATTATCCGTGCACCACTGATGATGTATGAATACTCATCATGCATGTGCTAAAAATGTGTCCACAATTATTTGCTAAAGACACAGAGGCTGCAATCAGCATTGGATACCTATCTGACACACAGATACACATCCAGCAATGGTATGTACACCTGTGAGTTATGGTGCACAGTACATCATAGGGTTATGAATACCTGCACAGCAATGTTGTGTCCATGTATACATTGTGTTCCAGGGGGAGGGCCATCACCTAATAACAAAACACATGCATCAAAGCCATGTATACTGTTAGTAACAAGGACTGACTACACTTGCACTGCATGCTGTTGAGCAACACATGTCCTGCATGCTGACATGTGTGATATGACTGCTTTGCTTGTGATACTGTACCTCACTATCATCTGCTATTGTGTATGTTCTGTGATTGCTGGTGTTGTGTGTGTCTGCTTTCAGGAGGAGTGTAGTTTTGTGTTTGTGCATGTGTGCATGTGTGTATGTGTGCATGTGCGCATTTGTGCATGTGTGCATGTGCACATGTGTGCATGTGTGCATGTGTGCATGTGCGCATGTGCGCATGTGGGCATGTGAGCATGGGTGCATGTGTGCATGTGGTTTGACGTCATGTTCAGGTCTTAAAGTGTGTTTCTAGTTTTCCTCTCAGAGGTGGCGAGGTGGGGCTGGTTCAGTACAGCAGGGAACCTGATGTCACTGAGACAGACAGTGATCATGAGGATAGGTGTGTTGAGGTGCAGGCAGGTTTGTCAGGGTCTGTTGTTGGGCCACCAATTGACAGTACACAAGTCCCCACACCATCCATGCACACAGTCATACTGCCTATACATCCATCATCACCATTGCCCTTAGCTGATGGACAGTGTACGGTTGGCACTGACCAGGACAGTGTGGTATCTATGGTACATGTATCAGGACACAGCAGCCATAGCCAGATGTCTGGAACTGTAACACGTAGGCAGATGCCCAGGGGTTCTCGTCAGAGCACTGCTGGTCATCATGCCCCTGGCAGATGTGCCACACCTCTTTCTAACACATGCATGTTCCAGGCTGTCATGGAGGGACAGACACGAATGGAGCGGTACACCAGACAGGGGCTAAGGGCACAGAGGGCTCATTACACCTCTGTAAATGACAGTATCCATGACCTAGCAGGTGTCATATGTAGCTACACTGAGGTCATTGATAGACATTGGGGTGAGACATTGGATGTCCTCCACAATGTCATGTCCAAGTGTCAGGACAGTGCGGTATGGTTGAGACGTCGATGGGGACGTATATCAGCAATTTCACCAGCTGGAGGTTACTGTGGACATCCAGCAAGTCACAACCACTCCCGTAGTGCCAGTACCAGTCCCAGCAATGTTGGGGGGGGCTGTTCATAGACGGTCCTAGCAGACCATGTGCACGTGGCTCTGGCCATTCCCAGCAGGGACCTGGATCCAGTGGACATTTGTCAACCTCTTCAGATAGTACCCAATCTGGATTAGTACCTGATACTGTCTGTAGCTCCCTGCCAGGCAAATGTTCCGTATCCGTGGCCAGAGACGGTGATCTGTAAAGCCTGCCAGGTACAGTCTATAGCTGTCTCCAAAATCCCCATATATGGCGGCCACATGGTGGAACTGTGTGCATGCAGACACACACACATAAACCAGAAACCTAGGGCAAACACTTACCCGCACACATATCAACATTGGCCGATAACAGTACTCATGGCCCTCACACACACACTCACACACACATGTCGATTGTATGGCTCAGTGTAGGCCTCTGGCAAACCAACAACACACCCTGTGCATATGATGAAACCTGTGCCACCTCCTGTCATCTGCAACATTGATGCAGGAACAGGCTTACATAGTTCTGATGCACAGGGTGACTTTAATAAAGTATAGCAATGGTTGGATGTGTAGCATGTTGTCAGCAGTAAAGTGTAATGATATCCTTGAAGGTGTAGCTGAGCAGGCATGATGCATTAACGCTGTAATTAGCAATGCTGTATTGTTTTCACTAGTGTTTATTCCAACTGTGTTTTGTTTGCCCATGTGCTACTTGGCTGATATGTGTAGTTGTGTCAGCATGCATTATACAGTGGACAGTAAGTGTGGGGTGTGTGCAACACAGGTTTGCAGGTGTCCATTTGTGAAAATAGTGGAGGTACACTGTCTGTATGTACATGCATATTGGACACATGGGCAGGGTGACATGCCCTGCATTGGCCAGTGTTAACACTCCATAGTTTCTATTGGTGGCCAGTGCGCATTGTACTACACACATTTTGGAGCTTGAGTACGCATGTGTGTGTATGACACGGGTTGACACTGTGCTGTGGGTGATGCTGTTGTTGCTATCTGTTATTGGTTTGCATTACTAAGGTTAACACTGTCCCAGCTGCATAATCCTTTAGTAATGCACACTGTTCACCTACAGGGTTGCATGGACCGTGCTATCACAAACACAAGAAATTCTCACTTATACAGTAAAAGTGCATTAGTCTCATGGACCTCTACCATAAACTAAATATATAATAGAAGGTGTGAATTTGTACCATAAAAGCATTACATACCAAGAAGGGATAACCTCTCTGGTCAGTATCATTGGGAAAATACAAGCCCTCATTAAACATACAAGGGAAGCTTCAAAATACAAAATGGCAAGAATTCCAAAGACAACAATAAAGTTTTCTTTAGTGTTGTTTATAATCTAGAGGGGAAATCTGACATCGGGTCACAGTTAATGTAAATGGTCACAAAGTACACTTATCTGACTGACATTACCAATTTCTTGTCAGACAGTTTGAAAGCAGATTTCACCACCCTGTCATTACACAAGGGCCACATTTCCAGACCTGAAGAATGTAAAACCTGATGATTCACAAACACTCTAGTTAAAACATCTCTTTACCAAAGTCCAAACCACAGTGGCAATGGTACTGGACAGTGTCCCTGGCTGTGTCATACACAAGCTGACATATGAAGTCACCACTCACCTAAACACTTTGTCCAGATGCAGCCTCTATACAGGTTACATACTTGTGGAATGACACACAGTAATGGTGTTCACAATCCACAAGGGTTCAGCTACGTCTTCTTCTTCTTCTCCTTTCAGATGCTCCCATTAGAGGTCGGCACAGTAGATCATCTGTTTCCATTTCATCCTGCCCTCTGCATCTTGTGCTGTCACACCATCCACCTGCATGTCCTCTCCCACCACAGCCATAAACCTCATCTTATGCATTCCTCTTTTCCTGTTACTTGGTGGCTTCATCCTTAGCATCTATTTCACAATATACTCTGCACCCTCCTCAGCACATGTACAAACCAATGTAATCCTGCCTATCTGGCTTGGTCTACTAACCTTCAAACCTGGGCTGACCCTCTAATATACTTATTCCTAATCCTGTCCACCCTCATCACACTCAGTGCTAATGTTAATATAAATTGATTAAGGGTAGAATTACAACAGATCCTGGAAGCTCTCATCCTATAAGCCAGACAAATGTTATCTGGAAGGCTATGGAGCACAGCATTATGGAACTAATTAACAGAGACATTATGAACCTGCAAACACTTCACCATACCCACTTAGGTTCTCTAAATGCCAGATCATGGCTTCTACACCTAGTAGACTTCAAGCCAGTTAACAAGGCTATAGATGAGGGAGGGTGGTCCACACAGCCAAGCTATAGCTCACCAGCAATTCATACCCATCCCACATTCTGGTATTATATGTAACCTCAACAGACTGACCATAAACAATTGTTAAATGATGGATTGACAACTGACATACAGATGTAGGACACACAGTAACATTTTCAGCCTACATGTAAAATTCTATGCCAGTAACAAGTGGTATTCACCTGCACTCAGTCCTGGGACCACTCCTGGTTGGCATATAGCTTTCTTAGGTACAAGCAAACACAGTAGGGATATGTCTGCCCACGTTTGATGAAAATGCATACTGTGGGCTATACTTTATTCTCCAGATGACACACACATTCTCCAAAAGGGTATCATAGAGACAGATACCTGGTGTCAAAATCATGCTATAAAGCTATAAGCCAAAGAAAGCATAGTTATCCACTTTTAGAAAACAAAGTATCCCCAGAGTACCACATAGGTAGTAGCCCCAAAAATGTGGAACAGGTACGAATGTATACATAGAGCCATGTGTTTAGTCATCTCTCCTTTGATAATCACATTACCAAAGGGTTTTGGAAATCCCTCTGTGGAGCACATAAGCAATAAAGGGTTTGCTGCATTTCCACAGAGGTTGTTGCACACCTATAATGATTAGTCATCTTTGCCAGACTTTGCTTGCCTTGAAACAGGATTCAAATATACCTCAAGCATAAACCCTCACTCAATCTCTTCAATAGAAACCGTGATGAGTGGATGTGAAACAGAAAACGTAGCCCAGGGATCACTGCAGTGGCTAAGCTTGTCACAAGCATACAGAAGTGACCTAAGGTCTGGAAAGCACCAGCACACTATGGCAAAGATAACAGATGCTTTCATGAAGAAAGCAGAGTACCCACCTATGAAATAATTGAGGTCACATGTATGTATATGGCTTTGCCCCACAGCTACCTTACATGTGTTATGCACATACAGTTGTCATTGTGATATGTCATACACTAGAAAAATCAAAACCGACTCCACATTGACCAACAGGGTTACACACTCTCATACACAGTTGGCAAGTGCAGGATTCAAACCCCTACATAACAATATTACAGCAGTACCCATTTACATGACACTCTATATACAGTACTGGAATTTAACTTTGCCACAGGTGTATTTGTAGGATGGTGACATCATCAGACTTGACAAAGATGAGTATATCACTTTTAAGGGTTGGGAGTAGTCTCCAATAAGGTTGCTCCCTCGCCAGGAAGACACACACACAGTTGGTAAGTGCAAGATTCAAACCCCTACCTAACTACATTATGATACTATAACTACACACATTTAAACGATGCGCTATACACATTACTGGGATTTCATTTTCCCACAGGTGTATTTGTAGGATGGTGACATCATCAAACTTGACAAAGATGAATATATCACTTTTAAGGGGTGTGAGTAGTCTCCTAAAAGGCTGCTCTCTCTCCCCAGAGGGGACACACACTCACAGGTGGCAAGTACAGGATTCAAACCCCTACCTAGCTACTTTATGATGCTACAGCAGTATACATTTACATGACACGCTATACACATTACTGGGATTTCACTTTCCCACAGGTGTAGTTGTAGGATGGTGACATTATCAAACTTGAGATAAGTATATCACTTTTAAGGTATGTGAGTAGTCTCCAAAAAGGTCTCTCCCTCCACACAGAGACACACACATGCGGCAAGTGCAGGATTCAACCCCCTACCTAACTACATTATGATATTACAGCAGTACGCATTTACAAGACGCGGTATACTCATTATTGCACTTACACTTTCCCACAGGTATATTTGTAGGATGGTGACATCATCAGACTTGACAAAGATGAGTATATCACTTTTAAGGGGTGTGAGTAGTCTCCAATAAGGTTGCTCCCTCCCCAGGAAGACACACACACAGTTAGCAAGTGCAAGATTCAAACTCCTACCTAAATACATTATGATACTATAACTACACACATTTAAACAATGCGCTATACACATTACTGGGATTTCAATTTCCCACAGGTGTATTTGTAGGATGGTAACATCATCAAACTTGACAAAGATGAATATATCACTTTTAAGGGGTGTGAGTAGTCTCCATAAAGGTTGGTCTCTCCCCAGGGAGAGACAGACACACACATACACAGTTGGCAAGTGCAGGGTTCTTAATCCAAACTAAGTACTTCTTTACACTTCAGCAAGCAATATGGAGTTACAGGGTGCAATACAGACATTACTCGCTGACAGTTTGCCCAAAGGATTTTTTCACATTTGCTAACCTCAGCAGGCTTATCATGCTAGGTGTATTGTGAGTGTATTGTATGCATAGGCCATGACCATATCATATATGGGTTGATGCACCACATGCTGGCACACACAGGGTCAAACTGGTGGCTAAGCTCTGTCAACCCAATAGTGGACAATACAGTCAAGAGGAGTAGGGTCATACAAGCACAACACCAACAGTCTCACATAGACCCACAATATAAGCACCAGCAAAACACACGCACAAATACACATTACCATACTCAGAGAATACAAATATTAATCTGAAAAAGAGTGAGTGTCCTCCTAAGCAGACAAGCAAGCAACATGCACCTCCAAGCACATGCCAAAAAACACATAATACACCAAAGCAGTGTGCCTCACAACAGGCCCTAAGGCAAAAAACATACCCAATACACTAATAGGTGACTCCATAGTCAAGCACACAGATGTTTCACTCACTAGGCTGGACAAGGGGAAGGTTACTGTCAGTTGTCTGTCAGGTGCTATGATCAGCCACATAACACAAGCACTTAGATCACTCCAGAACAGGTACATATATGATGCGGTCTTTGTACATGTCAGTGTGAATGATCTGAGACATACCTCCCAGGACAACATGACAAGAGATATATAGTAGCTGTATGATCATGTAGCCCAGGCTGGTATGACCCTAACCTTGAGTAGCATCTTACCTTCACCTACATGATACTGCAATATAACAGAACGATGATAAACTTCAACAATTGGCTGAGCTTCTGGTGTCATTCAAAGGGTATCCAGTCTCTATCTGCCTGGGATGACATGATAGACATGCCTCGTTGCTTCGCTATATATGGTTTGCACCTGTCACCCCTATGCTTCTGAATACTGGCCAAGGCTCTTGCTGTCCCCATATTACCTTTTTTAAACAAGGCTCAAATGTTCATAGGTTCATAGGTAGGTACTAGGCTATTGGCCCTGGGAACTATACAAGCCCAGCCTAAAAAAGGTACCCTGGCTTTGGCCAACCAAGAAAATTACTTTTCTGTGCCACTGTCGAGCAGAGCCACAGAGGTGATCCCCAGGGTGAATTTCCTATTTCCCATCCAATCATCAAGAGTTTTCTTGAAGACTGCTAATGAGGAGCTTTGTTTGATATATATAAGTAGTTTATTCTGGAGTATGGGAAGTCTCTGAGACAGGAATCTATCCTTCCGGCATGTTCTGTTTATTGTGGTGACAAGGTTTAGTACCCTAGAGCATGTAGCTCAGAGGGATTGGGATTTCTTTAAGTGGAGCATGTCCAACAGCTCTGGGTTTGACATAGCTTTGTATGTTAGGCAGAGATCACCTCTGAGTAGGTGATATGCGACGGAGTAAAGCTGGATTTTTTTGAGACAGTCTGTGTAGGGCATCTGTTTGAGGCCAGTAATTCTCTTTGTGAGGTAGTTCTGCGGCCTTTCCAGTTGTTGTAGATGTCTTGTGAGGTACATACCAAAAGGGGCATTGTACTCTATAATGGGTCCAATGAGTGATGAGTAGAGGGGAACAATGAACTCTTTTTTTCTGGATGAGAAACCTTTTGTGATGAGGTGTGCCACGTAGAAGGATTTCTTTACTACTGAAGCGATGTGATTATCAAAGGAGAGACTACTGTCCACCTGTGTCCCAAGGTCTCTTATCACACTTTCGGTGTTAAGTATACTTCCGCCTTTGTTGTAGTTCATGGGTACAGAGTTTTTACCAAAGGGGATGACAATGCACTTTTTGGCATTGAGCTCGAGGCCGTGGCCTTGACACCAGGCATCTGTCTCAGTGAGGCCTTTTTGTATGATGTCCACATCATTAGGAGTTTTGATTATGGCTCCTAGTTTGCAGTCATCTGCGAACTTTGTTAGCCAAAGACCTTCTGTGTTAGCCTGTACTTCAGAGAAGTAGATACCAAACAGGAGAGGACCCAGGAGTGAACCCTGTGGTACTCCACTTGTCACTGGTCTGAAGTCGGATTTGGAGTCTGCTACTTTCACAGTGTAGGTTCTGTCAGTGAGCCAGTTGGCAACCCATCTTGTGACATAGGGATTTATACCTAGTTTAGTGAGTTTATCTATAATTCCAGAGTGGGGGATGGTGTTGAAAGCCTTGGCAAGATCTAGATAGGCTGTGTGAACCACCTTACCCTTGTCTATGGCTTTGGTGACTGCTTCAAAGAAATCTATCAGGTTTAGGAGACATGATCTGCCTTTTACAAACCTGACCTGGGTGGGGTCCAGAGTTTGGAGATTACCAGTGACTTTATTTATAAGTTCCATGATGATACATTCCATGGCCTTGCAGACCAGATTCACCAGGCTACTGGGGCGGTAGTTCTCGGGGTCCGTGGTGGCTCCCCCCTTTGTGGAGTGTGATAACTGTCACTGTGCACCATTCAGGAGGCACAAAGCCTGAGGTGAGGCTATGACTGGCCATGGTACTTAGGTGGGGTGCCATTTCGCTCTGTAGTTCATGTAGAATGCAGCCTGGGATGTTGTCTGGTCCCATGGATGCTGTGTTCCTGGCTTGGGAGAGTGTGGTTTTTACCTGTGCAGCCGTGATTACAGGGACTTTGCATTCTTCTGGTATAGAGATGGGCTCTTTAATGGGTGAGAGGGGGGTAAAGTTAGCACTGAATCTGTCTGCTAGGATGTTGGCAATATCAGTTGGGTCTGTATATTTATTGCCATTGCACTGTAACTCAGGGCAAATCTGAGTGTTGCCATTGAGATTATTGACATAGATATAGAATGCTTTGTGGTTGTCTTTATAATCAGTGGCAATTTTGTTTTTGTAACTAGCTTTGGTGGATTTTATCAGGGATCACAGCTTCTTACTGAGGCTGACCAGGGAGCTCCTACACTCATGGGATTCTTACTCTCTTTTCTAGCAGTTTCTTCCTTCTGTTGTACAGTTTGTTTATGGCAGGGGACCACTAGATTGGCTTCCTTTTTTTGGAAGATAGTATCTTGGTTCTGTTTGGGATAGCACAATCCATGCACTCATGTAAGTGCTTATAAAGTGCAATTGTGTAGGATTCAGTAGTCGTAACTGTATTGTCCATCTGCATGGGTGTCTTGAAGTTCACCACTTCTGTCTTAAGAAGCATGAAGTTGGCTTTGGAGAAATGTTTTACCATGGTTTCCTTAATGGGGGGGTGGGGGCAGCATGTGGATATCTAGGGTAATTAGATTATGGTCGGATCGGACCAATGAGGCATTGACTTCAGGTGTGGAATACCGGTCACTCAGGACAAACCAAACCCTATAACCAACACAAATAACCACAAAGTGAGCTAAATGCTAGTCATTGCCAGAAGTCTCAGCCTCCAAATGCACACACTCCAGGCACTTCTCAGTATGGAGAATATTGATATCTGCACAGTAACATAAACCTAGTTCAAGGCTCCAGAGAGCACACCAGTACTACCAGGATACTACTCATTCAATACCTTCCAGCATCAGAACCTGAATCATAGCACATATTGCTGGGATGTATCCATATTCATCAAGGATACCTACACCTCTCTCTACATCCTCTCTACAGGATATGTACCCATAGAATGTAGCACAGCAACATTCTTCCCACTCCACAGGGGAGGGGCAACAACAGACCCTTGGCATTCCCACTCTATGAGCCTGATGAGTCTGATCTGCAAGGCAATGGAGCCAATCATAATGGAAGTCAACAATAAAGACATTGGGAACCTTCACACAATTGAGCACACCCAGTTTGGCTTCATCAAATGCAGATCATGCCTCTTGAACTGGGTGGATTTCTTTGAGACAGTTACCCATGCTACAGATGATTGAAAGGAGCTCCACACAGCCTACCTATACCTCGCTAAGGCCTTTGACACCATTCCCCAGTCAGGTATCATAGATGAAGTCACCAACCTGGGCATAAATCCATACATCACAAGAATGATTGCAAAATGGCTCACAGATAGATCCCACAAATTAAGAGTTGCTGGCTACATGTCACTCTCAAACCGGTAACTGTTTGGTATATACTTCTCAGAAGTACATACCAACACAGGAGGGTTGTGGTTGACTAAGTTTGCTGGGAACTATAGAGTGTTTACCATAATAGATTCCCCTGATGACACAGATATTTTCCAGAAGGGACTCTATGAGACAGAAGTGTGGTGTCAGATTCTTGGCCTCAAGCTCAATGCAAAAGAATGCATAGTAATCCACTCACAGACTACCACATAGGTGTTACCTAAAAGACAAGGTAATAAGGGATAGTCATCTTTCCTTGACAACCATGTTGACAAAGTGATTAGGAAATCCTATGTGGCCCAATCAACAAAGGGTTTGCATCAGGATCAAAACTCTTAAGTCATCCGACCCATCATTGACCAATGCATCATTTTGGATGTACCATATCCAACAGCTGGAGAGACCACAGAGGTGCTCACCAAGAAAGAAGACTACCCTCAAACAGTTGTGTTATGCAAAACAATTGGAAAACTAAATCTGTTCTCTGGAGGCAAACTCTGCCTAACATACAGAGCCATGTCCAACACATAACTGTTAAACATGCTCCATCTAAGGATTGATTGCAAAATGGCTCACAGATAGATCCCACAAATTAAGAGTTGCTGGCTACATGTCAGACTCTAAACCGGTAACAACTGGTGTCCCTCAGGGTTCAGTTCTGGGGCCCCTCCTGTTTGGTATATACTTCTCAGAAGTACATGCCAACACAGGAGGGTTGTGGTTGACTATGTTTGCTGGGAACTATAGAGTGTTTACCATAATAGATTCCCCAGATGACACAGATATTTTCCAGAAGGGACTCTATGAGACAGATGTGTGGTGTCAGATTCTTGGCCTCAAGCTCAATGCAAAAGAATGCATAGTAATCCACTTTGGGGAAAACAAAGTACCCACAGACTACCACATAGGTGTTACCCCCTAAAAACTGACAAGGTAATAAGGGATCTGGGGACACAAGTAGATAGTCATCTTTCCCTTGACAACCATGTTGACAAAGTGATTAGGAAATCCTATGTGGCCCACCTAATCAACAAAGGGTTTGCATCAGGATCAAAAGAGGTAGTGGTGGCCCTCTACTCTTAAGTCATCCGACCCATCATTGACTACAATGCATCATTTTGGATGTACTCGACTAGGCATATCCAACAGCTGGAGAGACCACAGAGGTGCCTCACCAAGAAGATTACTGGCCTCAAACAGTTGTGTTATGCAACACAATTGGAAAACTAAATCTGTTCTCTGTTGCGTACCGTCTACTCAGAGGCAAACTCTGCCTAACATACAGAGCCATGTCCAACACATAACTGTTAAACATGCTCCATCTAAGGAAAACAAACTTGAGTCATACTACACACTCCAATGATATGAACCTCACACAACAATGAATACAACATGCTGGTGGGATAGAGTACCATCTCAGAGACTTGCCTTACTGTGGAACAGAGTCCCAATGTACATCAGACAGAGCCCCTCACTGACACTCTTCAACAGGAACCTTGATGTGAGGATGGGAAACAGACAATTCACGCCAGGGATCACATCAGCAGCCCTACTACAAAGGGGCTTTGGGTACTAACTATTAGAACTAGGGCTTAGAAGACTAACCAATGGGGTGGTGAAAGCTGCACAACTTGCCTAGGCTAATATATGCTTTCGTGAAGATTGTCTACTACATACCTATGAACCTATGTGACAGGTACATATCTACAGATAGTAGATGTGTACTTCATTGTACAGTCATGTTGTACAGCAGGCACATGCACCACATACACTGTAATACTTACAGATACTGGTGGCTGTTAAGTACAGTGGGTGAGATGTGCACCTCTTGTCTTTTGTGCCATTGGGATGTGCGCTGGATGGGACAGTCCTGGATGGCTCCCTGTCATGGTCACCCTCTCACACACATCTCTGCCCATCCATCTTTGGCTTATTATACTGTGTTTCCCCTACATATATGGATACATAGGGTATGTAATAGGCTATCTGCCTGAAGGCATATATTAGTATGGCCAAAGTGTGCAGCTATCACCACACTTGGGGTTAGTTCCCTATGCATCTGTGTAGTAGAGCTGATGAAGTGATCCATGGTGTGACAGTTCAGTTTCACATACACTCATCAAGGCTCCTCTGGAAGAGTGTCAGTGAGGGACTCAGCTTAATGTAGGTTGGGAGCCTGTACCAAAGCAAGGGAAGTCTGTGAGTTAGTAATGTATCCCTCCAACATGTTCTATTTATTGTTGTGATGACTATATCCCTAGAGCATGTGGCACAGTGAGCTTGGGTTTACTTCAGATAGAGCATGTACATCAGTTCTGCATTGGACATGGACCTGTCTTTTAGGCAGAGATCACCTGAGTAGACAGTATGCAACAGAGTACAGACTGAGTTACTTCAGTCTTGTTGCATAGGGCAAATGTATGGGGCCAGTAATCCTCTTGTTGAGGTACTTCAGTGGTCTTTCCAGCTGCTGTAGGTGCCTTGTCAGATTCATCGCAAGTGTGTCGTGGTACTCTCTGATGGGTCTGATGACTGATGAGTAGAGGGAACCTCCTTTGACCTACATGCAAAGACTTTGGCAATTTGTAGGAACATATAGCATGATTTTCTAACCACTTTGTGAATGTGTTTCTGAGAGTAGAGATGACTATCCACATGTGTCCATAGATCCCTTATTATTACCTCCATATTTAGGGTGTTGGAACCTATGTGGTATTTGTATGACTGTAGCTCAAGGCCATAATTTTGACACCACATCTGTCTGACTGAGACCCTTTTTAAAGATGTCTCTGTTGTACCAAACATTGATTATGACAACCTTTTTGCAGTAATCCACAAACTTTGATAACCATATCCCTCGTGTGTTTGACTGTACTTCTGAATAGTATACACCAGACAGGAGGGGTCCCAGGACTGAGCCATGGGGGACAGCAGTAGTTACCAGCTTACAGTCCAACAGGTAGACCACAATTCTTACCTTGTGGGATCTATCTGTGCCCCAGTTGGCAATCCAACAGATGACATACGTGTTTATGCACAGGTTCTTGATTTTGTGGATACATGTGTGTGGTATGTTGGAAAAGGTCTTTTCAAGGTCTATGTAGGCTGTGTGGAGCTCATTTCATTGATTTATGTCCCGGATAACTGCCTTGCAAACTGTCTAGCAGGTTTAGGGGCCATGATCTGCCCCTGACCAAACTAAAATGGGTAGGGTTGGGTGTTTGTAGGCTCCCAATAGCTCTGTTCATGAGTTCCATAATGATGGACTCCATGGCCTTGTAGATCAGGCTTATTAGGCTTGTAAGACAATAGTTGCCATGGTCTGTTGTGAACCAACACTTGTGGAGTGTGCCAAACGTTGCTGTAAGCCATTCAACAGTTTCATATCTTGTACAGAGGGTGAGTCTCAACAGACTGTTCAGGTGCAGGGTCTGTTTGTTTTGGGGTTCACATATGACACAGCCAGGGACACCATGTCAACCCATAGACGCCATGTTTTTAGGTTTGGATAGAGCTGTTTAACCATTGTATATGTGATTTCTGGGTTTTCACACTCTCCAGGTATGGTAATGGGCACATTTGTTAGTGAGAGGGGGGTAAATAAATATGAACCTGTCTGACAAGATGTTGGCAATGTCAGTCATATATATGTATTCGTTTACACTTTGCACTAACTGAGAACATATATGAGTTTACATTGATATTTATGACATAGCTAAAGAAAGCTTCATGGCTCTCTATGGAATCTTTGGCAATATATTTGGCAGAGCTTGGCTTGGATAATGTTAGGAGTGCTCATTGTTTCATGATGATACTGATCGGAGATTTATAGATCTTCTTTGTATTTTAACTTTTTTTGAACAACTTAAGTACTTGTATTACATAGTTTGATTATGACAGGGGTCCAATATATTATATGGGTATGTTTTCATATCACTGTGTGAGCAAGGCAGGACTGGTGAATAGTGGCATTAGTCTGGAGTAAGAACTGCAACTGCCAGATATGTGTGACCCACTGCTGTACTCAGACATGGCCTACGTGCGTGAGCATGCCCAGTATGACCTTTTAGTATGTTGTTGACTGAAATTTGCAAAATTTGTTTAAGTGTGTGAGCATGCCCACTATGGGCATATATACTATATGTGTGTGAAAAATCAAGTTGTTTTTTACTTCAGGGCTCACCTTTGTGTTGTACATTGATAGAAAGTACGCTGTGCCTGCAGGGCTTCCATGAGTCAATTTGCATAGACTTATCAACATTTCTGCATACAGGGGGACAGCTATTATTTGTACATTTCTACCTGGGGGGGCACATCTGATTGTTACTGTGGGTGTACATAGGATGAGGGGTACACCTGACACTTATACACATTTGCTAGGCCTGCACTGCTATGTCAGGTACTCCATTTCAGTCTGTACTGTTGCCTATCATACTGGCTTGAGGCATACCACAGTACTACAGACCTTAGCTTCCAATTACATGCATATTCATTTGTGACTTCATAGCCTACCCAACCCACATCACACTGCCTGGCCTGCTGTTATCTGTCTGCATAGGCCTGGGGGGAGGTTACCCATATGCCTCTTCAGAGGGCATGATACAGCATTTATTTGTGTTTGTGTTTGTCTACAATTGTCCTGCTGGCTGTGACTATTAGGTATGTGACCCCCCCCCAACTGGTATGTGTGAGTGACTTAAGTTGTGTCTGTGCCAGTGAAATGCTATCATGGCTTAATGGTTCAGTACTGTGACTATAATGCACAGTATCCTGAGTTTGAGCCCTTTAACTGCTTTTTATTTTCCTGCTGGGCAGACCTGACTGGATAAGGAACAGTAAAGTAGGTGTGAGCGTGTTTACCCCACTTTGCTCAACTTTGCCCAACTTTGCCCAACTTTGCCCGACTTTGCCCAACGTTGCCCGATGTTGCGCTGGTTAGCGCAATTGTATTTAAATATGCACAATAGTGGTCAAATGTGCTTAGTAGTGCTTTATATTGCTTAAAATAGGGCACTCATGCCTCGGGTGGTGCTGTAGGGCTGCCTATGTCAGATGCACATATTACACTCCCTATACATGTTTGAAAACAGGTAGTGTCAAGTCAGGCATCCCTTTTACTGTATGTGCGAGTCAGTGAGAGGTGTTATTTCCAGGGTTTCTACTGAGAGTGTACGTGCTATGCGTTGCCTCTTTGCCAAGGCCAGGGCATACTGGGCACACCTCCTTCTGCCTACTGGGGCAGGCTCAGGTTGTTCCTCCTCTGAGTCATGCTGTGCCTGTGCAGGCCTTGGCAATGATGGGGGGCTGTTTGGCCCTGCCCCATGCTGTTCCTGCTGCAGCTGTTTCCACAGGATCATATTGTGTAGCATGGCACATACCATAACAATTTGGGTACATGTAGTTGGTGAGTAGTGCAAGGTTCCACCAGATGTGTTCGGGCACCGGACCATGACTTGAGCATCCCAAACACACTCTCAATTATGTTTCTTGTTTGTGCATGTGCCTCATTATGGAAATCTTGTTCAGGTGTGTGTGTATTTCTGATGGGTGTCATCAGCCATGGCTCCAGTGTGCATCCAGCATCCCCCATTAGGTGACCATCAGGGATGTCCCCATTGGCAAATCTCTGGTACAGCTGCATCAGATGCCAAATGTGGGAATCATGATAGCTTCCAGGGCAGCCAGCACACACATTCATTATTATGCCCTGGGCATCACACACGACCTGACAGTTGATAGAGGGGAAGCCCTTGCGGTTGATGTAGACCCTACCCCGCTCACCAGGTGGTGCTTTGATGCATATGTGTGTGCAGTCTATTGCACCCACTACCTCAGAGTATTCTGCTATTTGGTGGAAAAGACGCATATTGCTGGCCAATGCCTCACAGGAATTGGGGAAATATACATGGTCACCGACATGTGCTGACATGGCATCCAGGAACTGGTGGAGTGCCCTGGATGCTGATGCCTGTGAAATCCCCATCATATCACCAGTTGGTTTTTGGAAGGTACCTGTAGCTAGTATTCTTAGGCCAACACATACCTTGGTATCCACTTGGATGGGTTCCCCTCTGTTGGTTCTGTGTGTTAGGCGTGGCCAGCACAGCTCAACAATTTGCTGTAGGAGGTCTCTGTCCACCCTATAGCACTCCACTATCTCCAGCTCATGTAGCCCCTGGTAGGTCACCCTTGGTCTGTACACTCTTCTCTGTCTCCTCACTGTGGGTTGCTCAGCAGCATTCACAACATCACCACTCTCAACACCTTGCACATGTTAGTTTATGATAGCAAGAGCAGCCCATAACATTTTGTCTGACTTCAGCTTTTTAAGCTTTCCCTCTTTGTATATTGCAGTGTTGCAGAGTTCTTGAGAAAAAACAAGGGGGAATGGTGTTTGCAGAGTTTAAAGTGCTGGGCTGGGCTAGTCTACTGCCTGTGTAATTGGCTGATTCTGATATATTTCACCTGGCAGCTCTGCTAGTTCTCCTTGGTTAACTTCCTACTACTTCTTTTCCTTCCTTTTGCCTTTCTGTTTCCGCCCGGGGGGAAGCGCTGCGCAAACACACTGAAACGCACGCACACACTGTGTGCATGTTTGCAAGGAGATTCCTACCTTTTAACAGTGTGCACCTTGGGTTTGAGGTTTTCAAATAGGACAACTGTAGGCATGCCTCTTGCAATCCTGAGCAACTCAGGGCAAACACAAGCCACTGTGCTCCAATTAGCTTACAGCCTGTCTGACACACCCCTTCATCATGTCACCTATATTCTACTCTTCTACTCACCTACTCCTACTTTTACAATCTTGGGACATGCCTTACATGCTGGGGAAAATTGAGATTCACTATCCTTATCCTCATTTGCATAGGATTGCCTAGTAATGCATGGTTACATCTCTCACACTGAGCCCCCCCATAGCAACCACTACTCAGTGGCCATGTTGACTTCAGCCTGCCATTCACCTGCAGGGCAGAATAAACTTTTTAGTGAAAATGCCTATTTTTGGCTTTTTTAAATTATTTTCTTGTTTTTATAAGCGCCACACATTTATGCGGTGCTGCGCTATGCTTAAACATCAGAGATTGGGGAAAAAAAAGTTAAATTGTTATATTTTTAAACATTTTATAATACCAATGGCCTTATATTTGGCCATTGGCATGCTTCCTCAACTGTATGCATCCTTTATTTGGAGCTGTCATAGCTCCATTTAGGTATTTGCAGAAATGTACTCTGTTACCAACGGAGTACATTTCTGCAGCTAACACTAATCTTCCATGGACAGGTTAATGTTTCCTGTATCACAAATTTATCTCATTTGCATGGCTTTCACCAGCAAATGAGGTAATTTGCATACCATGATGCTGTCCGTGCAAGAGTAGCTTTAGAAGCTCTTGTGCACACCTCTACCAGCTGTACCTGGATCGCACAGCAGACATATTGCTGGCGTGAGCTCCTACACTCTTCTTGCACTCCGTGCAAGCCTTCATAAATCTGTGGGACTGTGTTTACTGTGAGTTATAATATTCAGTTTAAGACCTAGAACCTAAAGAATACTACCACTATAAAAATAGTTTGTGCTGAAGAGTTTGCCATGTATACTTCTTTCATAACTCCTGTGGTTCCAGAAATGTGAGGACATAATTTGATTCTGTCAAAAAGCTTATGCTCCCCATTGGAAGTTACTGTGCAAACTTCCTGAGCTCCACTGGAGTGAATGAGTTAAGGATTAAATGGTTGTCTGATTATATGAGACACCTGCTACATTGTCTCAGGATGGCCATATTTACCAAGCTATCCACAGAGACATTAAGAAATTGCAAATCCATGTTGTCAGGACATGAATTAGGTTCCTCATGAATAAGTGCAACATATAAATGCCACAACATTTCCTTGTTCTTTCTGTCACTGGGTGATTCATACACAAAATAATGACTAAAATCAGCCATGAGAATGAAACGCTTGACTTCTTACAATCCTCTCAGGTTAACAGCAAGAACTAATGAACTAATGAACTACTGAACCTATAATGATATAAAAGAGCTCACCTTTCAATGCCCTTTATGCAAACATAGGAATGGACTATCATTTATGCAAGAATATGCCTGGATTATGTATGGCAACCCAAAAGAAAATTAAAACAAGCCATATGACATTCATGCTTGTCTTTCTTCCCACTGTGAGAAGCCATATTTCAAAACAGGAGACTTTCACATCAACATTTTTAAATGATATTAATACATTGGTACAAACATAATGAGAAATAATGAAGCAGACTTTCCTACATCACCAACAAACATAATCAGACATGTAAGCATAAAATAGATGAAGTAGATTGAGTGTACAAGTATTCTCTTAATATAACATCTCTAATGAAAACATCTGTCTCACTGCTGTAAAGTAATCACAGTCCATGTTTAAATAGCTTCCATAAAGTAACAGTCACAAACAGTATCATGTCTATATATAAAAGCAAGCACGCAATCACAGGATGTTATTGCCATAGGAAGATGTTCACAGCAACTCTGAATTCTAGATAAAATCACACACAGAGGTGAGCTGGCTGGCCCTGCATCATTGAACTCATAGCAGGCATGGTATGAGAACACTGTACAGTAACCATGAAAAAATATGCAGTGAAATGTAGTTGTATAGTGATGCAAATTATGTGCAGTTCATGGTACCTCTGGGACATACACAGGCATGGGAATGTTGAAAAAATGGGAGAAAAGGTGGGAAGGTTAGGAAGTGGGGAATAACATACACAAAAGAATAAATACAAAGAGGCTTAGATCATACCTCTCAAACTCTTAGTGCAAGAAATCTGAAGAAAGTCTAAAATATTGGAGTACAAAGGCCTAAAAATAGGGACATATTTAAATATTGCTCTTATAAACTTAGAAGGTTCCTAGATTAATAGGATTTGTGATTGCATGCATTTCCTGAAAGATATTAAGTCTGAAACTCAAATGTATGTCATTATTTAGTTACTTCAATCCAAAGTGATTTGCCAACAAACCAAATTTTATGAGGAACAGATCAAAAATATGAGGCAAAAATCTGTACAGTTGAGAGCTATGCTTATAGTTACTCAAACTAGGCAGGGAAGATAAGGGATGAACTCTAGCAGACAAACATAGAACAGACAAATGGCTGGGGATAAGACAGTGATATAGCACTATCCAAGCTGATGACCAATCCAGGGGATGCAATTAATGGATTTCCTGAGTTCAGCAGCCACACCCTCCTCTGGCTGCCTGTTAGCAGGGTCCAGGCTGTGTAGCAAATCTCCATTTTACTGAAGAAGGTCTGATAAGTGATGACCCACATTACAAATGCCCAGTGAGCCTCCACTTCTACCACCTGATTCATCATTGGTTGAGCCATTGGAGGTGACAGGAGTGGACTGTTTGATTGGGATGTGCCAGAACCCCACAAAGTGAGCACTCCTAACATGATTACACACCTCAGTTTCAGCGTTGGCCAGACCAAAAGGAGGTGAAAGCTTATACACATACCACTGAGTAGTACCATCATGACTTCAAAAGAAAGACAGAAAGGGAAGGGTACCATTGCTAATGATGTCCCACAGATGGTACAAAACATATTTGAGACATGAAGATGTAAGAGTTATATGCAACATGCTGTACTGATAGTCTCTGCTTTCTCCTTTGGCAGCTAGAAGTGATCTCCTCTTTTTTTGTCCATGTTTTGAGACTAATGGGACATGCCAACCATCATACACAAGTGTGAGTAAGATGCAAACAGCAGTAGCAAGGAACAGCTTCACATTTATGTCCATTCAAGCAGAAGCTTAAGAGCATGCTTATATCATGTGAAGTCAGAAGCACTACTCTGTGTATGTGGAATCAAGCAAAAACCTGACATGGAAATTATAGGCTCAGACTTAAGCTGCATGCCCACAAGTTTATACAATGGTCCAGGAACATAAACTTGTGGTTAAAGCACACCTGCACAGGCAGTTTTCATGTCTCACAAAAAAAAATCAATGCCAGAACAATACAGCAGCCAGAGTATATATACAGTTGCAAGTCTTTGCCAAACTGGTATAATTTGGTATTTCTCATGGTAAGCAAGCTTTTTAATAGCATTACTCTGAAAGTCAGAGCACTTTTTAAAATAACAATATGAAACAGTAGAAATGTTGAAGAGAATACCAGTCAACAACTGGAGGGTGGCCACCTCCCAGTGCAAGTCTTATAGATGTCAGGGCATTCTTATCTTCAGTGCAAGGAGACAATGAGAGTACAGGGATAATACCGGGGGAGGGGGGAGGCTATGTTTAATTATGGAATGCTCAGTTCATCGAACCTCTGATGATTGAACATAAAACAGTGAATGTTCATTCATCAAACGTTCACTGCATTGAATGTGTGAGATGGGGGAAGTAACTAGTTGGCCAACATTTCCCTGTCTCACACACAGCACTATTTTAAACCCACCCAGGTGGGGGCTGCACCTCCACTCCCCAATGTGGAGGGCTTTTGCCCCACCACTCCCCCAACTATATATACCAACTCTGACATCACACTACAGTGTGGAAAAAGGCATGGAAGTAGGTGGTCAACATCAAGAAATTCACCCTTTTCCCCACTGTAGTGCGATCTCAGTGTTGGAATATATATTTGGGGTGGGTAGGGGATGCAACCCTCCACCTGGGTGGGTTTGAAATAGTGCAGTGCATGTGATGGAGAAATGTTGGCCAACCACTTACTTTCCCCATTTCAAACGTTCACTGAAGAGAACATTCAATGAATGAACGTTCGCTGTTTTATGTTCCATCGTCGGGGGTTCGATGAACTGAACATTCAATGATTAAACATGGACCCATACCTGGGAGAGTGGACATGGGTTCTCAGAGTTGCCAAACTCTACATATCTCACAGGGATACTAACCATGTTAGTATACTTACCAAACCTACTACACAGCAACGATACACATATGATGTGTATAGAGAACATACCTACATACCACTGTATATCTTCGCTATAGGTACACTGGGTGTTCAGGCACAAAAGAATATCAACACAGGTAATTCCATGAATAATGTGACCATTTTAGGCCCATTTTAGCAATGATATGGGCCTGTGACAAATGCATAACATTTGCTATTTAAAATATTTCAAGAATTTAGGATAACATATACATTATGCAATTATATTAACAAAATGTAAATAGCAATAAAATCACTTCTCAACCAAATACAGCAAAATAGCAGTTATACATTTGTGAAAATAGTACTGACAAAACAGTACATATCAGTTTAGTAGCTTGAATAATTCATATTTGGAGTTTCAGTAAATTGGGTAAAAGAATATTAAATGTACCACAAAGTTATTACGAATCTTAAAGAGAAAAGAACAGCCATCATAAATGGGAAGAGAGACATGAATGGTCAAGTACAGCAAAGAAAAGTAGAATATGCAAAATGGCAGAAGATAAGTCTCCCTCTGCTTATGAACTACTGGAAGTACAAAATCTTTCAGAGATCCTCAATAAAAAATAATGAAGCGAGCAAGTAGTGATATCATTTGGTTCATAGGTTCATAGGTAGGTACTAGGCTATCAGCCCAAGGGCCTATGTAAGCCTAGCCAACAAGGTTCCCTGGCTTACGCCACCCCCAAGAAAGTTATTTTCCTGTTACACTGTCAAGCAGAGACACAGAAGTGATCCCCTGGGTGTATTTCCTATTTCCCATCCACCCATCAAGATTTTTCTTGAAGAGTGTTAATGAAGAACTTTGCTTGACATAGATGAGTAGCCTGTTCCAGAGTATGGGAAGTTTCTGGGACAGGAATCTATCCCTCCAGCATGTCCTGTTTATTGTAATGACAAGGTTTAGGTCCCTAGAGCGTGTAGCTCGGATGGATTGGGATTTCTTTAGGTGTAGCATGTCCAACAGCTCTGGGTTTGACATAGCTTTATACGTTAGGCAGAGATCACCTCGGAGTAGGTGATATGCTATGGAGTAAAGCTGGAGTTTTTTGAGGCAGTCAGTGTAGGGCATTTGTTTGAGGCCAGTAATCCTCTTTGTGAGGTACTTCTGTGGCCTTTCCAGCTGCTGCAGATGTCTTGTGAGGTACATTCCAGAAGGGGCGTTGTACTCTATAATGGGTCTAATGAGTGTCGAGTAGAGGGGAACAATGACCTCTTTTTTCCTGGATGAGAACTCGTTTATGATGAGGTGTGCCACGTAGAAGGACTTCCTGACTACTGTGGCGATGTGACTATCAAAGGAGAGACTATTGTCCACCTGGGTCCCAAGGTCTCTTATCACACATTCGGTGTTAAGTAGATTGCTGCCTATGTGGTAGTTCATGGGTACAGAGTTTTTACCAAAGGGAATGACATTGCACTTTTTGGCATTGAGCTTGAGGCCATGGCTCTGACACCAGGCATCTGTCTCAGCGAGGCCCTTCTGTAGGATGTCCACATCATTTGGGTACTTGACTATGGCTCCTAGTTTGCAGTCATCTGTGAACTTTGTTAGCCAGAGGCCTTCTGTGTTAGCCTGTACTTCAGAGAAGTAGATACCAAACAGGAGAGGTCCCAGGATGGAACCATGTGATACTCCACTTGTCACTGCTTTGAGGTCAAATTTGGAGTCTGCAACTTTTACAGTGTGGGTTCTGTCAGTGAGCCAGTTGGCAACCCACCTTGTGACATAGGGATTTATACCTAGTTTAGTGAGTTTAGCTATAATTCCAGAATGAGGGATGGTGTCAAAAGCCTTGGCGAGGTCAAGATAGGCTGTATGAACTACCGTACCCTCATCTACGGCTTTATTGACTGCCTCAAAGAAGTCGATCAGGTTCAGGAGACATGATCTCCCTTTTACAAACCTGAACTGGGTGGGATCCAGAGTTTGGAGGTTACCAATGTCTTTGTTTATGAGTTCCATGATGATACGTTCCACAGCCTTGCAGACGAGGCTCGTCAGGCTAATAGGTCGATAGTTCCCGGGATCAGTGGTGGCTCCCCCTTTGTGGAGTGGGATAACTGTTGCTGTGCACCATTCAGTGGGCACAAAGCCTGATGCGAGGCTATTATTAAACATGGTGCTTACGTGGGGAGACAGTTCATTCTGAAGTTTGTGTAAAACACAGCCTGGGATGTTGTCTGGTCCTACGGATGCTGTGTTTTTGGCTTCAGAGAGTACAGCTTTTACCTGCATAGTTGTGATTACAGTGAACCTATCTGCCAGGATGTTGGCAATATCAGTTGGTTTTGTAATGTCATTTTAAGATGAAAGGAGAAATAAAATGTAAATTTATAATGAGGTAAACTACAATGAACTTATGAAGTTGTTAAAAATGTGAACATTCATTTATAGAGTTACATATACCTCTGAGTGATATAACGTTGCATCAAAACCATATGTGGTACACAATGTGAACCATTGATTGAATACAAGCTTCAGACAATGCAGGTTGTAGGATTTATGTTATAATGCCAAGTACTCTAATGAGAGATTAAAAACTGGAAAGAAAGAAATGATAATTTCAAAATAAATCAAACTCAGATGGAAAGTGGGGAGTGAGGAAGTAGACCAGATTCATTAATACCTACACTATGGTTATTTGTGATTTCTAATCACTCAGAAAGATTACACTAAGTGTAAATCTACTTTACACTTTATGGTAATCTTTATGAATCCCCCTTGATAATTAAGGTGGCAAGTAAACCAGTAGGAAAACTAAAATTAGGAGGAAGAAGGTGTGAGCTATGCTTGTGTTGTCTGTTCACTCAGAATGGTGTACATTTAGTGCATGTTTTAATAAATCCCAGGGAGTGAGTGTCTGGCAATCTTATATTAATAGGTACCAACATTTAAAGTAGACTTGGCTAGTCACTATCAATGAAAGGTGAACATGTTTGTAGTAGAAAGAATTCATGTTCAACAATCTTTCTACAAGGTATTGGCTAATTCACAAAGGCATCATTATGAGCTGGAAATTGTCTGTTTTCCTTTTTTCAGAGCCAGTAGACTTAGCAGGGTGGTATTTTATTGCCGCAATTCCAAATAAAAAAAAAGGAAATCCTAAGTGCAGAGTGAAAGATAACTATAAAGCAGTTTAAACCATGTTTCTTTGCTACAAAACATACAGAAAACAATAGCTGTAAAGGGCTGCTTATCAATTAAAATATAATTAGACTGATGGAAATTATACACATTTTGAACGTTTTAATACATTTTAACATGAACAAGTGTGCAATATTGTATTCTATCTTGCACTGTATTTTCATTTTGGTGCTTAGTTTTATACTGCGTTAAACAGAAGTATAATGGTTAAGTCCAACATGTAAAATACAATGTGCAATCCATGATCAATTCTTCTTGAATTGCACTTTACTCAAAAATAATTTGCTTGTTTGTTCATGGTAATGTCTTCTAAATATTTCACAGTAAAGTCTGTATCATATTTTCTTTCAACTTTGCAAAAAAAAAAAAAGTCAGATTGCTTCACTTAAGATTGCTTCACTTAAGAGTGGCATGCAGCATACCTCTATGAAAATGATCAATTTTCTTGGGAGGTATGCATTCCAACAAACTCCTACAGCATTTTTTTTATTATTATTTTGGAATGCCATTGTGTTTCACTCCGTGCTTCAGAATGCTGTCCTTTACTCAAATTCCAAGAATCAGTACCGTATGCTTTTGTACTTCTTAGTTGCAAGTCTTCATTGAAAAGACAGAGAGAAACAACAGTTTTGTTATAATGTAATCACCAATGGAGTTAGGTCCTTATAAGAATTCAAAAGTCTTGTTAATAAATACTAATATAAGGCAATACCAAGGTATATGGAGAAAATCAGCTCTATGTTTCATAGGCAGGAAATTAATATTTTACCTCTATATAAATGTAATTCAACAAGGAATGCACTGCATACTATTTTGAATTGAATTATGCATACTTAAGAAAGCCAGTTACAGATTATTTTACAGTTTTGTCTAGAACCAGCCTTACATATTATATTTTATGGCTCAGAAGTTATTCAACTGGAAATAAACACAACATAAAAATAAATGCATTTAGGGAAAAGATTAATGCTATGAGGTGTTAAAGAGCTGTTTCCAGTAGTCCAGGGCTTTTGTGCTTCTGAGAAAGTCACGTAACCAAATTGTGTTCTCAGGTATTTATGATCTTTAAACCAAGTGCTTAGTAACTACTTAAGGACTTATGAAAAGACACATGAGTGCTTGCTAGCCAGGAACATGTGTAAAGAGCATTGCCGCTGTATGGTACAGAATATACAACACACAAAACAATGGTGGACTGAGTGTGGTGCTCAAGTGTCCACCTATACACATTGTGGAATGGATTGTACACCAGTTACATATATGGCACCCTCACTGTGGTTTACAAATAATCAAGACACACCATGGATCAGTACCCACATTGTACTTTGAACTCAGATCCAGGTCACTTAATATATGTTTCACTTCATACTAATAATGACTGAAACTTCATTATTGGGGTTATTTGATCTAGGCTGCATTTATAGCTTTGAAAGCATGTTTCCCATTTGCAACACAAAACATGTTTTTAATATTTCATCTACATTATTTGGCTAAGGGAAAATGTATTTGATTCGGCATGCATAGCTATTCTGTTTTTGATTACAAAAATTATGGTTTAATTTTATTCACAGTTCTTTTACAGCAAGCACAGGCTGGCCACTCATTTACATTTCAGTGAATCTTAATGACAATTTTTATAACCTTATCAAGGCAAATAAGAAGCAATTAGACTCTGGATCCAGAGTAGTCTCATAACTCTCTCTTTCAAACTATTTTATGTGTTAAAATTATCAAAACTCTCCATTGTTGACATCTTTGTCAACACACTTTGGGCGAGTAAACAGATGTTTGACAGGAGTGTGAGATCAACAGTCCTCAGGGATTAGGAATTATATCCCTTCCCCAGGGATTGTGCAATTTTGTAGTTAGTAATCATAATTATCATGGGGTGTGGCCCCCCAGCATGAGGGTGTAGAGGTCTTGCCCTGCAAAAAACAATGATTTTGACTTCTGTTTTATGAATTTGTTTGTATGCTTCAAGGGTATTCCTTGGTGCATGGTTAGTGCTGTGTCAACGTTTTGATAATTGTAATGATCTTACATTGGGCAGGATTCACGAAGCCTCCATGTAAGAGTTATAACTCATACACGGAGGCTGCAGTTAAACGGAGTGATGTCAGCATGCTCTGCATATTCATGAGAGCATGCTGAATCACACTTAAGGCCAACGCTGTCCGTGTAAGACAGTAGGGGCGTGTCTGTAGGCCGAGCCCTGTAAGCGGACACGCCCCAGAAGAGGAAAAGTTCCCAAAGTAAACACCCACGACAGAGTCCACGGAAATGTGAATAAACAGAACACAACACATGCCCCCACAGACTATGAACAGAAAACATATAAATAAACATGTTATATATTTTTTTTAATTTGTAAAAATGTTTAACCGTGAGTGCGCTCATTTGCGCGGGCTTGCCCGTAGCGCAGCTACAGTTAGCAGTCAGTGGGAAAGAATATAAGAACTAAATTTGCAAAATAAACCAGGAAGCAATAGCGTAGCAGTAGAGATGTTGGCTGAAGAGCAGGCATTCATAGTTCGAGCCCCCACAACACCAATTTTTTTTTTTTTTAGCAAAATAAGCAGGAAACAAGTCCCTGACAAATATGTACACATAAAACCACAATTTATGTAAAATGTAATGAAACAGCCCATTTATATTGAAGAAATGTGAGGTAACAAAAGAATAAAAAATGCCAGATGTGCCTATAGCTGAGCTACAGTTTAACAGGGTGAGTGCATCTGCCCGTAGGTGAGTAGTGGTTTAATTGTTGCAAAATGAGTGCCCGTAGCTGAGCAGTGGTCTAACACGCTAAATCTATGTGCCCCTAACTGAGCTGAGCGTAATATGCATGCCAATAGCCAAATGAGGCTTAAACCAGTGTACCCCGTTTGCGCGGAGCTGCGCACCGCGCAAACAAGCTAACCGACGGGCAACGTTGAGCAAGCCGTAGCAAAACTGCCTTTACACAGATACACCCCTCAGCATGTCTAGACAGTCATGAAAAATAAAAAGCAGTGGCCAGGTTCGAACCCAGGATACTATACACCATAGTCAAGGTACAGAACCACTAAGCCATAACAGCAGTGCCTTTAAATGCAATAATAGCTAATATATAGGAATGAATACAAACTGGAGCATGACAATGCAGGTTTACTGAAGTTGATACAATTCCAAAATGGCCAATCACAGATATGTGCGGGAAAAACGGACTATATAAGCCCCATAGGAGGGAATACACAGCATAAACGATTGTAGAACTGACCTGCAGGCAGAATGACAGGAGTAGGAGAGGGTAGTTGATTTCGAGCACAAAGGTGGGGTGTTGAGGAGTCCAGGTACATGGTCTGGCTCCTAGTCCATAATCATGAGGCCCAACTCATGCAGGGCCAGGTCCTCTGGGGAGCATACAGGGCTGAGGCGTGGGACCGGTTGGCTCATGATCTCACCAGTGCCACAGGGATTCCAAGGACTGGTGAGCAGGTCCGTCACCACCATGCGGACCTGAAGAGATGCAAGCAGGACCAACTGAACCTTTGGATCCAGGAGGCCCGGCAAACACCCAACGCCCCACTACTGAGTAAGTTACATTTAATTATGTATGTAAGAAATTAAACTAGCTGATATTATGGAGATGTGTATTCCAATATTACTTCATTTATATTACAGCTGCAGGTGTCCGTTCTGCGAACTGCAGAGCCTATGGCGATAGGCTTGTGCGGTTGCACCACCAGGCAGGTCAGTAATCCACTACCAGTAACTGTAAAGAAATATAAAAGTATGACAGTCAGCAAAAGAGTGCAGTGTAGTCAGTAAGGAATAAAATGTGCAAGTAACAGTGTGAAAGTGTCTGCAAGTATTGCTTGATTACAAAAGTGTGTTTCAGCCTGTAAGTTAAACCAAAAAATGAAACTGTCTGACATATATTCTGAAATAAAAATGCCCTACCTGTAAGAAAATAGTACACAACCTGCAGCAGGCTGAAATGTATAGCTGCAGAAGATGATGAAATCACATGTGTGAAATATATCCCTGTTGAAATACTGAAACATGACAGAAGTGAGACTGATGGAAAGGATTGTAATAACTACAGGTAAAACATGTCAATAAAGCCTAGAAGTAAGTACCATCCTGAATAGTAAAATGAAAGCAAGTGAGAGAGTGTGAGAAAGTGTCATGAATCCAGCAATACAGTAGTAATAACCCCTGAATAAAGTATACTGCAGTCAAGACAGAATGAAATGCATGTGAGAATCAAAACCAAACAGCAAATCTGTTCAAAGTGTTGCTGCATCTGGAATGTGTATCCCAGAATCTGGATATGTTGCTCTCAGTCTGCAATATGCAGATAGGATGATTGTCTGATATACCAAACATCCACACTTGTCTACAGCTATATAAAGCAAATGTAGCAGGATGATGTAGCTGAACAAAGCTAGATATGAATGTGTATGAAGAACAATAAAATGTATATTGATGTTGCAGTAACAGTCCTATCACCAAGTTGAAATAGTTATCATATAGGAAACTGTAGTTAGAACAGTAGTGTGTATATAACTGTAGCTATTACAAATGTACAGCATATGTATTGTTATTCAAAGGTGTTAATATTATTTCCTTTACCCCACCCTATAACCACATATAACCCATTCCACGTGAAAATGGTATGTGCAATCACAATTAACACCCCTGGACGTTTGTCCTGTTGGGTCATATATATTTGCATGTCCGTTGATGCATCTGCCCTGTTCATACATCCACACCTGATGGCCTGTTGCCATCAATTAACCCTGCATGTTGTTGGACTGTGCATTTCTGGTCAAATTATGCATGTGTTATGCACGCTGTTCAATGGTGTGAATATCTGGGTGTTTGGTTAATCGGAATACTAATGCATACTGTTACAATTAATTGTGAATGGTATTATTTGTCACTAACCCAAACTGTCATGACATAATGCAAAACATAGGATGACAGGGAAGGCAGGTTCCAGTGGACCCACCTCTCCCACCTCAGCTGGCGAGTGCACCTGGCACTAGTGCCGAGTCCGGACCCTCCTCCAGTGGCCCTGTGCCACCTGCGGGTGGAAGCACTGCAGGGGATGGGGCTCACCCCCCCTGCAAGTGTGGCCGGAGGAGAACCACCACTCACCCTCCGTAGCGTCCGGACTGTGGGGCGTAGGGAGATTCGGGACTCTGTTCTCGAGCCCCTACGCCAGCTCGAGGCACAGGTGGTGCAACAAACGGGCATGCCTGTTGCCTGGCCTACACAGCCCCTAGCACAGCCCTGTCCTGGGCAGTGAAGGAACAGTGGCAACTGCCTATGGGTGGGGATATCAGTTCCACTGTTGCCGTCTGTGGGCTCATGGGCTCTGGATATCCAAACCTTCATCCCCGTCAATTGTGTAACCCCCCCCCACACATGTCATACACCACCCCTGTATGCGTCTTGTTTGTCTTGTCTGTTTTCCTACCCAACCTACCTCCCCAGCTGTACCAACTTCCTTCACCTGACATACCACTCTCACCTGAAAAAAAAAAAAAAAGGCACTCTGTACCCACAAAAAAATTACGCCCCATACATAGCTGCCCATTCCGCACACATGTCTGCTGGACATGGAACCTATCAATTACAATTGGCTGTACAACAAGTATTATTGTTGTCCTGACACCTCTCTCAGGGGTGGAAGGTTTCAAATGTCACACCAAATTACAAGCCGCTATGCTTCGCTAGGGATGGCTTGCACCTGTCACCCCTGGGCTTTCGGATATTGGCAAAGGCTCTTGCTACCCCCATAGTGCCTTTTTTAGGCAAGGCTCAAAAGACAAACCCACCTCCATAGGTATCACAAGGGATAAGAAACTAAGAGTAATGCTACTCAATGCCAGAAGTCTTAACCTCAAGATGCACACACTTGAAACTCTCCTTAGCATGGAGAACATCGATATCTGTGCAGTAACAGAAACCTGGTTCAGGGCTCCCGAGAGCACCCCAGCACTACCAGGTTATACCTCATACCATGCTTTTCGGCCCCAAAACTTGGACCGAACCACAAAAGGAGGGGGAGCATCGATATTCATCAAAGATACCCACACCTCCAGGTTGGTGGCAAAGCACGAAGCATCAGAGACTATCCATGTGCAACTAACAGTGGGTAAAACTGCCTTCCAGTTTATAGCCTGCTACAGACCACCCTCCCAAACCCAGGAACCCCACTCGGCCTTCCTGAGAACACTGGAAAATATGAAGGTCTCTCCAAACACCATTATATTGGGCGACTTCAACTACCCAAACATAGACTGGGAGCATTATTCTACCTCCAACACCTAGCCCAAAGGTTCCTAGAATTTATAAACTCAGATTCTATGGAACAGCTTGTTACCACTCCCACAAGAGGGGAAAACATACTGGACCTGATCATCACCAACATGGGGACTCTATGCTCCAGACCAGAAGTGTATCCCACACTGGTAAGATCAGACCATAAACTAATCTCACTGGATATTCACATCCCGACCCCACCCCCTGCCCAGAAAACCACAGTGAAAAACTTCTCTAAAGCAAATTTCACACTCCTCAAAACTGAGGTGGAATCCTTCAAAGCCCCTGGGCCTGTGGAAAATACGCCCAGACCGCAGAATCCTTTATAAATGCATTCTATGAACACCTTCAGGAATGCATGGATCATCGATCCCAAATAAAACCAAGACCCAATCCTCCAAAGGCAGACGTCCTGTCTGGTGGACCCCAGCCATAAACAAACTATACAATAGAAGGAGGAAGCTACTAAATGATTCATTCATAGGTAGATTATACTAAGCTAACTACCCTGCCGAGCCATTTAAGCCTAGCAAAAATATATTCCTGTGAGACTCAAACCCTGCACCTTGTGTTTGTAAGGCAAACACCTTAACCATTAGGCCACCCTCCCAACCAAAAATGATAGAGCAAAATCCCAAAAAGGGAAGGCATCACTGATCAGTCTTAGCAAAAAACTACGGGCACACATAAAATTGTCTAAGGCCAGCTTCGAGAGAAAAATTGCACAGGACACTAAGGATAATCACAAGGCTTTCTTTAGTTATGTTAGGAACCTGGATGGTAATTCCCAGATATGCTCAGAATTAGTCCAAAATGACAAAAAATACACCGAGCCCACAGACATTGCCAACATCCTAGCTGACAGGTTCAGTGCAAACTTCTCCCCTCCCACCAAAGGGCAAATATCTATCCCAGCAGAGTGCTGCCCCTGACATCTCAGATGCTCAGGTAAGAGCCGCCCTCTCCAAAGCAAAAACACAGCATCAATGGGACCAGATGGTGTCCCGGCTGCGTCCCTACATGAACTCCAAGAAGAGCTAAACCCAAACATAAAACTACTGTTCAATCTCAGCCTTACTACAGGATATGTGCCCAAAGAGTGGCATACACCAACAGTGGTCCCTCTCCATAAAGGTGGTGCCTCAATGGATCCTGAAAACTATCGCCCCATAAGCCTGACTAGCTTGGTCTGCAAAGCTATGGAAAGGATCATCATGGACCTCATAAATAAAGATATTGGGGACCTACAAACACTGGATCCTACCCAGTTCGGCTTTGTTAAGGGTAGATCCTGCCTCTTAAACCTGGTTGATTTCTTTGAAACAGTCACCAAGGCCATTGACGAGGGAAGGTGGTCCACACAGCCTACCTGGACCTCGCAAAAGCCTTCGATACAATACCCCACTCGGGCATTATAGATAAGCTCACCAGCTTAAATATAAACCCCTATGTCACTAGATGGATTGCAAACTGGCTCAAGGACAGAACCCACATGGTTAGAATTGCTGGAGCCATGTCAGACTCCAAACCAGTTACAAGTGGTGTCCCACAAGGCTCAGTCCTGGGACCTCTCTTGTTCGGTATAAATTTCGAGGTACAGGCCAACATGGAAGGACTGTGGCTGACCAAGTTCGCAGATGACTGCAAACTGGGCCATAATTGACTCTCCAGCCGACACAAGCATCCTCCAAAAGGGCCTCATAGAAACAGACAACTGGTGCCAGAGCCATGGCCTCAAGCTAAATGCCAAAAGTGTATAGTCATCCCTTTGGCAAAAACAAAGTGCCACAAATTACCACATAGGTGGTAATCCATTAAGTACAGAAGAAGTAATTAGGGACCTGGGGACCCAAGTTGATAGCAATCTCTCATTTGACAACCACATGGCCAAAGTGGTTAGAAAAACATTTTATATAGCCCACCTAATCATGAAGGGATTCACATCTAGATCAGGGAGGTCATCGTGCCTCTTTACTCATCCCTCATCAGGCCCATAATTGAGTACAATGCCCTTTGGGATGTACCTTACCAGACACCTGCAGCAACTGGAAAGACCCCAAAAGTACCTCACCAAGAGGATCAAAGGGCTCAAACAGATGCCATATGCTGCGGGTTAAGAAACTCTAGCTCTATTCAGTGGCATACCGCCTGTTCAGAAGCGATCTGTGCCTGACGTATAAAGCCATGTCCAACCCGAATTAATGGACATGCTGCACCTCAGAAAATCCAAATCCCATCGAGCTACACGCTCGAGAGACTTGAACCTCAGCACTGAAATAAATAGGACATGCTGGAGGGACAGATTCATAACCCAGAGGCTCCCTTCACTCTGGAATAAAATCCCAGTCCAGGTTAGGCAGAGTCCCTCATTGACTCTCTTCAAGAGGAATCTTGATGAGTGGATGGGAGATCGTAGGTTTACTCCGGGTATCACTTCTGTGTCACTGTTAGACAGAGGCACAGTATACTAACCTCGAAAAAGGGCATAGCAAAATAAATTTAAAATGGGTGGCGAAAGCCAAACACATTCTGGCTAGGCTTATAAATGCCCTAGGGCAGATAGCCTAGTATGAACCTATGAACCTATGAACCTATACATATGCACAGCTGTTGCTGATGAAGAAATGGGCAGCTATGGGCCTTACCTACATCCCTCCTGCACATCCCAAGCTTGTTTCCCTACTGTCTTACCCTCTTTGTGACCCCTTTTTCACCAATTTCCTGTCTCCCCATTTTCTTTTCTTTCAAAGAAAATAGCGCAGGTGTGCGCCAGAGTAAGCACCGTTAAGCGGTTGTAAGCGGGTGTGCGCGTGTTTGCGCATAGCTAAACGGCAGTGCGCATGCGTGAGCTCCGTGCAAACCAGCGCTAACCCGGTTACAACTGCTTAAAAGTGCCTTAGTCACTTTGACAGGTCCTGTACTCAGTTCAAAAGCAAAATAAAACCCCACTGTCAGTCCCAAACCCAGGACCTTGGAAACAATAGTCTGTACGACCTACCACTAAGCTATGACTCTTATACAAAAGCATTGTGCTAAAATAAATATAACATGTAATAGTAGGAATAAATGTAAAGGGAATATAGGATGTGTAGTACCCAAAGCATGTCATTTAAAATTATTGTCAAAACTACTGGATTTCCATAATAGTAGTGTGTGAACAGAAACAGCCATGCTAGTTGGTAGCTTGTAGATAATAAGGTCAGTTAAAGTACATATATAAATGTATGTATATGTACATATATATATAGAAATATATATCTATATATAGTTGTAGGAGTCATTGTGCATACACACTTGCTACAGGGAACATGAGAGAGGAATGGAGAAATGTGAATATACAACACAGCCTGAATCATGAGAGAGATACTAACCTTTACACTCACAGAACACTGTCCACAGCATACCAGCATGGTCCCCACCCTCACAATCTGAAAGGGCAATGCCTATCCCACATACCCTTTTATAGCATTGACCTGAAATCACAGTGAGAACTGCAATCAGTACACAACTGGCTGTATGCAATTAGCAAATGCTGGCTTACAATTGGTGCAGAGGCCATCACATGGACCTATGCAGATACCTACAAAAGCATCCAGTGCTAACACTCCCCACATGCAATACATTCATTGCATTGTCTGTAAGCAGACAGAGGGAGAGCGAGAAGTGAGAGAGAGAGAGAGAGAGAGAGAGAACAAAAAAAAAACGCAACCAGCTGGGACAAACACAGGTAATGAAAAGTAGCAGGTTAATAGTGGGCATACTGTGAACCCTCCAAATGTGCCATAGGTCTGTATCCATAGGTATGTCCATGTGATATGTTGTGTATATGTAGTTCCACCAAAAGGGGATGACCATACATTACATGTCAATCAGTCTTAGGTCATGATCCTGGCAGCAGTTGTCTGTGCGTTGGCCCAGCAATGGCTGTAGTGACTGTTTTGAAAGGTCAGCCAGGTTCAAAAGGCAGGATCAGCCCATCCCAAAGGCACACTGGCTGGGAACAAGTGTCTGCAGGTACTCGATATCACTGCATATGCATCCCATACTGCATAATTCCATAGCTTAGCAGACCAGGCTTGTTATGCATATGATGTGGTAATTCCCAGGGTCAGTCGAGGTGCCCCCTTAGTGGTGTGGGACCACTGTTGCTGTATGCCACTGTCCAGGTACATATCCTGTAGTATGGCCAAGATAAATTATCATTGTTATATGCGGTTGTATGTCCTCTCGGAGTGCCAGTAGCACACATCCAGGGATACCACAAGGTCACAGTGATGCTGTGTGTTCTTCTCTGCTGAGGGTGGCCCTCACCTGGACATGTGAGATGATAGGGAGGTTAAATCCAGCTGTGATAAATATTTCAACTGGTGGGGGAGAAGGAGGGGGGATACGTGCACCAAACATGTCCGCAAGATTGTTGCCAATATCCGTGTGTTTGGTGAATGTTAAGTAGGTGTGTATTAACACAGAGCATATCTGAGGCATGTGGTCCTTATGTGTAACATAACTGAAGAAGGCCTTGTGGTCATCCATAGTGTATGTGTCCATTTCCCTCCCAGAGTAGGCCGTGGCCGTTGTTATGACGGACCATAGCATAGTACCAGTGCTGACCACAGATGCCTTCCCTTAATGTGAATGTGGTCTGCCCTGCAGTAGCCTCCTGCTATTGTTATACAATCTGCCTCTGTCTGGGGTCCACCGGACAGGATGCCTAACCTTTGTGCATAGGGTCTGGGTTAGAAATGTGTGTGCAAGTTCCATGCAATCTGTGGCATGTCCGTGGTAAGCATTTGCAAAGGGGTCAGCAGTGTGGCTTGTGGCTTCCACTGGCACAGTGTGCTGCATGGATACCATCTTAGTCCCAGCAAGTGAATAACTTTCTAATCACATACATATCAAAGTAGTCTACTGTGCTGGTGGTGGTGGTGGGATATGTATATCCAGGCCGAGTAACTTCTGTCCACATCACAGTAGTGGATGGTGTCCCACATACAGTACCTTGGGATGTACCCCCAGAGTGAGGTTGTGCATTGCACCTGTCAGTGTGTGCTGATCGATGGGGCATGCTACTATGTTGTGTGGAATGTGGCAGGTATTGTTGCACAGGTGTTGGCTGAGCACTGATATCTGGCCATGTACCTGTGTATCCACCATGACACACACACATGCAACATATGGGAGTAGTAGTATATCACTACACATGAGTATCATGTATAGTATGTGTGCCATATATTGCTGACATGGTCTGCTGATATCCTGTTTGTGTTCTCTTCCAGGGAGATGGCGCGACAGCGTAACCCCACCTACTCTGTGGTGGAAGATGAGGAGATCCACCAGAGCCTGGTGCGGGAGTATGACATCCTGTTTTCCCGCACCAGTCAGAATCAGCAGGAGAGGGCTGCACTGTGGCAAGACCTTGTCTGTAGGGTAAATGATATTGGCACACATAACAGGACATATGAGCAGGTACGACATCACTGCAGTGATTTAATCCAAAGTGTCCGGCAGCATGCATCAGATATCCACAGGCAACAGGTCGCCACAGGAGGTGGGGTGGCCACACATCCCCCCCTCACCAGACTGGAGGGGCTACTCCTAAGTGTTGTGGCTCCAGCCCAGGAACACCAACAGCAGTACACCTGCATTATGATGGAGGCTGGTTCCACACAGCAGCATGACATGGAGCGTGCAGGTAATATGCCATATGTACACTTGACTGTTCTGTACACTGTATCATATGCAATATCAATGGCACAGTTGTGCCCACTGACATTAATCTCATCATTTCTGCAGGTCCCTCCAGGGTTACAGCAAGGCAGGCCATCCATGCTGGTGAGTGTGTTTAACATAACCTATAATAGTCCTGATAATGCTAGTAACAGTAGTGTAACTCAGTAGTGCTCTGTGTGTATACTGCGGGGTGTGCATGTGTGCATGTGTGCATGTGTGCATGTGCCCATGTGTGCATGTGACCACGTGTGCATGTGTGCATGTGTCCATGTGTGCATGTGTCCACGTGTGCATGTGTGCATGTGTCCACGTGTGCATGTGTCCACGTGTGCATGTGTGCATGTGTGCATGTGTGCATGTGTGCCTGTGTGCATGTGTGCATGTGTGCATGTGTGCCTGTGTGCATGTTACCACGTGTGCATGTCTGCATGTGTGCCTGTGTCCATGTGTGCATGTGTGCCTGTGTCCATGTGTGCATGTGTACATGTGTCCATGTCTGCATGTGTGCATGTGTGTATAAGTGCATCACTGGTAACAATGTCTGGAGACTGTAAACTGTGTTTCCTGTCTTCCTCCCACAGGTTCTGGGGCTGCTCTGGTGACCTGCAGCAGGGAACCTGAAACCTGTGCCACGGCTACTGGTAATGATGATATTTGTGTAATGGTACAGGAAGGTGTGTCAGGGTCTGCCATTGGTCATCCAATTGACAGTACACAGCTGTCAACCCCATCATAGCGCACAGTCATCCTGCCTGTACATCCTTCGTCACCATTGTCCCTAGGTGATGGACAGGAAACAGTGGGCACAGACCAGTGTAATGTGGTACCTGTGGCACATGCGTCCCCACACAGCAGCCATGGGCAGGGTCCTCCGATGGTACCACACAGACAGTTGCCCATGGGTTCTCGTGGGAGCATCTGTGGGCGTACTGCCTCTGGCCGACATGCCCAAAGAGGTCTGTCAACCTCAGCTATGTTTTGTACTGTCATGCAGGTACAGTCATGTATGGAAAGGTACACCAGACAGGGTCTGAGGGAGCTGAGAGCATGTCGCACAGCCATGACAGACAGTATGCGTGACATTGCGGATGCTATCCGTAACTTCACTGATGTCATAGACAGACGTTGTGGGGACATATTATAGCAGTTCCACAACCAGATGTCCATGAGCCAGGGCAATGGTGGGCGTTTGCGGCGTCGACGTGGCCGTATGCCGGCAGCAGCAGCAGCTGGCAGTTGGCGCGGATGACAACAGGCTCGCGCACATCCCCATAGTGCCAGCAGCAGCCCCAGCAATGCTGGGTCTGTGCTGTCATCGGAATGCCCCAGGAGACCACGTGCATGTGGCTCTGGACACTCGAGGCATGTGTCAGACATGGTAACTACTGCAGGTCACAGGTATTTATGTGTATGTGTCACACACATACATCATGTGTGCAATGCCATTGCTGGTTTAGGCAATGGCATGCATTGTTATGTACAAACACCCACACAAGGTAATACTGTGTGACACAACCACACGTGACAGTTGTGGGTTACCAAAACATGCCTATCTGTACTCTGACAATGGTAATAGACACAGTAGCAGAGCACACTATTGGCATTACTAGCCAACTAGCCCTGTTTGGCTGTGCTGATAGTGTGGTGACATCCCCTGTGTTTACTGGGGGAGTATGCAGCATCTGGTGTATTGTAGTAATTGTCAAAAGATCTGTTCTCTCACACTTGCATTTACACACACCCTACTACCCCCACACACATGCACACTTGCCATTTGCAGAATTCATTCCCCTACCTAACTAAGTCATGACACGTAAGAGAGACGCATTAGCAAAGCGCACTATTTGGTTTACTAGATAGTTCCACTTCTCTGACTGTACTTATAGGGTGCTGACAACATCAGTATTTTGAAAGGGTAATGTGCATCAGGTAATGTGATCTCCTGATTGCCAAAACTAACATGTTTTTCATACGGAAATGCACACACACAAACTCCCCACATCCAAACACACACACATGCCATTTACAGGCTTCAAACACCTACCTAACTACATTACGATACTTGGGAGAAATGCATTAGCAGAGTGCGCTATTCACATTACTGGGAGGCTTCGCTTCTCCTGTTGTACTTATAGGGTGCTGTCATCATCTGTGTTTAGAAAGGGGAGTGTGCATCCTGTAGTGTGTTCTCCCAGTTGCCAAAAGGGACATTTCCCTCACACAAATTTGCACACACACACTAACCCCCCTCATCCAAACACACACACTTGCCGCATTAGCAGAGTGCACTATTCACATTACTGGGAGGCTTCTCTTCTCCTGCTGTACTTATAGGGTGCTGACATCATCTGTGTTTAGAAAGGGGAGTGTGCATCCTGTAGTGTATTCTCCCAGTTGCCAAAAGGGACATTCCTCTCACACAAATTTGCACACACACACTAACCCCTCTCATCCAAACACACAAACTTGCAGGATTCAAACCACTATTTAACTATGTTATGACACTCGAGACGGACGCATTAGCAGAGCGCGCTATTCGCATTACTGGGAGGCTTCCCTTCTCCTGCTGTACTTATAGGGTGCTGACATCATCTGTGTTTAGAAAGGGGAGTGTGCATCCTGTAGTGTGTTCTCCCAGTTGCCAAAAGGAACATTTCCCTTACACAAATTTGCACACACACACTAACCCCCATCATCCAAACACACACACTTGCAATTTGCAGGATTCAAACCACTAACTAACTATGTTATGACACTCGAGACGGACGCATTAGCAGAGCGCGCAATTCGCATTACTGGGAGGCTTTTCTTCTCCTGCTTTACTTATAGGGTGCTGACATCATCTGTGTTTAGAAAGGGGAGTGTGGATCCTGTAGTGTGTTCTCCCAGTTGCCAAAAGGAACATTTCCCTCACACAAATTTGCACACACACACTAACCCCCCTCATTCAAACACACACACTTGCCATTTGCAGGATTCAAACCACTACCTAACTATGTTATGATACTCGAGAGGGACGCATTAGCAGAGCGCGCTATTCGCATTACTGGGAGGCTTCCCTTCTCCTGCTGTGCTTATAGGGTGCTGACATCATCTGTGTTTAGAAAGGGGAGTGTGCATCCTGTAGTGTGTTCTCCCCGTTGCCAAAAGGATAATTTCCCTCACACAAATTTGTACACACACACTAACACCCCCCTCATCCAAACACACACACTTGCAAGATTCAAACCACTACCTAATTATGTTATGACACTCGAGACGGACGCATTAGCGGAGCGTGCTATTCGCATTACTGGAAGGCTTTCCTTCTCCTGCTATACTTATAGGGTGCTGACATCATCTGTGTTTAGAAAGGGGAGTGTGCTTCCTGTAGTGTGTTTTCCCAGTTGCATAAAGGGACATTTCCCTCTGACAGCCTTTCACACACACAAACCCCACTCACCCACAGTGAGCATTTGCAGGATTCGAACCGCTACCCAACTATATTATGACACTTGAAGGAGACGCATTAGCATAGCGCACTATCAGAATTACTGGGCATCTGTTCTGCACCTGTAGTATTTCTAGGGTGCTGACATCTTTATTTCCACAGAGGTATGTAGATGTAGTACTACCTGTCATGTGGGGGATAGCATATATATGCATTTGCAGCCACCTACGTCAGGGTCAGATATGCACATCGCACTGGTAGGTTATGTTCTATACCATGCTTTGGGACCACAGGACCTGTAACACACAACACAACCAGTCCAGAACACCACACCCACATCCAGGACACACACTTAGCTTCCCTGGGAACAGTGCCAGGATATGCAGGTATTCACATACACCATTCCAGTTGTTAACATCAGGTACAGGCATATTGTGTGTGAGAACTACTCAGGCCTCTACCACTTTACCCTACAGCCACTACAATTTGTGGGTCCATGTGTGTGCTATGGCAGAACCACACACCACAGCCACATGGGTGTATACATATTGCACCTGTCCATCTGCAACGTGGGTACTCACTGTTCCACACCAGAGGTAGACCACCATTGTTGATATCTGACCATACCCACCTTTCCCTGGACATCCATATCTCATCTCCACCCCCAGGCAAGGTTGTCACTGCACACAAACTGTGTTTAGCACAAGCAGACTCTACACTTGTGTAGACTGGGTTGGATGACTTCAGAGGACCCATGCTGGAGGACTATACTGGCCACTCAGCATAATCCTTGGCAATTGCATCCTATGAGCATGTGTACAGTTTGCATTGGTCATGCTATCCCACATATACCCATGACTGCTCCACAACAAGACACCTGTCAGCTGTAAACTGGCCATATATGTGCCGTTCAACAGACAGAGTGACCTAATACATTGCAGAGCTGTGGCCCACAGAGGGAGGACATCTGTGGACAGTTCCAGCCCGGCACTTCATTCACACATACTCATTACAACACAGTGTTGACAGTGGAATCATCCAGAGAATGCAGATAGGGCTCCCCTCAGTCTGTTATTGAAGGACACCTACTGTCAGAGATCCTCAGCAACCCTCTCACAGCACACACCGACAACATGGCTGTGGCTTAGCACATTCAATCCCTGAGACCTCCATGGTGCCCTGCTTGACAGAGGCACAGCTCACTAGCCTCACATGTTGCCTTCTGTGACCTACTTTACAGTGGCATGGTAGCCTACTATCCTGGGGATGCAGATGCCAAGCACACTCTGGCTGAGCTGTCATTCCCTGGGGCAAGAAGCCTAGTATTGACCTCTACACCCATATGTTCAATTGTCGGATGCACAATATTTGTTGTGCTGTTCTACTGTTTGCAGGTCTTTATTGCCATAGCATTCCCTGTTCCTATGACCAACTTGTGTATCTGTGGCAGATGTTTGCATATGAAGGCGATCCACTATATCACTTATGTCTCTGTGGTCATTTACTGTGTGCACTGGGCTGATTGCTGTGTTGTGGTTGGTTCCTGGACTGACACGTACAAATACCAGATATGTGTGGCCAACTGCTACACGGAGATATGGCCTAAGTGTGTGAGCATGCCCAGTTCAGCCTTTCCATGGCATGTTGTCTGACATATGCCTCATTTATCAAAGAGTGCGAGCATGCCCAGTGTGAGCTTTCCATATGTTGCACCCTGAAGTCCACTACATATTTGGGTGTGTGTGACCTTCGACAATATCGCACGTTTATGATTGTGTGTTGGGTGTCATGTTGTGTACTAACTGGTCAACTGCTTCATGTCTGCCACAACAGGGATTATACTGTGCCTGCAGGAATTGCATGGGATACTTTGCAGACAGTTTTCAACATACTTTCATAATGACCTAACACTGTAGTACCGTATAGTGTACTGGTTTGGTACTTTCACTGTGGTGGACAGTATCCAGGGCTTTAGTCCTATGACTGCTTGACATCTTCATAGTGAGCACAACAGACTGTGTAGGGGCCAGTTGTGCACATATGACCATGTTGCAATATGTTCAGATATGGACTACCTACACCAGGCTCGTCCAACATTGCTAGTGTATTCCACAACATGGGTGGACATTGGCAAACACTAGCGATGTTCCGTAGGCCATTTCTGATGGTAGTCACAGGGTGTGTTTGTCCTTCGACACACATTGTAACTGGAGTTTGCCATTACGTATGTCATGGTTGGTATACTGTGCCTCTGTCTACCTCTGACATAACAGTGATACCCAGGGTAGCCTACCATCTCCCATACACTCATCAGGATGCCTCTTGAGGGGTGTCGATATGTGGCTCTCTGGCTGACCTGTACCAGGAGTTTACTGAAGTGTGGGGGTGCCTTCTGTGTTATGGATCATTCTGTACAGCTTGTCCTATGTATGTCAGTGCCAGGGTTCAGGTCTCTCATGTGCATAGCTCACTGCCATTCAGATTGTACAAGGTGCAACATGTTCATTCATTCCAGGTTGGACATGGCTTCATACATCAGGCACAGCTTTCCTGTAGCTGGGAAGGATGGCGGTGTGTGGGGCTGCAGTTTGTTTACTCAGGCAACACATGGCATCTGTTCATGCTCTTTGCTACCCCTAGTGGGGTACTGTTGTGGACTTTACAGTTGATGGAGGTGTCTGCTGCGGTATATCCCACAGGGGCTATTGTAGTCAGTTGTGATGCTGATGGAGGATGGCTGCAGAGCCAGAGTGAGTTCCCTTATCTACATCTGCCAGCCTTCATGTTTGGGTGGGTATATGGTACATGTTTCTGTGAACACTACAGCCACATGTTTGTCCAGTGCAGGATATTTATCACCTTTTGTACCCAGGTCTCACATTACATGTTAGGTACCTCATGGGTTAACACCTGTGTGGTAATTTGTGGGCACTTACTGTATATCCACGGTGGTTGTCTATACACAGTTCTGCAATTAGCTTGCTGACATGGCTATGGCTACAGTTGTCTGTTTGTAGGTGGCCCTTTTGTGGGTTGCTTGTGTCAGCTGGGGGTCGGATATGGTGGGCTGTTTGTACTCCTCTGCATACATGCTCAGTCACAGTCCTTCCATGTTGGCCTATACCTATGGGACATGTATACAGAACGGGGGTGGGGGGCAAGACAAGGCCTTGTGGGATGCCACTCATATCCGCTTTGTTGTCTGACATGGATGTGGCATGTCTGACCATGTCAGTTCTGTCCTTGTTCTGCTTTGCAACCCCTCTACTGACATAGGGGTGTATATTTAAGCTGGTGAACATATCCATACTGAACACGTAATTTATTGTCTAGAAGCATGTGCACGGTCCAGCTACGCTGTGTGGACCACATAGCCTTCATCAATTACCTTAATGACTGCTTCAAATGGGTCAGACATGTTTAGGGACCGGTTCTGCAGTTACAACAGCCACAGTGTGTAGGGTCCAGTATCAGTAGGTCCACATTAGCCTTCTGTCTGCGGTACATACTGATCCTTTCCATAGCTGTGCAGAACAAGCTTGTCAGGATCCTGGGGTGGTAGTTTGGAGTATCCATTCAGGCAACACCTTTGTTGTGATGGACCACTGTTGTTGTACACTGCTCTTTGGGTACATATCATGTGGTAAGGCTGACATTGGCCAGTAGTGTGATTTTGCATTCCATTATTCTTGGGGTCCATGTTGGCCTCAGCACAGGACACCATCACATACCTTTGCTGCTGTGTGTTCTGCTTTTCAGATGATGGCTGTTACCTCAGCATCTGCAATGTCAGGGGACCATCTGCTGGGATAGGTATTTTGCACTCACGGGCGACTCTTGCACTGCACCTGACAGGTTGTATGTTAGCAATATGTGTGTGTGTTTGGTATGTTGTTTGTAATATCTGTGTGATTCGGAGCATATCTGTGGATGCCCAACATGGTTCCTACCATCAGTTGGGTAAGCCTTGTGATTATCCTTAGTGTCCTGTATGTTTTGTATCTTCATAGGTTCATGGGTTCATAGTAGGCTAGACACCCTAGGCCATTAGTAAGCCTAGCTAGAGTGTGTGTGTCTTTCTCCACCCCTTGCTATGTTCAGTTATGGCCATTTATGAGGTTCTTCACTGTGCCTCTGTCTGGTCGTGACACAGTGGGGACCCCCAGTATACATGTACAGTCATCCATCCACTTGGCAATATTCGTGTTGAGGGGTGTCAGTGAGGGGCTCTGCCTACCATGGATTGGGATCCTGTTTCTGGGTGTGGGGAGCCTATGGGTTATGTATCTGTCCCTCCAGCACATCTTATTTCATTATGTGTTGAGGTTGACATCTGTGACTCTCACAGCTCCAATGGCTTTGATTTCCTGTGGTGTAGCATGTCCATTACTCCTGTGTTGGACATGGCCTTGTACAACAGACATACAATGCCTCTGTGTAGGCAGTGTGTGACTGCAGTCAGCTGGGGTGTCTACAGCCAGGCAGCATATGACATATATTTCACACCCTTTATCCTGTTGGTGGGGTAACTATGAGGTCTTCCGAACCGCTGCAGGTGTCACATACGGTACATCGCATATAGTCATTGTACTAGATTATGGGTCTGATAAGGGAACAGTACAGTGGCACAGTGACCTCTGTTGATGTTGATGTGAATCCTTTCATGATAAGGTTTCCAGTATCAACAGTCTTCATAGCCACATTGGCATTGTTGGTGTCACATGACAGATTAATGTCGACCTGTGTCCCTAGGTCCCTGATGACTCCTTGCATACATAATGGTTTGATACCTATGTGGTACTTTGTGTACCTTGTCTGGTATTTGGTGGGACATTCATACTGTCCAGTGTCTTCGGATGTCTGGGTGGAGTTCTTGTGTGTGAGAGTGTGGTCTGTCGCATGCTACAGACTGTACAGCAGTTTTGACTACAGTTATGTGCACATGGGTGGTGTCCGCTGCTTTGTGCATTGTCAGTTACCTGGCTATATGGGTGTCTGTGCTGCATATGGATACTCCCCCTCCTTTGAAGTCCTGTTGCAGGTGTTGGGGCCATAACACATGATATGTGGTATAACCTAGTAGTGCTGGTGTGCTATCACTAGGCCTGCAGCAGGCTTCTGTCACTGGACAGACATCAATGTTCTCCATAATGGGAAGTGCCTCAGGGGCATGCATATTGCAGTTTACACATCTGGCATTGGTCAGCATTACCCTTATGTTTCCTACCACTTATGTTTTCTAGGGTGGTGGGTAGTCTTTTTGGCCTTGCCTACATACGGCTCTATGGAGGTGGCAAAGGCCTTATCCAGTATCCAGACGCACATGGGTAACAGCTGACAGCCATCCCTGTAACAGCAGCATGGCTTGTCATGCTTGACATCTCAAGCAGACACACATTAGACCCTCTTGGACTGACAGCTGTAACTGTGCCAGCTGTTAAACATGAGCATTCTGTGTTTGAACTGTGGCATCATATTTGGTGAGGGTTGGATGCTGCACATAGCCAGTGTCATCCCGCCCTGGGGTACATACTCGGAGGGACCATCCATGTCGCATTTGGTGTTGACCAGGGAGGTACATCTCAGGTAATTCACACCAGCATGGACATTGAGTGCATCATATTTCTGCTTGCTTTGGGGTGACCTGCGTACTTGTGTTAAGTGGCATTTTGTGGCAGCCTACAAGCAGCTTACTCTACCCTTTCCCTTGTTCAGTATGGTGAGTGAGACAGCTGTGTGTCTGCCTATACAGACACCTATTACGACTGCATCAGGCATGTTGTTTCTCCTTCAGGCCTGTGACTGTTTGGCACACCAGCTTTGCATACTATTCGTTGCATGTGCTATGTTTGAAGGTTGTGGTTGCTTGTGATCTACTTTGGAGGCTTCTGTTGGTGTGGTGTGTTTGTAATTAAGGCCTCTGGGAATATTTGTCTGTGTTTATGTGTTTGGTTTACAGTTGTAGTAGGTCTATGTGGGACTGGGTTTGTGGTGTATGTGGTTACCTTCTCCTCCTGACTAGTGTTGACAGTACTGAGTTGTTGGAGCTCAACCTCTGGTTTGGATACATGGATGCATCTATCACATATGTTTGTATTTATTGGGGGGTGTTGTGGTTGTCTGTGTACTTGGTACTGGCGTCACATTGCCTCTGGATTCACAGATCATACTTATTGTGGCTGGACTTAGTGGATTGTATGTGTGGACATATGTTGTTGCCATACTACTGGTAAGTGATTACTTCCCTTTTTATGTTTGCTCTATCATGTGGTAACTTCCTCATTCTTTTGCATGGTTTGGTAATGGCTGGAGGCCAGCATGCCAGATGCCTGCGTGTATGGCATTGTGTGTTGTTGTTATTTGTGATTGCATACTCCAAGCATTCCTGGCTGTGTTCATGGAATGCCTGTATAACATGTTCTGTGGTGTGTCCCATATTCTGCACTTGCACAGGGCCTTTTGTGGATTCCACATCGGTTTTGAGGGCTGCAACCTATACTTTACACATGTTTTTCACTGTGGTATTCTGGCCAGGGACTGGGGTCAGGGTGTGTATATCCAGTGTGATTACTCTTTGGTCTGGTCTTACCAGTGAGGGGTACACTTCTCATCTTGCCATCCAGTACACATGTTGCTGATTATCACATCCAGTATGCTTACCCCTCTTGTGGGAGTAGTACATTGTTCCTGGGCATTTTGGTTTATGGAATCTGAGTAATTTTCTCCTACTGTGTTGGTGGTAGTACAATGCTACCGGTGTATGTCTGGGTATTTTCAGTCAAGCAATATAATGTGGTTTGGGGGGCTTGATATATTCATGTATTCCGACATAGGCCAGGTGCTGTTCCTGGTATTAGGACAGTGGTCTGCAGCAGGCTATATACTGCGAGGCAGTTTTAGCCATTGGTATTTGACCATGGCTATTCCATGCTGCTTCTTGTTGTGGTACCAACATGGGGGTGTGGTTATCCTTGCCATTTCTTGCTAGTCACCCTCCTTTTGTAGCTTCTTCCATGTTTTGCGGCTGTACAGCACAGTATGAGGTGTGACCTGGTAGTGTTAGGGTGCTGATGTGAGCCTTGCCCAGTTCTCTATTACAGGACTGGTATCTACATTCTCCTTACTGTGTGCATTTATACTGCACACATCTTGCTGTTTATACGTCTGTCATGGGGTAGTATTACATCTAGGTTCCTATCCCTTGTAGAACCTATGAAGGTGGGTTTGTGTTTTGAGACTTATCTATTCAGGGCATGCTGTGGGTACTGACAGCCTTTGCCGGTATCCATGGGACATTGCATGATAGGTGCACGCCACCCCTAGCAGGTGGTGCATCATGTCAAACTCCGCATATCTTCCCAGCCTGTAACACATTGGCTCCACTTTGACTGACTGCATTACTTCAGCCAATTATTGTACTTGATCTTCTTGTCTTCATAGTGTGGCATCATGCTTGGTGAAGGTGAGATGTTAGGCAGGGTCTTCATGTTTGCATATACTAGATGGTGTTACATTGCTTAACACATGGCATTCATGCCTCAGGTGGTGCTGCAGGGCTGCCTCTGTCGGATGCACATACTACACTCCCTGTACATGTTTGAGAGCAGGTTGTGTCATGTTAGGCATCCCTGTTACTATATAAGTGAGTCAGAGAGGGGTATCATTCCCAGGGTTCCTACTGAGCCAGTGTATGTGCTATGCGTTGCCTCTTTGCCAAGGCCAGGGCATACTGGGCACGCCTCCTTCTGCCTACTGGGGCAGGCTCAGGTTGTTCCTTCTCCGAGTCACGCTCTGCCTGTGATGGCCTTGGCAATGGTGCGGGGCTGTTTGGCCCGGCCCTATGCTGGTCCTGCTACAGCTGTTTTTGCAAGATCATATTATGTAGCATAGAATATACCATGACAATTTGGGTACATGTAGTTGGTGTGTACTGCAAGGCTCCACCAGATGTGTCCAGACACCGGAACTGTGACTTGAGCAGCCCAAACACACACTCTATTACATTACGTGTTTGTGCGTGTGCCTCATTATGGCGTTCCTGTTCAGGTGTGTGTGCATTTCTGATGGGTATCATCAGCCACGGCTCCAGTGCATAACCTGCATCCCCCACTAGGTGTCCGTGTGGGATGTCCCCATTGGCAAATGTCTGGTACAGCTGCGTCAAATGCCAGATGTGGGAATCGTGATAACTCCCGGGGCAGCCAGCACACACATTCGTTATTATGCTCTGGACATTACACACGACCTGGCAGTTGATGGAGTGGAAGCCCTTGCGGTTAATGTAGGCCCTACCCCGCTCACCGGCTGGTGCTTTGATGCTTATGTGCGTGCAGTCTATTGCACCCAGTACCTCAGGATATTCCGCTATTTGCTGGAAGAGACGCATATTGCTGGCCAATACCTCATGGGCATTGGGGAAATATACATGATCACCGACATGTGCTGACATGGCATCCAGGAACTGGTGTAGTACCCTGGAGGCTGATGCCTGTGATATCCCCATCATATCGCCAGTTGGTCTCTGGAAGGTACCTGTTGCTAGTATTCTTAGGCCAACACATACCTTGGTTTCCACTGGGATGGGTTCCCCTCTGTTGGTTCTGTGTGTGAGGCGTGGCCTGCACAGCTCAACAATTTTCTGCAGGAGCTCTCTGTCCACTCTATAGTGCTCTACTATCTCCAGCTCATGTAACCCATGGTAGGTGACCCTGGGCCTGTACACTCTTCTCCGTCTCTTCACTGTGGGTTGTCTGGCACCATCTGCATTGTCACCACCCTCAGCAAGTCGCCTATGTCTCATTATGACAGCTATGGCAGCCACTAACATTTCTGCTCTGAGTGAAGCTTTTTCAGTTTTCACTTCTATTAGCTTACTCCTGTCCTGCAGTGTCTCTTAATGGAAACATCCTGCACTACTGTTTGCAGAGTTTTAAGTGCTGGGCTGGGCTACTATTCTGCCTGTGTAATTGCCTGCTTCTAATTGTTTTCACCTGCTAGCTTCAGCAGTTATCCCTGCTAGCTTCCTATTAATTCTGTTGCTTCCTTTTTCCTCTCTGTTTCCTCAGGGGGGAGCAACGTGCATACTATCTGAAACACGCTCACGGTGGCTTACACGCGTGCACGCGTGCTTACACGGTTCAGAATCTACTTATTTGGGTTTAAACGCTCATACACCCGCGCAAACACTGTTACACATCTGCCAACAGCCTCCAACATACTCAGCCTGCCCTACACACGCGCACACCTGTGCAAACAGTGTTAAACATCTCCCAACACGCTCCCACATGCTCAAACTGCCTTACACGTGAACACACACTGTCCTACTCACGCTTCATGGCGCGCACACGTGCGCATGCACGGCCAGCAAGAAACTTTGGTGTAGGTAACAGTGTACACCTTCCATTTCTTGACTTTCCATGACTTATCTAGTGGCACACCTCTTTCCATGATCTGTGCCTGTCATCTGTCATGTTACACTGGCCTCCAATGAACTGCATTTCTTTCTACCATTCCCCCCTGTGATGTCACCTATCTGCTACTCTATTCCTTCCCCTTTTGTATCTCTTACACTACTCAGACTGTGCTCATTTGCTATGTGACTGTGAGATTCAGTATCCGAACCCTCATTTACATGAGATTGCCTACTAATGCTTAGTTACATGTCTTAGACTCAGCTTCCCCCCTTAGCAACCACTACACGGTGGCCATGTTGTTTCTGGTCTGCTGGTCCCTGCATTGTCATTCCATGTATTGCATGAAACCCACATTTGTGGGTTTATAACCTTCTTTTTTATGGTTTTATACAGCGCAGCCCGTTTGCGCGGGGCTGCGCTGGGTTTAAACATCGGTGATCGCCGAAAAAAATATATAATTTTATCATTTTGCCATCGGGTTGTATTGTCAATGGCCACATATTTGGCCATTGGCATGCTGCCTGAGTCATATGCAACCTTTTTTTTGGAGCTGACATCGCTCCGTTGTGGAATTTGCAGAAATGTACTCAGTTGTCAGCTGAGTACATTTCTGCAGCTAAAACGTCTCCTACACGGACTGGTTTCTGCTTCGTGGATCGCTAATATACCTCATTTGCATACCTTTCAGATGCAAGTGAGGTATTTAGCATGTCCACGCCCAGTCCGTGTAAGAGACGTTTTAGCTGGTCTCTTACACGGAGCTTAGGGCTGTTCCTGGATCGCGAGGCTTGCATGGAGTGTCGCACGTCTCCTACACTCCGTGCAAGCCTTCGTGAATCCTGCCCATTATGTTACAAGCATATAGGGGGAGTGTTTATAAAAGATTTAGAGAACACACATTATATAAAATGTAAGAATGTGGCATACACTGAGCTGCCTATGTTCCACTAATCTAACCTAGCACTGAACTGAACAATTATGTGCAGTTTTTAGAGGTAGGTCCAGGTATACTGCCCACTTATGAATATTTCTGATAGTTATGACTTCTTTTTCTGACAATAACTGTGATAAATGAAGAGAGGCTGTTATCTGATTTCACTGAAACATGTACAAGTGTAAGCTTATTTAAGATTTACTAGCTCAGAACTGTAGCATATGCTGGAAAACAATTTAATTCAATAAGATCAATTTTCATCTAAAGCCAAAATTCATAAAAGGATGGAAATACTAAAAGTAGAAGGTATTTTAGACAGGAAGCAACATTTATGTCATATGTAATATACTGCCAGACTGATAAGCAAAAATGATGATTGGAAGCCTTGTTGAGAACCCTGTTTAATTTTTTGCAATTTCTAACTGTTTTACAACGTGATAGAGCTCACTGCAAACAGATGAGCTATTTTGTGCAAACAAAAACAGCTTGTAGGAATGTGACATGCACTAACCAGACAGAACAGCAAGGAATTTTACATTACATAACAGTAGATAACACAGTGGGTTTCCTATCAAATGCTTACAACTCAGAAGATTGAGTGTCACACAGTTCCCATAGCCCTACCAGGAAAGTCGGCATGCCAAAAACTGGCATGTCTAAAATTTACACTGAATGCTGAAACTCTACTGGTCTGGACCCAGGATCAAGCTCTCACATGGATTCGGAAGGGGGGGCAAGTTTTAACAGTCAGTAATGTCGATATTTGACAAACGACTGTGGGTGGGCAGGGTTTGCTCATCTTGATCCAACCTTCCGAATGTCGAGCATTTCATAGGAAACCAAAACAGTGGTAAACAATAAGGCCATAGCTATGATGGGGTGAAGTCGGTTTCTGTCCCAGGTGCAAAATTTTAGAGGGCAAAACTTGCATTTAAAATAGGTAATGATCAGTCCCTTAAAGTAAAAAATATGATCACTGGGCATGAGTGACAATCTGTCCTTGCAGCTACAAGAACTAACTGTAATTACTTAAGCAGCTGGTGTTGATATTACAGCTCATTAAACATAATAGCTGACGCCAGCTTACCTAACTACTGCTCTGGTAGGCAAACTAAAAGGAGAGGGTAACTGACCTTGCTACAGCTTGTTATCCAGCTGAAGGTAGAGGACCAATTGACCTAGCCGCAGCGCTGGTAAGAATGCTGAAAATAGAAGGCAGCTGAACTTTGTCAAGCATTATAGAAAAAAATGCCACTAAGTATCATTCTTCAGGACAAACAAACAAATAAACATACAAACAGCAACAACAAAATAAACAGATAGCCAGCCAGGATAGATAGACAGATGGATAGATATACAGGTAGATAGATAGATAGATAGATAGATAGATAGATAGATAGATAGATAGATAGATAGATAGACAGATAGACATACTGACAAATGGGCAGACATAGAGCTAGGCAAGATAGTGAACGAATTAGCCAGACAAATAGACAAAGAGGCAGATAGTTAAGAATTATAAGACAGATAGTAGACACCATGAGTGGACATATACACGGATATGCTTTTACTACAACATGTAGAACACTGTAGAAAGCATCAAGAAAAAAGGAGGATCAAGATGGAGTGTAAAAGGCATTGCAACAAAGTGGTCACCACAAGCATGTTGTCATAGATATAGCCATGCAAGATAGTATGATGCAGCATGTGGCATGGGGAATGCAGTGCATGGGAATTGCAGCAACAGATAATTTCAAGATGCAAATGACACCTATGCATATTTGGCATCTCAGCATGTGTGAGGCAACAGAGAGCAACATAGTACATAACATACTGGAAAAGGATAGCTACAGAGGTAAGCACTGGACAGCAAGAATAACAGGGTCTACTTTATTTAAACGAAAACGCATTATGTCGAGCACCACTCCATTGACACATATACACCAAACCGCGAAATAATCGAATGCATGAAACCACGAAACACAAAATACCGAATTGTCATACGTGGCCAACCCCACCGCCCGAAACATACTACCCACCCAAACAAAATAAATAAACCACAAACATACACCAACCAAAACCCTACTTCTAATACTACACTAAACCCCACATACACCACTATCTATGCACTATCCTTAACCCCTCCCTAACCCTAAGGTCTGTAACTACCGCACACTTACCCTACGGTGCTATACCCAAACAAAATAAATACACCACACACATACACTAACCAAACCCCTACCTCAAACCCTAGTTAAATACATTACCCATCTTACATTACCTTAACTCGCACCCTAATCCTAACCCTAATGTCCGTAACTATCGCACACTTACCTTACGGATCTGTAGCTCAGACGGGCCAACCAAAACACTTCGACATTTTGAATTTCACAGTTTTGTGCATTCGCTGGATTCGCTGATTACATGTCGATGAACTCGCATTTGATGTAATGCAGTTTTGATAGAATAAAGTAGACCCGAATAACACACATGGTATATCATACCAGCCTAGTTAAATGTGCATACAAAACATCCAGGGATGTGGCCTACAAAAGGTACTCCAGATGGCACTGTCAAGGTGAAGCAGAAGAGTATGAACTACCAACACAATGCCCACTGGAACAAGTCAAGTTTCACAGAATAGCAAGGAATATATACCTCCCCTCAAAGTACAAGACAGGCAGTGCATCAGGCCTATGTGTATATTATCTAAGGCATCATGTGAGAACAGCATATATGGCATGAAGGTCACAACATAACAGTGAGAAACCTGCATGCAATAACATTGAGGTGAGTAGCAGGTAAACAGGACAGGGAGGGAAGGCTGGATTAACTCTAAAGAGGTGAGTTTATATCAGTAAGAGAAGGTGGCAATAGCTTAAGGGGGTTAAAGTAGAAGATAGTAAGGCAAGATATAGAAAATAGATTTGAAAAAAAGATGGCTTACAGATCAAAAAAAGGTGATACATATTTCTAGTGTTGTAAGTACTAACCAATAACCAAGGTGGAAAGGGAGGCAGTGGTGAGAAAATCAGAGTGAAGAAGCAAGCAAATCAAGAGTTTGACTCAAACAAGAATTGAAAAAAAAACACAGGTGACACTTACCACCATATGACAGAATCACAGACTGCCAATAAAATAACATTTTTAGTACGTATTGCTATGGAGTTGTAAGCCCCTTGCACCCCCATCATGCTTGCTGAACATAAACCTGGCCCTGTCTCTAACCCCAACTGTATACCTTACCGAGAAAACCCCTTTCCATAATACTAGCACTACTGTACACACTAATTCTACACAAAACACTCAGAGAGTAATATGCATGCACAGCACTAAACCTATTCTTTGCCCTGGCCATTACTCTAACTCTAACCCACATACATTTGTACATGTACTTCCACCCCTAATACTGGAACTTTTGGTGTATCTGAAAGTTTCTGCATAAAATCCCAAACCAAGATTTATCATACCTAGAAGCACACTCAGTCTTCCTTTTCTTGACATCTCCAACACTTCACAAAGCTTGAGAAAGTAAGCTTTTGATGAACTTTGAAAGCACTTCAATCTGTTGACAAACTGGCAGTTCAACAGAGTGAAGTGTACCCACATGATACATATTATAGACTGATTGCTTAGTCTTGTTATCCAAAGACGTGCATCATTCTTTATAGACCCACTTCAGTCTCAGTCTTAGACATATAAAATGCACAAAGCATGACCATTAATAAGAAAGAAACAATATATATATTAAAGTAAGACTACAAGCTTATATAGCATGTGCATTCAAACTAGCAGATTATATCACACGATTACATTGTAGATATAACATGTGCAGTGATGGAAAAGACAGTGCGAGGGAATTTAATAAAGCCTATGCATTTATTTTTCTGTGAAAGCATTGCTATATGCTGCTAACATAAATGCAAACATTTTTAGATTCATTAAGTGCGGCTGAGCGGCGCACAAGAGCATGCCAACATGAACACTTCCATGGCATGCAAATCACCTCATAAGCAGGTGAATCTTATGCAAATGAGGCAGGTAGAGAAATCCAGCAAGTAGATAGGCAGCTCTACAGACCACATATCAGTGTTCATAGTGTACACAAAAAAACTCCATGTACAGGACTGTAGACAGACACAAGGGGCTGTAAAAATGTAGGTAGATAGATGGAAATGACATAGCACACACAGATATGAACAAAACTGTCCTCTGTGTATTCCAAAAGTTACAGTTAATATATTAAAATCATTTTTTAATAATCATAGCAGGTTTTCACTGTGCACCGCCATGTGCAAACATGTCTTATATATAAAAAAGTGGAAAAATAAAATATTAATATCATGAGACAGAACTGTATTACAGGACCCTATGTGCAGTGTCTACAATGGTTCACTGATGCTGTTGCTAACCTGGAAGGGCTTGGAAGCATGTAGTATCCAGGTTATGAGCATGGATCCCTATGGAAATGAGGGGGAGTTACTGAACAGCATAATGGGATAACAGTGTCTGCATAGCCCCTCCATGTAGGCAGAGAACCATACTGGTGTCCACAGAGGAAGTAGCTGACATCAAGAGAGGGTGTGTCCAATAACTTCTAAGCTGATTGGAGCTTAGCTGTGCCTGTTTGTGCTGCACACTGCCATGCTGAGCATGTAAGCCTGAGGGTGTGTGTGCACTGACATCTAAGCTTTGTTTATCTACAGGGCATGTGTTTTCATGTGTTTGTGTGGTGACCCACTGTGCTGAGCATGGAAGTTTGGGGGGTGTGCACTGATTTCTAAGCAGTGTTTATCTATGGGGAGTGTGTTTGAGCAGTGCACCTGAGTGCTCAGAGTATCTAAAAGGCCAATGATGTATTAATTAATGTAGATCATTGCTTAACTTCAACTAGGGACATTAAATGATGTCCATGATATATTAGGCAGGTGCTCTGCATTATACGTAGCCAGACACGCAGGCAGCACCTACAATAAAGCACTATAAAGTATGCATACACCCTACAATTTGATTTTCCCCCTATACTCAGCACCATTGGAGTACACACTGCAGAATTTTAACTGAAGGAATGCTAGGGGCTGCTGCAGGTCTGCTACATCCGTGTGTGTTAGATGCTGAAGTCAGTATTGCTACTGCTGCTGCTGCTGCTGACAATAGGCCTAGGCAGAGAAGGAGGAGAATGTTCAGGCCCAGGGTAACCTTCCAGGAGAAGCATGAGCTGGAGATTGTAGAGTGCTACAGGGTGGACAGGGACATACTACAAGAACTTACTCAGCTCTGCCACCCTCACCTTAGGCCCAGAGCTAACAGAGCAAAACCCATCCCAGTGGAAAGAAAGGTATGTGCAGCCCTTAGGATAATAGCCACAGATACCTTTCAAAGGCCAACTGGGGAAATGATGGGGGTCTCACAGGCATCAACATCCAAGGTACTCCACCAGTTCCTGGATGCCATGCTACCATATGCCAGTGAGCACATATATTTTCCTCTCACCCCTGAGGCGAGGGCCAAAAATATGCAACACTTCTCCCATGTAGCACAATGCCCTGAGGTACTGGGTGCCACAAATTGTACTCATGCACACATCAAGGCACCACCTGATGAGGAGGGTAGAATCTACATCAATCGCAAGGGGTATCACTCCATCAACTGCCAGGTCATGTGCAATTGCAAGGGCATTATCATGAATGTGTGTTCTGGCAGCCCTGGCAGCTATCACGACTCCCATATCTGGCGTGCATCACAGCTGTACCAGATATTTGCTAGGGGGGATATACAACATGGCCATTTAGTGGGGGATGCTGTCCATGCACTGGAACTGTGGATGATGACAACCATCAGGCATACACACACCCACAGAAGAATGCCATAATGAGGCACATACACAAACTAGGAACATCATAGAGTGTGTGTTTGGGTTGTTGAAGTCATGATTCCAGTGCATCAATATACCTGGTGAAGTCCTGCATTACTCTCCAGCGACATGTGCACATATGTTCACAGTATGTGCCATGCTACACAGCATGATCCTGTGGAAGCTGCTGTGGCAGGATCAGCATAGGGAAGAGATACACTGCCCCCCACCAGTGCCTAGGCCACCACAGCCACACTCACAGGAGGACATGGAGGAGAAGCCCCCAGATGAAATCCTGTAAGCAGACATAGGCATGTCCAGTGCACCATGGCATTGGCTAAGAGACAATGCATTGCACATTCACTGACAAACTAGAGCCCCAGGGACTGACACCTTACTCCCACTCACATACATATAATAAAATAGCTGATGCCAGACAGCTCACATAACCAGTACCTATCCATGTATTGGCTACGTACTGCTTGTATCACACAGAATCATCCCTGAACTACAGTTCTGTCAACTGCTGTATTCTGAAGGTAAGCCTCTAACCTACACACTAAATGTAAGGATTACTATAATAAGGTATCATATGCATGGATCTGCTGCTGTTATGCAAGAAAATATAGTGGGCTATTCAGTCAGAGTTAACATCCACATGGGACAAGTGATACCCAGTCCAATAGTATGTGTTCCTTAATTTTCACATGGCCTCATGGTTGAAATATTCACATCAGGCAAGGGAGATGTTAAAGAGTGGGAACACATGATATTTGGACTACTGTCTACCCAAGTTTATCATGTGCTGTTGTTCCCCCACCCCAAACACAGAGGTGTATCCATATAACTGCTGTAACAGAATATCAGCTATGGTATAGCAGTGGACCTGGCAATCTCAGGGCTGTAACATAGATAACACTCAAACATTGTATGTCTCTCTTCATGCAGGATAACAATGTACATATGTATGCTGCTCAATGTGTGATAGATGACCCCTCTCTGCCTAGAGACCTGTATGTCTCAGGAGACTAGGGAAACTAGCATGGGTGATGGTATTGAGGGTTCTAATCTGGAATTACTCACATCTTTTGCATTTGAGGTAATAGTATGTTGCATTTTCACAAAATGTCATACCTCCCAACCTCATAGTGCAAGAAATCTGGACAAAGCCAGAAGGATTGGGGGGGGACAAAGGCCCAAACATAGGAACAGAGTTTAAATATTGGTCACATAAACCTTTCTGGAAGTAAAGGTGTTGCAGTAGCACATATATTCTGATGGATATACAGTCTGACACACAATTGTTTGTCTGTAGTTAGTAGAATATATTGATGTCAACATTCAATAAAGCACCAGAAATCCACAAATGTCTGAGGAAAAGATGAAATATATGAGGCAAATCTTTGGACATTTTGTGAAAATCAGGACAGTTGAGAGGTATGCAGACTGTCAGTCTGTTGGTGGTGTAACATTATCAACCCCAGTCACATATTTAGTACAACAGACAGCTGGGGATTGCTGTGGACATTTTGAGTGAAGTGCAGTACTGCAGAAACAGAGGTGGATGTTAATGTCTATAGCATACAAAATCCAGGACTGGAATACAGGTAGATGTGGCCTGGAGTGACATTATAAGTGTACTGACAGTCCCACTGGGCATGCCCATACACTTAGTAAAAATGAGCACAGTTCTGTTGTTCCTTCATTCAAATGACCTATTATGTATAAATGTCTATACATACAGACATATACATATACATATCCGTCTGTCAGTATCTGTCTCTCACATGCATAGTATATCTATCGCTATGTAGTGTCAAATAGATATATATAGTTATACATATTAAAATGATACATAGACTCCCCATATATCTACAGAACACATATACATATCATACACACACACACACACACACACACACACACACACACACATATCTATATATATATATATATATATATATATATATATATATATATATATATACACACATCCCTGTTACATGCATAAATATGTGTGTGGATATCTGCATTGTCCAACATACCATAATAATGGTGAGTAAACTGCACTATCACACAGCCATAATGTTGCTCAAAGGATCCAAAGTAAGGGTGCAACAGTACATAATCCACTTACCTACAGACCCCTATGCCTGCTGGATGTCACCAAGGAGACAGACACAGGTGATCAGGTAGAGTAATGTATAATGGTGTCAACGCATGTATGGACAGGGCACATTTTCCATGCCCACAGTGTCACATATCTAACTGTAAGCAGCCACATATGGCCATATTGGTTACTGTACACACATAGCTAGGATAACATCAGTTACCTCACTGTAAGGACACTAGGTGCAGATGACAGTATGAACCTATATCACTCTGCAGGCCAAAGATGCTGTTCAACACAAGCCTAGTTTGTGTTATGTACAAGTACTGTGCCTGCATTCACATATGCAACAGACTGAACCTGTGGTGAATGCAATAAGTATTGTGATCTACAGTGTATAAGCCCAGCTATGTAGGGGTTCTAATCTCACTGCAGCCCACTTGGTGTGTGTGTGTGTGTGTGTGTGTGTGTGTGTGTGTGTGTGTGTGTGTGTGTGTGTGTGTGTGTGTACGCATACCCCTGCAAAATAACTGCCATGCCCTCATGGGCTATCCATCTGCAATGGTTGTGCACTTTTTGGCCTGTAACTTGCTGCTGGCTTCTACAGTGCCCTATTCTACAAGGCCCGATGATGTCAGCCACTTTAAGACTACCAGATGACAGTATAGCAGCAAGATTTAAGCTATGGCACATGCAATAAATAGTGTGATCTACAGTGTGTAATACCCAGATACGTAGGGGTTCTACTTGCTGCTGGCCCATGACGTGCACCTGCAACAGGTGGTGGACGGACAGCAGTCCTCCTATGAGCACCCCTGTCAATCCGCCTGTGTGGGACCTTGCCAGCTCTCTGGCTATGGCCAGTGTCTACACTCACTGAAGGCATAGTTGCCACACTGGCCTGTTCAATGTTTCCACCCTCTGTCTGTCCCATATATGAGGCCTGTGATGACTGGGTATGTGTGGGTATACTGACTGTGTACAGTGACAATGGGGGTAGAAGAGGGATGTCAACCTCTGTGACAGATTCAGCCCCTGACAACCCCGCCTGTGTCTCACTGTGGCCACTATCATCAGAGTCTCAAGAGACACTGATATCAGGTGGTGTGGGGGAGAGACCCCAACCCCCCCAGTCAGCTACGGAAACCAAGACAAAAGCAGTACATTACTTCCTGTACTGTTATGTATGGACAATCCACAAAGAGTCATAATAATGATGATCCACAGCTGCATTACCAGTCTCACATCCTCTCATCTCCACTTTCATGCACAACAGATGTCCTTGCAACAACATACACATTCGACTCAAGGCCTTTATAACAAGCATGTCAGGTAAATCATGTGACACTTGGCCAGTACAATGTATCTTTTAGGTATGCAATATGGCACTATACCTGATACAACAGCACATAAAATGCAGTACACCTATCCTAACAAATATATACAAATAAAAGTTTCAGTATCTAAGGTATGTACCATTGACCTTTCTGTATGTACAAGGCATATCAAATTAATTTCCTCATGTACGCAAGGAGGCTTATTTACTCTGAACTATAACTGATAACTGTTTCTACTTGTTCAACTCCACTCCCGTGATTATCCACTCTAGGAAACTTAGGTAAGTGTTCCAGACTTGGAGATACAAACATTCTACTCTGGTTAAACACAACATTACTTGTACATGGGGAATTCTCCTTGCCCTTACCCTAAATAGAATATGTATGTTCCATAACAAAACAGTATCAAGCTTACCAGATGAAGGACCATGGACTTAGACAACTCCTGCTGGACCTTTAGAAAGGTGAGGGTGAGGTAGTTTCAGTACCACCATATGTTCCAGCGCAAAAAGGTAACACCTGCATGTATCTCACATTTACAGTAGTTACTGTGCTACTTGATGTATTGCTGACATTCTGAGTATGAGTGTACAACTGAGCTACACCCCACCCCCACAGCACATAGACTTGACACCCACATAAATGTATGTACAGCCATACAGAATGACTGCTATAGTATTACAGTGGTGATCACAGTAAGCTTACCTGCGTGCTCCTCTGCTGTGGATGCTGCATCACCCACCTCCATGATGTATGGTGTGATAGAGGCCTGGGAGCTGTCGTGTGTCCCTAAGTTTGCCAGGAATTCCTCAGTAGCCATGAGTGGTTGTTCCTTTGAAGGCCCTTCACTGCTGACAGCATGCTCCCTGGCTACATCAGCTGCCCTTTGTTGTGCAGCATTCACCATGTATGTATTATGGTGTTGAATCTGCTCATATGTCCTGTCGGCCAGTCTCATTCACATCCTGGACAATGTCTGCCTACAGTGCAGTCCACTGCTCCCTGTTATGCCTCCACCTGGATAGGAGGATGTGATGATGCTACCATAGTCCTTGAAGTATTATTTCATCCTCTACATCTGAGGAGGGGGCATGCCTTCTGATTTACATTAGTCCTGTAACACACCAAAAGTGAAACACATTACAGGATCAAATACATGGATGTCCATTATATGCAGATACAGCAAGAACAAAATGGCCAACACTATCCACTCCTTGCTCACAGCTGTCATACTGCACAGTGTGGCAACATACTACATGTGGATATAACCAAGATAGTATCATTACTGAGGTAGTTCCCTGTGTACCATGACAGATTCTGCTGTATGATCATACACCCACACTCTGGTCCACTGTGGTGTGTCCCCTCTAAGGCCAGACACCCAATTATATGTCATAAGAGAAGTGCCAGACAAATAGTGTGTGTTATTATGACCACATTATGACTATATTGGGCCAGTCCAGCAATACCAGTATGCCACAATGACAAAAGACAATACAACCCTGATATATTGTAAGTCTCCTGTATGTGTAAGATAGCAGGGTATCAATGACATGTCATTACCACAGGTCTAAGACAAGCTTACTGCTGTATTCCCTATTCACCATACCTCTATTCTCCCACATGTGTCCTGTTATACACAAAAAACAGTTACATACCTGGTGGAGTACAGTACTCCTTTGTTGAAATGCACTACTATTACTGTTTCACAAAGGTGTGCTCCGTGTGAAGAAAGCATCATACAGAATGTTTGCCCATAAACAGCTGCTTGCATTTTAACATGCTTCTCATTAGCAGGTAATTGACTCTAAACCAATTTGTGACTCTGATATGTTAATTGCAGCCAAAACAGCTGAATTTCACTATCATTAGCCAATGACATGCAACTACTGTGCAATGTATAAAGCCCTAATGTAGAACAGGGTCCCTTTCTTAGCTGTGAGATGGACATTACTGGGTTTAGGAGACTATATTGTCAGTCAGAGAGGGTAGGTCTGTAGCAGAAACCTTTATACAGAGCTGTTTGTACCACAGACTGCAGTTTTTGCTGCAATTAATTAACATAGGCAGTGAGTGTGAATACTATGGAGGACAAGATGTAGGTGTATCTATATCAGCTATGTCAGCCTTATTGTAGAGGCAGAACCAGGTGTGAAAGTACCTTTTACACTCCAATTACAGTATGTGTTTAAGGTACATATGTTAGGCAACTGTGTCATTAATAGAGTACTAGGTAACATATACTAATGCTATACAGATACATGATGTGTGTCCCTACCTGCAGGCCTGTGACTTCCAGCAGTGAAAAGCAGTTATTTACTTTGCAATGCTTTGTGTGGATAATCAGTGCATGAGTCTTTATTAATTGCTGTCTTCACAATAATGTAATTGAAATGCAACACAACACTGGATTTGAACCCAGGACTGTGTGTGGTAAAATGTACTTTATGCAAGGCATTTAGGAAACCGAGCTACTGAATCACTGCTATAGTGGGTGTATTTGCAAGGCTGTGACATGCATTTACTACATCCATTAATATGTGTATGGCTTTATATGGATGTATTTCTGCACCAGAGTCCCAGATGAATATGTATTTTTCCATAAATGCCTTAGCAGGTGACTTTCTACATGTTGCTGAAAAAAGGGCACATTTACCTGCAATAACAGGCCTCAGTTACATCCATTATCATGTATTTGGCTGTCTAGTGGTGTATTCCTGCATCAGAGTCCAAGGTACACTCCGATTTATTTAATTACTATTTATTCCAGTTTGAGTGGTGCGGTGCAGTGCACAGCTCTTGGCAATTACTATGTTTTGTTTAAACTACCTATTTTAAGTAAGAGCTGCATGGTGTGGCAGGTTAATGCAGTGTGATAGACTAGAGTTTGAAACATGGGAGAGGTGTTTATTTTTTACATGTGTCTTACAATGTTAGAAACACATATAATCATGATAGCTCTATTTAGATGAGCTTAGAGAAGCTGCCTCTTGCAACTCCCCACTAAAAATATAAAGAAAAGAAAAAAGGGGAGATAGGAAAGTGGTGAAATGGGGGGCAAGCAGAGGGAAAAACATTGTGAATGGCAGGGAGGGATGTGCAGGAAGGGTGTAGGAAAAAAACATAGCTATCCATTTCTTGTACAGCAACAACTTTGCACTTTGACAGAATTTATAGATGAATTTGGATTCTCAAGCCCCAGAGAGAGGGGTGAGGACAACATAAGTGTGTTGTCAAGTCAATTGGACCGAATTAGATGTGTCCAGTGGACACGTATGTGATATGGAGAGCTATGTATGGGAAGATTTTTTTTGGGGGGGGCAGGTGCCTTTTTTTTTTTTTTTTTTAAGGTGAGAGTGGAATGTTGAGGAAAGGACATAGGTATGTGTGGGGGAGGTAAGTTGGGTAGGTGAGGATGCATTTGCAAGTAGACAAGACAGACAAGACAGCATACAGGGGTGATGTGTGACACTTGAGGGGGGTAAACACCTTGGATAGGGATGATGTTGTAGAATCCAATTCTCACATGCCTCCAGATGGCAGCAGTGTGACTCATGTCCCCACACATGGGACTGTGAACACTGCTCTATCACTGCCCCAAAGGTGGCTCTGCTGGATGCTGGGCACCAGGGTGTGGCTGCACCACCAGGGTGGCCAGCATGCCCTCAATCCCACGCAGGGGGCTGTCATAGCCATGGTGGACTATCCTGCGCACCAGGACCATCAGCACCACATGGGTGACAACACCGCCTCTGCCACTGCTGTCACAGGGGGGCCATGGGGATGGTACTACCCAATGTGCAGGTTGTGCAGGGGCAGTAGAAGGGTCATCACCATTCTGGGTGCCAGACTTGCTGGGACCCAGTGCCATAGCCAGTTGAGGCAAGGTAGGGGGATCAGCTGGAACTTGTCTACCTTGATGTGCTGTGGTAAATGAGGTATAACAATAAGTTATGGTTAGTAATAACCATACCAATGTTAGTATTAACAGAATAGAACATTTATTCATCCAAATACATATTAATGTATACCATGTCCAACACAATATTAAGTAATATAACAGTCAGTATGGTAACAACATGCCAGTGAAAAGTAAACCATAGGGCCAACAGAACAGTTAGTTTAACAAATATGTTGATATTGCATCATAGTACAACATAACAATAATCAACCACATATATTTAGTTAACAAAATATATTATTAAATCATAATAAAACATCTCAATAATGAAATACATTTTTTTCCAAAATATGTTAATATTAAATCATAATAATAAATAACAGTAATAAATAAAAGAAGATAAGGGGTGAGAGAGAGAGAAACATTTGTTTACTGACATTGCAGATTATATCCCTGAAAACACTGAAATATATACTCTACAGGTGTGTAGTGTCAGGTTTGAGTACAGTGACTACAATTCCCCTACAACTGATGTAGCACATACATACCTCTCAAGCTGTTAGCATGGGTCAGTATGGGCCAAGCAGTAAACAATGCAGGTACACCAATACACAGAATAGTTTCACATAATGTGGACTTATATAACTAGCCAGGTGTTCTGTAAATGGATTTGGTAATATATTGCAATACAGGTAATAATTTATCTGCTAATCTTGTGACAGATGGATTAGGCAGTTTTAATTACATTATGAGAAATCATGACACTTGAGAGGCATGTTTGTATACAGTAAGTAAACTAGACAGCTGTTGTGCCTTAGTTGTCAGGCTTGGACGTAGAACCTAATAGCTGTGACTGCAGGGGACATCTGCAAATAATGTAATAATTGACTGCAGCAACTTAGTACAGACATGCATAGCATACAGCCATACTGGGATTACACAGCTTTATTTATGACTTAACAATGCTGTTGAACACATTATTGGTACTGATGTTAACATTCTGAAAAATCTAAACACAATATCTGCTCATAATATGGGCCAACTCACCCAGAAATCTGTTGTGTTCCATGTAAGAGAGAAAATGTAGGCATTACATGACTGATACTGAAAATTTTATACTACTGGATTTGAACCCAAGACTGTGTGTGGTAGAATGTACTGCATATAAAGCAGTTAACAGACTGTGGTACTGAACCACTGCTAATTCCTGAGTGACTGATACTTACCTAGAGATCACCTGGAACTATACTATGTATTGAGCGCTACATGTTACAGGGCATTCCTCTAGCATTATAGTACTACTAGAATGTTATAGTAGATTGCAGTGACAGTAGAACACACATGCATGGAATACAACCATACTGCATACATGAAAAAGCTGTAGTTTAGAATCAAGAATACTAGTGAACACATTTTATTGTTATTGATTTGAAATATCTGTGAAGTCCATACACAATATCTGCCCATGGACTGGCCTACCTCATCCCTATACCTTTATTACCTGTTGTTTGAGGAAGAGAGAGCATTATGAGACTAATACTGGCCTGGAGACAGCCTTGGATGGTACATTGAGTTAAGCAATGCAGTTTGCAGACCATTAGATTTGCTGACTACAGCTATTAACGGTGTTACACTTGACTGCAGCATCCTTACAACAGACAATTAATGTAGCCAGTTCTACTGCAATGGTTTGAACAACACAATCCTGCTGAACAACATTTTACTTACTGTTATTGGTATTGCTAATGCTTTATTGAAATACAGTTTTTATTGTTCATTTATTGCACTACAGCTCTACTGCTCTTGTTGTTGTTGTTTTGTGTCTTTCAGCTTTTCCCGGTTAGGGGTCACCACAGTGGAACTCCGGTCTGCTCATGATTGGCAGTAGATTTTTACGTGCCAAGTTGCCAGCCCTGACACACAACCTTCAACAAAGGTACGCCCATTCACGCATGTCTCCACACAGAAGTCACTTTAGCTGAGAATCGAACAGGGCAATGACTTACTGTGAGGTGACAAAGCTACCGCAGCACCACCACCGCAGTTAATCGCCCATTTATTGCAGTACAGTTCTACATGCCCATTTATTGCACTACAGTTTTTCTTGTGTATACTTTATTGCAGTAAATGCTTTACTCTTCCTTACTTATTGTACTACAGTTGGCATACTAAATCTGTACTTACCACACTTATGGCACAACCTGGCCAGGCACCCGGCATGGGACTCCACATTGCGGGCCCTCTCAGCTGCAGCTGTTGGTAGAGAAGCACACCATTATGCATACCAGTTTTGCCGACATTCAGCTTGCATTTTGGTTAGACAGAGGAAGCCATAGTTAAATACTTCTGGAGCATTCCCAGCTCGAGCTTCTGCCAGGTTTCCTCTCTTCCTCCTTTTTAGGTCATCAAAATGGTGATGACACTGCTCACCTGTACAGGGGATACCAGTAACACTGGTAAGTTCCCTGGCCAAATGGTCCCAGGCTTCCATCTTACACTCTGATCCCTGGAATCTTCCCTGCATCAGCTGGGGTTCATGGTTTTTAACAAGGATCCCAACCATGACTCTGGACTCCTGAATGATCCACCGCTGTACCTGAAAGCACACATCTTCGCCAACGCAACCAGCCATACCAATGGTTAATTGAACTCTAATGACAGTTGCAGAATTTCCGCCTATTGGGCTTTATAAAGGCTGTTTTCCCACCCATATACATCATTCAGCAACATTCAAAAAAGTGCCACATTGCTTAGCAGTGCTCAAACCAGCTAGGAGAAACCAAGCAGCTCGAAAACTCGCAGAACCATGGTTTTGGCAAGGCTTAGCACATTGCAAATATCGGGAGCGCTTAACATGTTTATGAACTGCTTAGCATGAATGAGCAGTGCTTAACAGAGTGCAGCATTACCAAAATTCACAATACTGTAATGAAATTAAACAAAAATAGTACATTAATTTACAGACACAGTCTACCTGTTATAGACTCAAACCCAGGACCTACTACAAATAAGACAATAACTCTACCCATGTACCTGGCTGGATGCTATAAAAACTTGCATACTTTTACATGTAATATTATACTACCTGTTAGCATTGTTGAGCACTGCACCCCACTGCACAAACATGTTTAAACAAAACTATAAATAAATAATTACATCTGGTTTCTTTCTTTAGATCTCTGGCAGGTGTCTGCCATGTATGTGTGAGCTCCGCTTGGCTCTGATGCGCACAGCACTGTGCTGTGCAAACATAAATGAAAAAAATAAATAAATAAATTGAATTATGATAATTAATTACATCTGGTTTCTATTTTTAGATGTCTGCCAGGAGTCAGCTGTCTATATGTGAGCACATTTTGGCAATGCTGTGCTCTGCACTGTGCCATGTAAACATGCAGTAAAAAAAAAAATAATACATCACAAAAATGACTTATTAGACAGTTGACACACTTTCCAACATTACAACAGTGGCAGGGAGCATTACAGGCAGCCTCATACTCATCTGGCCACAGGTAGCCACTACACCTCTCCCTACACTGATTTAATATCAATGTTCATCAGCTCTCCCTTGGCAGTGCACCATCATTAATATGCATGGTGTGCTGCCAAGGGAGAACCATGGTCATGTACACTGATACATTCTGTGTAGGCTCTACACTGTGCCTACACAGATTTTATTAAATCCTGGGGAGTGTATTTTGCATGCTCACTGCGGTAAGCATATGTAGGTAATACATATATACTTACCACTGGCTATATATTAGCTGAATAGAGTATGAATAAATATTGCATATAGTTTTCTATGATATATGGAGCACTCTGAGGATGGTCTGAAAGAAATTCTAAAAGGTTCAAACTCTGAATGCTATAAGCAGAACACATAAAATAAACAGTTCTTTATTAAAAAAAACAGTAATAACTAAGTGCTTTGGTCTTTTTTTAATCAGACTTCATCAGAATCACTGTTCATGCATGCATACAAAGTTGGAATATCCTCATATACCAATCAAATTCTTTGTATCAGATCATGTTTGTCACCAGTATATATTATATACAACACTATATGCACAATCATGTAACAAAACCAGCAAGTCACCACTCAAACTTAAGAACTTATAAATAAATATGGTTGAACAAAAACATACATAGGTAAGGCATTAAACACCAAAGGTTAAAGCTAAGATCATAATAATGTCTTTTCAACAATAAATATATTTGTACTTATCATCTGGCAGTCCACCGTAGGTTCATAGGTCCATAAGAGGTTACTAGACTATTGGCATTAGGGCCTTTACAAGCCTAGCCATGTTATACCCTTGTTTCCTTACTAACCAAGTTGTATGGTTTATATTTGCAGCAAGAGTTTATGATCAGCACCGACTGTCCTTATCCAAGAGGGACAAAGGTGACACCCCTGGGGCAAATTTATGGTCTCCCATCCAGTCGTCTTTGGAGTCATTGAGGAACTCTGTTTTACATGAATTGGAAGTTTGTTCCAGAGGAGTGGCAACCTCTGGGAGACATACCTTTATCTCCAGATGTCCTGTTAATGTTGCAGACTATGTTAAGATCCCTAGAGCGAGTCAATCATGTCCCATTTGACTTGTGGATGTGCAACATTTCCAGTAGGGCAATGTCCAAGACTGCTCTGTATGCTCGAGCACAGTTAAACTGATGTTATCATTTATTCCTGGTGGCAGATCAGCCCATAATCACAGGTGTAATTATAATTTGTTGTTGTTGTTGTTGTGTCATTATAATTTGTTGTATTCTTATAAATCTCCCCATTGACCTCCCTGGGGATTTTTCTTAATTTGTGTCAATACTGTAAACTTAAATATTTTAAATCCTATGCACTGTGATTTGTGTTTTGCTAACACACTGGTTCTCAACATTTTCAAAAAATCATGATTATGCTTGATCATGAGTCACAAACAAGTATGTAAACAACACATGTTGCCCCACACGTGTAAGAACCATTGGACATCAGCTTATAAGTATCAATCAGAGAAATTCAATAATATGTATAAATATATATAAACTAATGACACATACATCATTCAGATGAGGTCCCAATTTTCCCCCTTGTCCTTGAGGTTCTCATTTTCATATTCAAACCAATCTACCTTCTCTCTATCAGCTTATTTCTATTCTTTTCACCTTAGCCAAAATCTCTGAAAAAATGATCAACTATCAAATCTTAAATTCCATCAGCCAATAAAGCCTACTTTCACACAGACAACATCATTTCTGGCCTGGGTGTAGCACTTCCACTTCCCTCTGGGCTCTCTCAAATGACATTCTCTTGTACATGAACAAAACAAAGGCTCCCTGACTACATCAGAGTTTAGAAGGTTTTATCTGCTATCAGGTATACATATATGTATCTATCTATACAACATATGTATTTAGATATAGATATATGTTCATACATTAAAGTGGCAACATATTGAACGGCAAGTAATTGAAAACAACTACAAACATAAAATAAAACAAAATAAAATGAAATGAAATAAAAATCTTTTGAAAAATGTCATGCTACCCTGAACCCCCATACCTCTTCTAATTATATATGTAAACTCCATGATCTCACAGCACTGTGGATAGAGAAAATCCCTCTATTCCCCACTATGCTGAAATTTCACACAGAAAAATAAATGGCAGATTGATAGATAGATAGATAGATAGATAGATAGATAGATAGACAGATAGATAGATAGATAGATAGATGGATAGATGGATAGATGATAGATAGATAGATAGATAGATAGATAGATAGATAGATAGATAGATAGATAGATATGTGTAATATACTGCATAGCTGTGATGATTAGATGACCCTGCTACATCTCATATTTGAAACTGATGGCCAGAGGTTTTGCACAGAATGATACCAGTGCATAAGCTTTGTTAATTATAGACATTAATCATGATAGTTATGAGCACAGTAATTCATGGACTTACTTAAATTAAATAAATAACAGTTTTGGAATTTAAGCCACAACATTTTTAAAAACAATGCAATGATGGGTCCTGATAAAGAACAACATATGAATGGAATTATTTTGTTTTGTCCTTTTTTATATTTTTTTTTATTTCACAAATAAAAATGTTGATTGTGATGCAGGCCATGAAGTTGTGACAGGGAGGAAGAAAGGTGGCTGCAAACATTTGCATTGTAGAAGACATCATGAGCTGTTTACATGTACAAAAAAGACCATAATATTGGTGTACATTAGATATTATGCTGTTAGCATGCAAACAGGGTTTTAATTCTTGCTCAGGATATTCACAAATAAGGCTGGCCGATGGGATTTTTTTGTCAGACACAAATCCATTCAGGGTAAATAGAGTGATAGGGAAAGTATTATTAAGAATGTTAGTGACTATATTGATATTTATTGGTATTTAGAAAGACCATTGGATGAAAAATCCATTTTGGGCAAAAATAAAGTTGTACTCCAGCATCGTTATCTTGGTTTGGTTTAGTTAAAAGCAAGGCACAGAACTGTAGCCTTATTGGCTAAATGAATCTTCTTCTGGCTTTTCCTGGTTAGGGATTGCCACAGCAGATCACCTGTCTGCTCATGATTGGCAGTGGAGTTTTATGGTGTAGAGTTGCCAGCCCAGCGCCCAATCTTCCATGGAAGGCACACACACACACCTAGGGCCAATTTAGAGTATCCAATCCACCTACAGCATGTCTTTAGGATGAAACCGGAGCACCCAGAGGAAACCCACATGATCACAGGGAGGACATGCAGACTCTGCATAGAAGGCACTCCAGCCGAAGATCAAACCAGAGAACCTCTTGCTGTGAGGCAGCAATGCTAACCGCTGCACCATTGTGGCCACCCATTGGCTAAATGAATCATTGTGGAGTAATTACTCTGCCTGTGTGTCTCAGCTGTAGATCTCAGTGATGACCTTTGTGTTAAATCAAGAGTTAATGGAACATGCTGATGCAAAGAAGAATGACTCTTGGACTGAAGATGTTGATATTATGAGATAATGCCAACTTTATCAAGTAGATCTCCGCAGTCTAAGGACAAAGGAAACTACCCAACAGGCTGGATATTACTGGGATATAACCAGCCATCCATATATGTGGTTGTGCCCAAATTCATAGTAGAGGGCCACCTCATTCTTTGAAAGTTCATTATTCCTTTATAATTCCAACCCTGTCAGCCATTATTGGTCTTTAAACTGGCAACAGTAGTGCAAAATAGCTGATCTTTGATGGATTTTTTTTTAAATAAACAGTTTTTATAATGCAGAGAAAAAGTCTTGGATAATGACTAGTATAATTGTAAAGTATAATACAATCCAATGCACTGTGCCTTAATGCAAAAAATCATTTGTGTTATAATGTTATAATTCGAACTGATTTGCTTCTGTTGAGTAGACTGCTTTCAAGTAAACTACAACCCTGAGGGAGAAAATAACAAGAACTCTATTAATTCCCATAGGATGTTTGTGTTTGCATTAATTAGAAGTCAAACATCCTATAGTGGAGACCTTTTGTAATGCAGTCATAGTCTCCATAAATAATCTCCTGTTTTTGGTATTGCAGTCATGATGAGCGATACTCTGCAGTAATAGTTGTTAATTTAATGCAACAGTATCTGACAAAAAACTGAAACAAATAAGATACAAAACCTTTTTAGAGCACATAAAACTACTTATTAGAGTAACTGCATTCTTGACAAAAGCTAACTAGTATAAAACCTCTAGGCAAGACTCATACCTATTTTACTGGTTAAATGCAGTCACACAATCACTATCTGCTGACTTAATAAGACTGTAGACTTCTTCTCATAGGATTCAGAAACTTCTCTTTCTCTCCTTGTAAATATGTCAATTTGTAATATTCTGAGCTAAACACTGTGACGTGTCAAAATGATTCATAAGCCGTTTTATATGTTTGTTTACCATTTTAGCTGTTTTACTTCTGTGTTTAAAGCTGTTAACAAACTCTAGCTCTCTGGTGCCTGCATTACGAATTGTAACGACTTATCACAATGTTTTTCACACTGCATGTTAATACCGCTCCCATTGTTTGACACCTTCTGTTGTAATCAAAATTGCATTTTGCTAAAAAACAAACGTTGTGCCTCCTATGTACAAGGTCTTTAATTGTATGATTTCTTGTTTATTTGAAATCTGTGTGATATTTGCATTGCAAGGGGTCATGGCTGAAAAGGGTCTTTGGACTACCCTGTAACAAAGAGTAAATAAAATAAATAATCCATCAACTTCAAGAGTGTAGAACATCAAAGGTTCACCAATCAACTGAAGGAAATGGTAAAGTAAGTTAACAAAAGGAAGTTCTGCAAAAAACGCTTAGTCAGCAGTAAGACAAATCATCCTATCTAAATGTCTTTTTTAGCTAAGTGAAGGCCTATGGAAGAAATTGGCAAATAGCACCTTTAGGGATCATCAGAAGAGCTACAGCAGGATGTTCTGGTGTTTTAAGTAAATAATAAGAAGAACTGAGCAAAACAATAACAATTTAGCTATTAGCTTTAGTCATGCAAGTCAAGTTTAGGGAAAATAAACAGTAATATGAAAGACAATTTTCTGTATTCATCCACCAGCAGTCATCTACTTGTTTGTGGAGATGACTGTACATATTGCCAGTTGTCTGTAGACTGGTCTACCCATTTTGTTACTGATTCCACAATAGTGGCAAAGGTTTCAGGGAACTGCAAGGTGATCTACTTATTTTTGTTGCTATTGCAAGATGTCTACACTTTTTTTTTCAGTCAGTCTTTCTACGGTGTTACTGACTCAACATTTGCTTATTTTGACCAGTCTGATATTAGGACTTTATTTATTTATTTGTTTGTTTTATTTTAAACATAAGACATGATGAAAATAGTGTGGCACAATACATTGCTGGGAAAAGAAAAACTTTTGCATGAAATAACAGTATTTTTTTATCGTGATTTTAGTGATTAGACTTTATTAACTTGAAATATCCTTCCTGTAACTTCTAGTTTCGATGTAGTCATAAATATTATATTTTTAATTAATGATTATATTATGAATTGTCATACATAAATATGAAAGTAAAACTGTTGTGAGGGACAGCTGTAGGTTCATGTGTGCTGTTCCTATAGTATGTTAAAACAAATTTCAATGTACAAATATATTGCTAGTATGCTAGGCACAGGTAGGATATTGTTTACAAGGTATGTATTTCTTAATGCATACTTTATTAATGATTGAATAGTTCTGTATTGACATGTAAGACTTGTTTTATTTTTTAGATTTTACTATAAAGCAGTAGTGGAAAGCATTTTTTGTGTCTGATGTGAAACTATACTCTTCTATCTGGATTCATGAATGCCTACACTTCACACTAAGAGTATGTGCATAATGTGCAGTGATAGTCATGATAATTGCTATTCATTAAACAGTGCTGCACATTGCTACTGGCCTCAAAATAAGGGTAAGTGGCAGGACATGCTAATGAAGGCATAAGTAGATGGAATGCATGCTAATTAAGCAATTAAACATGGTTGAGTGAATCACGAACATATAAAATACACGGGTACATGGGGCACTCTCTTTTGGCCTTAGTTCCAATACTCTTTGGAATACAGCCATGAACACACTTTGAAAGAAATGTTAGAGGCCGTTGCTGCTATCATTAACCTGTAAATACAACAGCCTTTAATACAAGGTGCTTCTGCTGCTGCTGACAGACTTCAGCCTAGAAAGCAAAGAGTGTTCAGACCATGTTTGACATATCATGGACTTCATGATACAGAAACTGCAGACCAGTACAAGGTGGACAGGAATATCTTCAAGGAAATATTCAACCTCTTCTGTCCTCATTTGAGACCTCAGGAAAATCATGGAAAACCCATCCCAATAGAAACCAGTGTATATGTAGCATTACATATAGTAACTAGAGGCACTTTTAGAGACCAACAGGGGATATATTAGGGGTGTCATAGGCCTCAGCCTCAGGAATATTTCATTCTTTTCTAAATGCAATGCAGCAACTGTTTGGGATCATATCTGATTTCCATATAATCCAGATAGCTACAACCATGGAACATATCTATGTCAAAGCACATTTCACTGAGGTTCTGTTGGCAAAACATACATACATGCATACATACAAATATTTTAAGCAGGGGCATCAATGCCCTTCTAGCCTGATACTATACCAAACAGCTGTTTCAATAATAAGTGTCCAGGCTATTATTAAAAAGGTCTAAACTAGTGTTTACTTTAATGTAATTTGGTAGTCTGTTGCACGCAACAGCTACTCTCTCAGAGAACCAATTAGTACACTTTTCATTCCTATAGAATCTTTTTTTAATTTCTCCAAGTCTTTTGAGTTTCTAATACCATGACGGGAATGGACCCTATTCCTAAGTCAAAGTACAATTAAAGTTCATGAAATTAGCATTGTTTCACTCTTTGATGTTAGCCAAAAGTGCTCTTTGCAGCACTCGCAATGTGCCCAGTAATGACTCCTTCTGCAGTTCGTACGGTGTTACATGAATTGGTAACATATCTAAATACGATTGTAGATTCTTTTTTATAAGACCAGTTTCTCCTACTACTATTGGAACTGTCTGGGTATCTTTCTTCCACATGGCTCTTGTTTCTGCCTGCAGATCGAGATATTTTATGACTTTGTGTCTCTCTGTAAGCAAGACACTGTAGTCACTAGGTGTGGTGATTTCAATGATCAATGCTACTTTTGTCTTCTTTTCTTGGACCACTATATCCAGTTTTCTAGCATCTATCTTTTAGACTGTTGGTATTGGGTGATCACATGTGATGTAAACTTCATCATTTTCTATGATTCTCTGTGGCTCATGTTTCCAGTGTTTTTCAGCCACTTTGATACCATAATGTTTACAATCTCCAGTTTAACAATCTTGCCACATTATTATACGTTTTAGTATACAGTCCCTCTGCCATTACAGAGTCACAACCAGCAATAAGGTATGTGACTGTTTCCAATTTGGTTCCACAAAACCTATATATGTCTGTTTCTCCCACATGTTCAATGGACTTAGTAAACCAGCGTGTACGTAGCCCACTATCTTGAGCTGCTAATATTAACCTTTCATTTCTTGATGTAATTTCACCTCTCCTTAACCATTCCTGCATTTGTTCTTGATCAACATGAGGCTCTTCTAGAAGTTTTCTATACTTGCAACTATATTTATGTTTTTTCCACATTTCTTGCCTTCTCATCTGGTCCTTCACCTTATATTCTTTCTTTTGTTTTTTAGCACATTCAGTTGCTGCCTGGTTTTTATCTACTTCTGGTGTGTTTTCCATTCCTGCTTGACGTTGATATGCTTCTGCTAAATTAAGCAGAGATGTCATCTTAGATTTATTCTCCTCATGTTTCAAAACTTTCACCACATTTGGATCTTGTGAGGTCAGTAAATATGTGTGGAGTCTCACGACTGAAGATCTATACATGTAATCAATTTCAAGGAGGCTCAACCCTGTTTCAGAACAAGGAATATATAATCTTGGTATGCAGTGATTTTTATAAATCATTTGGTGAGCATGAAGCATCCTTCTTGTTTTAATATCCAATCTATCCAGCACTTTTTGGGGACAGCCAACCACTCCAAAACTATAAGTTAGGACAGGAAGAGCAAACTGATTTATAGCTTGGATCTTAATCCTAGGTGTCAGTGCTGTTTTCAGGATTAATTTAAGTCTCCTAAAGTACTCCTTAGTAAGCTTTATTCGCATTTGTTCATGTTTTATTGCTGATCCTTCATCAATTCCCAGGTATTTATGCACACCCTCTTGCTCAAGTTCTTTTATATCACATTCTTGTCCCAAACTGATGTTTTCCTGGTGCTGCAATTTTCCTTTTTTAAAGGTTGCTTTTGCACATTTATCAAGACCAAATGACATTCCAATATCATCTGAAAAAGTTTTGACAACCTGCAGCTGTGCTTTCAGTTCCTCATCTGATGAGCTATACAATTTTAAATCATCGACAAAGAGAAGATGAGAAGTCATTAGACTTTGTTGTTTTCTAGATGCCAAATTATAGCCATGACCTACGCTGTTTAAGTAAGCAGTCCTACTTAAATAATAGAAAACAAGCTGTACTATGGGCAAAAACCTTATCTTCCCACCTTCCAGTTACCCTAGGAGTCCCACAAGGATCCATATTGGGACCTTTACTTTTCTCCATCTTTACTAATGACCTCCACTCTGTTATCCCACAAGCCACCTGCATCCAATATGCAGATGACTCTACACTTATATGCTCTGCCACTTCCCCATCAGAACTTCAATTCCTAACCCAAAAGACCTTTGATACAGTTGAAAATTGGCTCCTGCATAGATATCTTATCTTAAACCCAAAGAAAACAAAAATGCTACTATTCACACCCACTTGTAGAACCTCCCCACTTAACTTTACTGTAACCTCTAGTAACGGAACCATTCTATCTCCTGATACTACCACTAAACTACTCGGGGTTCTAATTGATAACAACCTCTCTTATGAACCTCACATCAATAACACAATAAAAACAGTTAATAAGAAATTAGGTTCCCTTTATAGGATCAAACCCTTTCTGACGCCAATAGCCAGAATTACCATTGCCCGCACCCACCTTATATCTACTCTGCTTTATGCCTCTCCCATCTATACCAAATTATGTAAAAGTGCTCTGAATAAGCTGACTACCTCGTACAACAATATTGCCAGATTTGCTGCAGGGTCCTCCTATAGAACCCATCATTGTATCAATTTGAATCAACTAGACTGGCTTGAATTGCCAAACCCAATATTATTCAGTCAAATAATTGTAACCCACAAGATCCTGTACCACCCACAAAATACTCCTATACTCACTTCCTTGGTCACCCCCTATAATAATCTCAAAATCCTTCGCTCATCTAACAAACTACTAGTACAAATATCTAAATCTAATAACTCAGCAGGAGACACTCTGTTCTCTAATACAGTGGGTAAAACCTGGAACAGTCTCCCCAGTCACCTAACCTCACTATCCTCAGTTAACCTATTTAAAAGTAAACTTAAATCTTACCTCAAATCACACTGGCTATGCCCCTGTGCTAACCCAGATTAAACAACTCCCCCTTCCCATTATAATATCATTTTTATCACTTATCTTATTGAGGGCATATACCTATGTATATAGTGTCTGTCTTATCAACTAAACCAGCCTACTTTTTTAGGCCTTGTGTGTAAATTTTTTAGTATGAGTGTGTTCAAGTATTGCTTATAAAGTAAATTCTCTACATTTATAATTTTTGACATGTTTTGTGTGACTTTCTAATTAATAGTTCAGATGTCTTTTGTAAATATCATTGTCCTTATGTATTGGTTGTTTAACATGTGAAGCTTTTCTCCCCGGGCCTCTACTGAAAATGGACATATATCCAGTTGGACTAGCCCGGTCAACAAATGTAAAATAAAATAAAATAAATAAAAACAGCTTAATGGATTAATGGCAAGGCAAAATAGCAACTGTGACAAGAAGTCACCCTGGAATATCCCGCTTTGGATTTTTATCCCTGGGATAATAATTTGTCCTTTATCATGGCTTAATTGCAAAGTGGTCTGCCACTGTTTCATGGTTACTGTAATGTAATCAATCAGTGTAGGATGTACCTTATACATTTTTAAGCACTCTTTTATCCATGAATGTGGGATACTATCAAATGCTTTTTTATAGTCAATCCATGCCATACTTAGATTCTTCCCTTTTTTACAGTTCTCCGCTATAACTTTATTTAACAACAAATGATCCTTTGTTCCATATGACTTTCTTTTATCGCCCTTTTGTTCTACTACCATAATTGAGTTTTCTTCTAAATGACTATAAACTCTGTAGGCGTCAGTCCCCATGTATAGTTTACATGTTGTTGGAAGACAAGTTATTGGTCTATAATTTTTAGGGTAGCTTGCAGGTTCCCTCTTAAGTAAGAGCATTGTTTTTCCTGTTGTTAACCAGTGCGGTGTCTGTTCAGGGTGTGCATATAAATAGTTCTTACTCATGGCTAGATCCTTTTGTAAAGAAGGTAATACTTTAAGCCAAAAGTTAGGTACTGCATCTGGGCTTGGGGTTTTCCAATTAGAGGCTTTTCTCAACTATGTTTCAATCTCTCTAGCTGTTATTTCATCCCATTTCATATCCTGTACCTTTAAACTTCTTATTCTTTCTTTTACTTCATCTATCCATTTAGCATCTTTATGTTCCACAGGATCTTCATAGATAACTTCTTCAAAATCTATCTACTTCCTCTTTTTTCGGCGGTCTATCAATTCCTTTTACCTTATTTCCCAGTTCTCTATAAAACTTTTTTGGGTCATCAGTAAATTGCTTATTTTGTGCTTTTCCCTTATATTTATCTTAGTATCTTCTGAGTCTTTCCATCTGTTTTGAAATTTTTAGTTTATCTCCAATAGTGCATAATAGATCCTGATCTGTTCTAATACTGCACACTGCTTTTATTACATCTATCTTTCTTAATATTTTTTGATCTGTTCCCTCTTTGATAATCTTCTAACAATGACACTTCTTGTCTTAACTGCTTTATAGTTTTCTCTATTCGATATTTCCATGGTGGTATTCACTTTCACCCCCCTTTTCCCTCACTACCCTATGTTCCTGTGGTAAAATTTTATCAGTTATTAATTTAGCAGCACAGCAATATATTCTGTTTACTTCTGTTATATCACATGGATCTCTATGGACAGTCCTAATTATTGTGTTCATTTGTTTTATCAGGCTTCTGACTTTTGAGATTTTATTAACCTTCTGCAGTCTATTTCTCTCATTGATCTTGATATATCTGTCTTTGTCTATTAAATCAAGCAACTCTTCCCTTGTTTTCCATTTCCTGCAGGCATTCTATAGAAAGTTCTATAACATCTTCTTGTGGCACATGCTCTTCAATTTCATCCTGTGTCATCTGTTGTTTTGTCATATGGAAACTCACTGGCCTATCACTCCTCAACATTGACTGCATCAAATTTTCCACAGTTCTCTGTTCCTTTCCTTCCTGTCTAGCTTCAAGTGAACTTTTATACTGGTTTCCTGTGGAAGGTTCCAAAATATCTTGATATGGCACCTGACCTGTTGCTTCCTGTTCCACTAGTTTCTCCTTAATTTGGATATCCATTGCTTTATCCTGTTGTGGTGCTTTCTGCATTTGATTTTCTACACTGAATCCTTCTCTTTCCAGCTGTTCCATTACCTCAATTTATATTTCTTTGACTTCTCCATTACTAATCTCTTTTCTACTTTCCTTCTTAGTCTTCTTATTTTTTGTATTGTAAAGTTTTCCATATCTGGATTCCTTTGCCTGTATTTTTCTTCAAATATCTTTGGTGCTGATCTTTTTGAATTAGTTATGCTTTCTCCTTTGCATAAATATTACACCATATTAAATCTCTTTTCCTTTCCCCTGTCCATATTTCTTCTTCACATGTCTCCTGATCTTCTTGCTTTTCCATTATTCTGGCGACTCACTCTATCATGCTGTAATGTAGCCTGTTTTAGATCTTCTACATTAAATCCTTCACTTAACTGGCACTCCATAACTTCAACTTCTATTTCTTTAACTTCTACTTTACTAATCATCTTTTCTACATTAAATCTTTGTGTTTGTAGTCTTTTTTATTGTGAAATTTTCCATATCTGGATGCCTTTGTCTGTATTTTTCTTTATATATATATAGGTTATCTGATGATTCTCTACTACTTTTTAATAACTTCAAACAATCAAAAATGTAGTTGTCTCCAAATGCTCTATATACCTGAATAAGATCTTCCCTTAAATATCTATAACAAACATTGTACAATTTCAGATATTTTAGTTTTTCATAATAACTTACATTTTCACATCCATGGATGCTCTTGGAATACTTCTGCTGTACTTTTTCCATTTTACTCATGCATATTTTCTTATGGGTTTCTATATTGTTATTCTGTACTCACATTTGAGTTTAATGTAATTAACAAACATTGATTTAATCATTTCTGACTTCTTAGACTTTACAATTTTTTTATACAACCTATAGTTCTATGACTATCATTAACCAATTGGTTGATATGATTAGAAACACTCAAAGCTGGATTTACCCCTATAACCAGGTCCTTAAATAAATCAACACATTCAATCACTGTGTGCTGCATTAAATATTCACCTTTCAATTTATGTCTCTCAAATCTCATATGCTTAGTTTTTGATTTATTTATTATCATAGTATTCTCCTTTCCCAAATGGTCAGTTCAGTCAAGTTTTTTTTTTCAGACATGCCATATCTGCAGCACATGTAATCAGTTTACCCAGTTTCAAGTAATCTCTTCCTTCCAATAAGCAATGAAGAACAGTGGTAAGAAATAAAATATCAATTCAAATAAAACTTCAGTTACCAGCAACTCCATAGTAAATCACAAATCAAGACAGGATTGTTTCGATAAGCTCTTAACCATATCTTGCACACACATTGAAATAAAGCCCTGCCTGGTGAATAGGGAAGGACATACAGCAATAGGAAACTATATCACTCTATTAGTTAGTTGGTCTGTAGTGCTCAAAGGATGATCTACAGTGTGTGCAGAGGTAACCCTGGCAGTTTTCATGACTCACACATTTGACACATCTGTAACTAGTATGTATGGTATGTAAGGTTTCCTAGATGTGATTTTACAGAAGAGTATCTGGTGGAGGATGCAGGTTTTGCAATGAATACATGGCTTATGACTCCAGTGAGAAACCTATTTAACCCCACTGAGCAAGGCTACAATGATACAGATGTTCAAACTAGGAATATTATAAAGCATGAATTGGCTTGCTCAAGTCAAGGTTCTGGTGTTTAAACACATTTGGTGGCATGACCATGCCATCTGGGCCAAAACAGTCACAGTATGTGCCATGCTGTTGAATATAATCTGAGAAGTGTTTAAAGCCCAGAAGTGCTGAAAACAATATTTTCATCAAAGGAGAAGGTAGGTTTTATTAAAATTCTGCTTAAATATTTTAAGTTGCATGTATAGTGACCTATGTAATGATAGTTTTTGTACTTTTATGCTTTTTTCATGTTTTTCCAAAAAAAGTTTTGTTTGTATTTTTTTTAGTTTGTTCTGGGGCTTTAGTCTTGTAGTTTTATTTGTAGTTGTGGAACAATTGTGTATTTCTGCAAGATTTTAGCATTGTTTATACATTATACTGCATTTCTATCTTCATAAACAAAATAACTTGTAAAAGCTAGATATTTTTATTTTGACCCTTGTCTGGGGCTTTAATCCTGTACTTGAATTCACCATTGTAGCAGAACTGTGGACTACTACCAAATATGAACCTTATCTAGTCATTTATTACAGCATTTTCCATAAACCTCATTACCGGTAAATTTCTGCATAGACTGTGGTGGTTTTGTAGTAGTGGCAGTATTGCAAAGTCTGCCCCAGGATTTGTGCTTCTGTACTTTTACAGCTGCTTATATTCCGGTTCTGGTGCTAGAGTCTTACATTTTATCATGCACTTGTTTAAAGTTGCATTTCAGTGTCTTTCTTTTTACTTTGCTACTGTTTTTCTCCTCTTCTTCGTTTCTGCCCCAGCCCCCACTGAGAAGTTAAACTAAAGTTTCTAAAATACTAACCATAGGACTATACCTCCATTATTGTCTTTACTTGATATGACCCCTTTATAGCAAGTCTGATATATTTTGCTCAGAGCTGCACCCAACAAGGGTAATTTATTCAAGACGTTGAGAGATGTGGAAAGCCCCAAAGTGTGAGGAATAAACTTTTCATCAAAAGGAAAAAATGTTTTTATTTAAATTCTGCTTAAATATTTTAACCTGCATTTATAGTGATATGAGAGGTGATTTTTTTGTGCTTTTATGTTTTTTTTCTATGTTTAGCAAAAAAATTATGTTAGCATTTTTTCATTTGTTCTAAGACCTTAGCCCTGTTGCTTAATTTGCAGTTTTAGGAAGTTTGTGTATCACTGCAAGATTTTAGCATCATTTATACGCTATACTGATCTTCTAGCTCCATAAGTAGAAGTACATGTAAAACTAGGCCTTAATTTTGTAGTTTCATTCACAGTTTTGGCAAAACTGTGAATTATTGCCAGATTTTAGCTTAATTAAGTCATTTATTACATAATTTTTTCCATAAACAGCATTACTTGTAAATTTCTGCATAGTCTGCTACCTTAGCTGAGGTGAAGTTGCAGTGGGGTCAGCATTGTGAATTGTGCTCCAGGATTTGTGCTTCAGTGCTTTTACAAATTTGTATTTTCCAGTTTTGCTAATATAGTTTTAAATTCTGCTTATCATCTATCTGCTTGAAGTTGCATATCAATGCCTTTCTCTTTACTTCGCTGCAGTTTTTCCCCTTTTCTTTGTGTCTACCCCAACCTGCACTGAGACATTAAGCTAACATTTTTGAAATTCTAACCATAGGACTAGAAATCCAGTGTTGGATTTAGTTGATTGGATCCCTCTCTAGGAAGCCTACTTCTTGCAGTTTAATTTTTTTCCCAACCCTCCCACCTTTTTCCTGTTGCAGTTTTAAAAGTCTGTGTTTCTGGTTTCTGTCCTTTATGATAATCTAACTTCAGAAGTCCCTCCCTTCCTCCCCTCTTTTATTGTTATTCCTAAAAGACATGCCTTTGAAAATTATCTGCGCCAGGCAGAAGGATTTCCTGACTTCAGATGATACATGTTGATTAAAGAGCAGTTCACTGTTGATGAAAGTCCCAGATATGTGGTGATCATACCTCTCAACCTGGAAACATCAAAAATCTGGACAAGGGCCATGAAAAATAGGTACAAATCTGTACGCTGATTAACATCTAATTTGCATACATAATTATGCAATCCCACTCACTCCAATGGAATTGTGGGATACCAACTTTCAAACAAACTGAAGAACAGACAACCAAAATATGGCACCAGAGTCCCTCTGCAGCAATTCCAATGTCCCATTACCTGGCTATTTCGCCCCATTTGCCATAAACACTAATGTGTACATATTGCTTTACTTCTACGATGATTATTTGGATTTTATTTTTACATTTTGCAGCACATGATCAATGCACAAACACTAACAGACATATGATAAACAAAGTAATACTGTCTCACAATGAAAATAGACTTGGCATTAAAACTTCTCTGCCCTTGAATCTCACATTCATTGAAACAGCATTGAAACCTGCACCACAACCAAAGAAAATGCATCTGGCCAGTGGTGGATAAAGATTACCTTTGGGCTGTTTTCATATCATTAGCCCCTTGCACACAAAACAAGAAACATACATGTGTTCTTTACTTTGATACACCTTCCTGACTTTATTAAGTTATTCTCTCTCTCTTTCGGCTTTTCCCAGTTATGGGTCACCACAGCGGATCACCTTGTCCACTCATGATTGGCAGTGAAATTTTACGGTGTTCAGTTACCAGCCCAGTGACCAACCTTCCACAGAAGGCACACACATGCAAACACTCATGTCTAGGGCCAGTTTTAGCATGTCCAATCCACTTGCAGCATGTCTTTGGGGATGTGGGAGGAAACCGGAGGAAACCCACACAACCACAGGGAGGACATGCAGACTCCGCACAGAAGACACCCCAGCCGATATTCCTGGTATAATACAGCACACTTGTTAGACAGAGCACATTTTAAAATTTATTGTTTGAATGAAAATTTTTCCACTAGGCTGTACTGTAGGCAAAGAAAATGTATGAACCAATAATTACAAAACTGCCCAATTCAGAACATTTCCATCATAAAAGTCTACTTCCACACCCAAACTATAAACAGAATGACAGTAGTGTGCAAGCCATTGGCATCTTGCACAGCTTCTCGCAAGTATTTTCAATTTCAGGGTTTTTTTTGGAGGGGGGCAAAAGGTCAAAAACCAGGGACACATTTTAAACATTGCTTGTATAATTTTGGAAAGTTGCTAGAGTAAAATGTGTTACCACCATGCATGTTACTGGCAAGTCTTGAACCCAGAACACAATACACTACAGTCAGTGCAACATACCACTATGCTAAAATCATCAGTTTGAAAAATAGGAAGACTGAAACTTAATGGCTATCATTTAGTGAATTCAATTCTCACTTCTCGCCATAGCTCTCAACCTCTTAGCACAAAAAGCCTGGGCAAACAAAGCCAATAATGGGAGAATACACATTCATTCTCACTTCTCCCCATAGTTCTCAACTCTTAGAACAAAAAACCTGGACAAACAAGAAAGCCAATAATGGCGGAATACAATTTTTTTGTCCATAGCTCTCAACTCTTAGCACAAAAATCTGGGCAAAGCTGAGAAATGGTGGTGGCTAGGGACTTTAGATTCTTTTTACCCTGTACCAAAGGTACAGGGTTTGAGCCTAAATATCTCTAGCCACCAGGTTACATTGGGGGCACACACACACACACACACACACACACACACACACACACACACACACACACACACACACACACCAATCTGCCTACAACTTATCTTTTGCATGTGGAAGTAAACTGGGTACCCAGAAAAATAGATCTCAATTTTAAGAAATGGATTTGGCCTTCTTTTTTTATCATTTAGCAGGGTATTACCAATAGATAACCGTATACTTTGATTCTTCTCTGCAAGCCACTTATCAGATCAATAACAAAGTAATATTTTTTTATTAAACAACTCTTCTATATACAGGGTTTGTAAGGGTATTATGCCAACAAAATAAATGAGGCAAAGGAATTAGGTCACAAATATCATTTAAATATCACATTTACTGTTTTTGTCATTTACTTGTTATTTAGGAAAGGTTGTTATTTAGCCTGTAAAGTTTTGTCTGTTTCAATGATATTTTGATTTATTCTGTGATGCACTTATGGCAAACATCAAGGCTGGCAATTTTCTGTTATTGTTAATTACTTGCACCAAAAGGAAAAGTTCCTTACCTAGGCAGCAAAGCCAACAGTTCTTCTGTTCAGCAGCATTCTTCTCTTGACAGTTCAGCAAAAGTCCCTCTCTCGGCAGCAAAGCCAGCAGTTCTTCTATCCGAAAATGGCAGCAAAACAAAGTCCCTCTCTCATGAAAACAGCAGCATTCTCAAAAGCCAGCACCTCTCAAAGTCCCTCTCTCGTTCTTTCATCTGAAAATGGCAGCATTCGCAAAAGCCAGCACCTCTCTCGGCAGCATATGAAAAGCCAGCCAGCATTTTTCTTTCTCAGCAGCAAAGCACAGAAACTAATATTAGTGCTGCTGCTGTTTAATTCCCGCCTGCTCGCAGCCAGCCGGAAATGATGACGTGAGCTCCTTAAGCTCAATTCCGACTGGCTGGTAGCGCTGACAGAGCTGACATCATTGCGCACGTGATGACGTCAGCTCCGACAGTGCGAAAATTCAAAAAATAAAAAAAAAACAAAAGCAAAGAAATCGGAAATGAATGGGTGCCACTCGGGAATCGTGGCACCCCTTCATTTGGACCCCAAAACTCGGTAAAAACCGAGCAATTCGGGACAGTTGGGAGGTATGGTGGTGATTAATATATTTTGAGGAGGGAGTCTTTAGTATGGTATAAGATATTTAAGTACTTTTCCCACCCATTGTTTTCCATATATCCATAATACTATGTGCCTTCCCAACAAACCAATATAGATCTTGAGTAAACCTACATTACTAAAATTTGTCTTCTAGTTATTTTCCCTAAGCTCTGATCTGCTTGTCATTCTCAACATACTCTGAGAGAGTCCTAAGTTACTTCTGCTCCATTCTTGGCAGATAAGAGATTTATTTTATTGTTTTGAATTTCAGTTAACTTTCTCCATATCTGGAAGATAAGAGATTTGTTTTATTCTTTTGTACTTCAGTTAACTATTTTAGAGTAGTACTGCTTTATTTTTAATTTATTTCTTGATTTTTGCCTTCAGATCATTTTACGGTCCCCAGTACTTGAAACTGAAGTGTCTGGGTAGTTTACTTTTTATCATAGCATTAGACTCTCAAGCAATCTTTTATGTTGTGTTTACATTAAGAGGTTAGCAGTGTTCTGTACAGATTCCTAAATAGTAAATTTTATCTATAGAACTACCCTTAGAACTGAAACCTGTACCTTGCTGTGTGTAAAACACAGCTATGGCACGGAGACAAGCTTTGAGCAGCTCATACCTCTCAACTGTCCAGATTTTCACAGAATGTGATTTTAGCTTCATATTTTTGGTCTTTTCCTCTCATAAAAGTTTAGGTTTTCTGCCAAATCACTGAGACCTGAAGTCACTAAATAATGACATACATTTAAGTTTCAGACACTAACACAAATCATATTATTCAAGTGACTTTCTAAGTTTATAAGAACAATATTTAAAATCAGTCCCTATTTATGGATCTTTGTCCCTCTGTTATTTTGGACTTTCTTCAGATTTCTTGCATTACGAGGATAAGAGGTATGGAGCAGCTATTTTGCACATTAAACTGCAGTACTATCAAATTTTAGTACAACCTAACCCTGTCTACTGCCAAACCCCAGAGACCACCTAAGCAGACCTCTGTATAACTCAGTCCACAAACTAAAGAAGCGTTTCCAAATATAAGCCTTTCCAAATATAAATGCAGACAACATACACTGATGTCTCACTCATGAGGTTGAATAAGGAGAAGGTAATGGTCAGTTGCCTGTCGGGAGTCAGGATACGCCACATACACACACTCACGTCACTCCACAACAGGTACAGATATGACTCTGTCATTGTCCCTGTAGGAGTGAGCAACCTGAGATGCACCTCCCTGGACTACCTGAAAAGAGACAAGGAGGAGGTCTCAGATCATGTAGCCCAGGAGGCCATGACCCTAGCTCTGAGTAGCATTTTGCCATCACCAAGAATGATACCACAGTACAAACAAAAAATGATTTACTTCAATAATTGGCTAAGTTTCTGGTGTCATTCCAAGGGGAGCCAGTATCTGTCTGCCTGGTATGACATGATCGACAGACCTCAATGATTTGCCAGAAATGCCCTGCATCTGTCACCCCTGGGATTCCATATACTGGCCAAGGTCTTTGCCACCCCTATAGTGCCTTTTTTAGGCAAAGTCCAGGGGAACAAATTACCACCATAACAGCTACAAGCAAATGTAATCTGAGGGTTATGCTACTCAATGCTAGAAGTCTCAAACTCAAAATACACTCATTAAAAGTGCTTCTCAAATTGGAGAACATCAACATTTGTGCAGTTATGGAGACCTGATTCAAGGCATCTGAAAGCACTCCTGCACTACCAGGCTATAACTCATATCACACCTTTGGCCCCAAAATGTGGCTCGAAGCCCTAAAGGTGGTGGTGTCTCCATATTTATAAAGGATATGTACACCTCCAGGCTAGTGGCCTAACATAATGCATCAGAGATAATCAAGGTACAGCTAACACTGGGCAAAATTGCTATCCAGGTTATTGCCTACTATAGATCCCCTACCATGTCCCAAGAATCCCACTCTACATTCCTAATCATCCTGGAAAACATAATGGTTCATCACAACACTCTCATACTGGGTGACTTTAACTACCCCTCCATCAACTGGGAAAACTACTCAAGTAACAACACATTTGCTCAACGTTTCATGGAATTCATCAATTCCAATTCCCTGGACCAGCTCATTTTTGCCCCCACTATGGGTAGCAACATTCTTGACCTGGTTATTAATAATATGAATGACCGTTACCCTACACCAATTGTCAATTCCTCCTTGGTCAGATATGACCACAAGCTAGTCACCATGAATATCCACATCCCACCCACACCCTCTGCAAAGGAAACCCCCATAAAAAAACGTTTCCAAAGCCCACTTTGGGCTTCTAAAAACTGATGTGGCTAACTTTACATTGCCCATGCAAATGAAGAATAAATGCAAGACGGCAGAATCATACTCCAATGCACTGTACTATACACAAATGCATGGAATGGACCATTCCCAATAGAACCAAGACACTCTCCTCCAAAAAATGGAAGCCAATCTGGTGGTCCCCTGCCATAAACAAACTCTACGACAGAAGGAAGAAACTGTTGCAGAACAAGGCAAAGTCCCAAGACAGGAAAAACTCACTTGTCATCCCTAACAAAAAGCTGAGATCCCTCATCAGATCCTCCAAAGCTAGCTCTGAAAACAAAATAGCAGCAGATGCTAAAGACACCCACAAAGCCTTCTATAGCTATGTCAAAAATCTACAAGGCAATGCCCAGATTTGTTCAGAGCTACTACACAATGGTAACTTCTATACTGAGCCAACAGACATTGCCAATATACTGGCTGACAGATTCAGTGCCAACTTTACCCCCATCTCACCCCCCCAAAGGGCCAATCACAATACCTGAGGAATGCCAAGCACCCAATATTACAGCTGAACAGGTTAAAACTGCACTGGCCAAGGCCAGGAATACAGCTTCCATGGGACCTGACAACCTCTTGGGTTGTGTTCTACATGAATTGCAAAATGAACTAGCAACACACCTGAGCACCCTGTTCAATCACATCTTAATTTCAGGCTTTGCCCCAGCCGAATGGAGCACTGTTACAGTAATCCCACTCCACAAAGAGGGCGGGACTATGGACCCAGGGAACTACCTCCCCATTAGCCTGATGAGTCTGGTATGCAAGGCTATGGAATTCATCATCATGGACCTAATAAACAAGGACATAGGGAGTGTCCAGACTCTAGACCCCAGGCAGTTTGGATTTGTTAAAGGTAGATCTTGTCTGCTCAACCTGGTAGACTTCTTTGAGTCCGTCACCAAAACTGTGGATGAAGGCAAGGTAGTTCACACAGCCTGCCTCAATCTGGCCAAGGCCTTCGATACAAGGTGACTCTATTGTCAGACACACTGACGTCCCACTCACCAGGCTGAACAAGGAGAAGGTCACTGTAATCTGCCTGTCGGGTGCCAGGATCCGCCACATAACACAAGCACTCGGGTCACTCCAAAGCAAGTACAAGTATAACTCCGTCATTGTCCATGCTGGTGTGAATGATCTGAGATGTACCTCCCTGGACTACATGAAAAAAGACGTACAGGAGCTCTTTGATCATGTATCCCAGGCCGGTATGACCCTGACCTTGAGTAGCATCTTACCCTCACCAAGAATGATGCCACAGTATAAAGACAAAATGATCAATTTTAACAATTGGCTAAAGTATTGGTGTCATTCAAAGGGGATCCAGTGTCTGTCAGCCTGGGATGACATGCTCGACAAGCCACGTTGCTTCACTAGGGACGGCTTGCACCTGTCACCCCTGGGTTTTCGAATACTGGCTAAGGCTCTTGCCTCCCCCATAGTGCCTTTTTAGGCAAGGCTCAAAAGACAAACCCACCCCCATAGACAACACAAAGAAAAAAAAAACTAAGGGTAATGCTGCTCAACGCCAGAAGTCTAAACCTCAAGATGCACACACTCGAGACTCTCCTCAGTATGGAGAATACCGATATCTGTGCAGTAACAGAAACCTGGTTCAAGGCTCCCGAGAGCACCCCAGCACTACCAGGCTATACTTCATACCATGCTTTCCAGCCAAAATTCGGACCAAACCACAAAAGGAGGGGGAGTATCCATATTTATCAAAGATACCCACACCTCCAGGCTAGTGGCACTGCACGAAGCTTCGGAGACCATCCATGTGCAACTAACAGTGGGAAAAACTGCCTTTCAGTTTGTAGCCTGCTACAGACCACCCTCCCAAACACAGGAACCTCACTCAGTTTTCCTGAGAACACTGGAGAATATGAAGGTCTCTCCAAACACTATTATATTGGGTGACTTCAACTACCCAAACATCGATTGGGAAAACTACTCAAGCCCAAACACCCTCGCCCAACGGTTCCTAGAATTTTTAAACTCAAATGCTATGGAACAACTAGTCACCACTCCCACAAGAGGGGAAAACATACTGGATCTGGTCATCACCAACATAGGGTCTCTATGCTCCACACCAGAGGTATACCCCTCATTGGTAAGATCAGACCATAAACAAATCTCACTGGACATCCATATTCCATACCCAGCCCTAGCCAAGGAAACCATGGTGAAGAACTTCTCAAAAGCAAACTTCACACTTCTCAAAACTGAGGTGGAATCCTTCAAAGCCCCCGGGCCAGTGGACAATACGGCCCAAAATGCAGAATCCTTTACAAAAACATTCTATGGACACCTGCAGGAATGCATGGAGCATGCTATCCCAAATAAAACCAATACTCACTCCTCCAAAGGCAGGAGACCTGTCTGGTGGACCCCAGCCATAAATAAGCTATACAACAGAAGGAGAAAGCTACTACATGACAGAGCAAAATCCCAAAAAGGGAACACTGATCAGTACTAGCACGAAACTATGATCCCTCATAAAATCTTCTAAGGCCAGCTTTGAAAGAAAAATTGCACAAGACACTAAAGATAATCACGAGGCCTTCTTTAGTTATGTCAGAAACCTTGGAGGCAACTCCCAGATATGTTCTGAGTTAGTGCAAAATGACAAAAAATTCATTGAACCCACAGACATTGCCAACATCCTGGCAGAAAGGTTCAGTGCAAACTTCTCCCCCCCTTCCCCCCCCCAAAAGAGCAAATGTCTATCCCAACAGAGTGTAGCCTTCCTGAGATCACAGATGCACAGGTGAGAGCTGCCCTCTCCAAAGCTAAAAACACAGCATCAATGGGACCAGACGGTGTCCCGGGCTGCATCGTACACGAGCTCCAAGAAGAACTAAACCCTCATATAAAGTCACTGTTCAATCTCAGCCTTACTACAGGATATGTTCCCAAGGAATAGCGTACAGCAACAGTGGTCCCACTCCACAAAGGTGGTGCCACAACAGACCCCGGAAACTATCGCCCTATAAGCCTTACTAGCCTGGTCTGCAAAGCTATGGAATGTATCATCATGGAAATCATAAACAAATACATTGGGAACCTCCAGACACTGGATCCTACCCAATTTGGCTACGTTAAGGGCAGATCTTGCCTCTTGAACCTGGTCAACTTCTTTGAAATAGTTACCAAAGCCATAGATGAAGGGAAGGTAGTCCACACAGCCTACCTGGACCTAGCAAAGGCCTCTGACACAATACCCCACTCGGGCATCATAAATAAGTTCACCAACTTAAATATCAACCCCTATGTCACAAGATGGGTTGCAAACTGGCTCAGGGATAGAACCCACATGGTCAGAATAGCAGGTGCCATGTCAGACTCTAAACCAGTTACAAGTGGTGTCCCACAAGGCTCAGTCCTGGGACCTCTCTTGTTTGGTATATATTTTTCTGAGGTACAGGCTAACACGGGTGGACTATGGCTGACCAAGTTTGCAGATGACTGCAAACTGGGTGCTATAATCAACTCTCTGACTGACACAAGCATCCTCCAAAAGGGACTCACAGAGATAGATAACTGGTGCCAGAGCCATGGCCTAAAGCTAAATGCCAAAAAGTGCATAGTCATCCCCTTTGGAAAAAACAAAGTGCCCACAAATTACCACATAGGTGGAAATCCATTAAGTATGGAAGAAGTAATTAGGGACTTGGGGACCCAAGTAGAGAGCAATCTCTCCTTTGACAATCACGTTGCCAAAGTGGTTAGAAAGACCTTCTATATAGCCCACCTTATCATGAAAGGGTTCACATCTAGATCAAGAGAGGTCATTGTGCCCCTCTACTCATCACTTATCAGGCCCATAATTGAGTACAATGCCCCGTTTGGGATGTACCTTACCCGACACCTTCAGCAACTGGAAAGACCCCAAAAGTATCTCACCAAGAGGATCAAGGGGCTCAAACAGATGCCCTATGCAGTTCGGCTAAAAAAACTCCAGCTCTACTCAGTTGCATACCGCCTACTCAGAGGCAATCTGTGTCTGACGTATAAAGTCATGTCCAACCCAGAATTAATGGACATGCTTCACCTCAGGAAATCTAAATCCCTTAGAGCTACACGCTCCAGGAACCTGAACCTCAGCACAGAAATAAATTGTACATGCTGGAGGGACAGATTTATATTCTATAGGCTCCCCTCCCTCTGGAGCAAAATCCCAATCCATGTCAGGCAGAGTCCCTCACTGACCCTCTTCAAGAGAAATCTTGATGAATGGATGGGAGATCGTAAGTTTACCCCTGGGATCTCTTCTGTGTCGCTGCTTGACAGAGGTACAGTAAACAAACCTTAAAAGGGCTACCTTCTTTGACCTACTATACAGAGGCACAGTCAACTAATCTAAAAGGGTGGTGTAAGCCAAACATTCTCTGGCTAGGCTTATAAATGCCCTAGGGCAGATAGCCTAGTATCATCCTATGAATCTATGAACCTAATTCCTCACTCAGGAATCATAAGATAAACTCTCTAAATTAGGCATCAACCCCTATGTCACAAGGTGAGTCACAAACTGGATCACTGATAGAACTCACACAGTGAAAGTAGCGGACTCCAAGTCTGACTACCGACCAGTCACAAGTGGCATTTCACAGGGATTGGTCTTGGGTCCTCTCCTGTTTGGCATCTACTTTGCTGAAGTCCAGGCCAAAACCAAGGGACTGGCACCATACCTCCCAATTGTACCGAATTACTTGGTTTTTACCGAGTTTTGGGGTCCAAATGAAGGGGTGCCATGATTCCCAAGTGGCACCCCTTCATTTCTGATTTCTTTGCTTTTGTTTTTTTTTATTTTTTGAATTTTTGCATTGTCGGAGCTGACGTCATCACGTGCGCAATGACGTAAGCTCTGTCAGCGCTACCAGCCATTCGGAATTGAGCTTAAGGAGCTCACATCATCATTTCCGGCTGGCTGCGAGCAGGCGGGAATTAAACAGCAGCAGCACTAATGGCAGTTTCTGTGCTTTGCTGCCGAGAAAGAAAAATGCTGGCTGGCTTTTCATATGCTGCCGAGAGAGGTGCTGGCTTTTGCGAATGCTGCCGTTTTCATGAGAGAGGGACTTTGCTTTTGCTGCCATTTTTGGATAGAAGAACTGCTGGCTTTGCTGCCGAGAGAGGGACTTTTGCTGAACTGCCAAGAGAAGAATGCTGCTGAACAGAAGAACTGTTGGCTTTGCTGCCTAGGTAAGGAACTTTTCCTTTTGGTGCAAGTAATTAACAATAACAGAAAATTGCCAGCCTTGATGTTTGCCATAAGTGCATCACAGAATAAATCAAAATATCATTGAAACAGACAAAACTTTACAGGCTAAATAACAACCTTTCCTAAATAACAAGTAAATGACAAAAACAGTAACTGTGATATTTAAATGATATTTGTGACCTAATTCCTTTGCCTCATTTATTTTGTTGGCATAATACCCTTACAAACCCTATAGATAGAAGAGTTGTTTAATAAAAAAAATATTACTTTGTTATTGATCTGATAAGTGGCTTGCAGAGAAGAATCAAAGTATATGGTTATCTATTGGTAATACCCTGCTAAATGAAAAAAAAGAAGACCAAATCCATTTCTTAAAATTGAGATCTATTTTTCTGGGTACTCCAGTTTACTTCCACATGCAAAAGATATGTTGTAGGCAGATTGGTGTGTGTGTGTGTGTGTGTGTGTGTGTGTGTGTGTGTGTGTGTGTGTGTGTGTGTGTGTGTGTGTGTGTGTGTGTGTGTGTGTGTGTGCGTGCCCCCAATGTAACCTGGTGGCTAGAGGTATTTAGGCTCAGTGTACCTTTGGTACAGGGTAAAAAGAATCTAAAGTCCCTAGCCACCACCATTTCTCAGCTTTGCCCAGATTTTTGTGCTAAGAGTTGAGAGCTATGGACAAAAAAATTTATATTCCCCCATTATTGGCTTTGTTGTTTGTCCAGGTTTTTTGTTCTAAGAGTTGAGAACTATGGTGAGAAGTGAGAATGAATGTGTATTCCCCCATTATTGGCTTTGTTTGCCCAGGCTTTTTGTGCTAAGAGGTTGAGAGCTATGGTGAGAAGTGAGAATTGAATTCACTAAATGATAGCCATTAAGTTTCAGTCTTCCTATTTTTCAAACTGGAGATTTTAGCATAGTGGTATGTTGCACTGAATGTAGTGCATTGTGTTCTGGGTTCAATTCTTGCCAGTAACATGCATGGTGGTAACACAACATTTTACTCTAGCAACTTTCCAAAATTATACAAGCAATGTTTAAAATGTGTCCCTGGTTTTTGACCTTTTGCCCCCTCCAAAAAAAACACTGAAATTGAAAATAAGTGCAAGAAGCTGTGCAAGATGCCAATGGCTTGCACACTACTGTCATTCTGTTTATAGTTTGGGTGTGGAAGTAGACTTTTATGATGGAAATGTTCTGAATTGGGCAGTTTTGTAATTATTGGTTCATACATTTTCTTTGCCTACAGTACAGCCTATTGGAAAATGTTCATTCAAACAATAAATTTTAAAATGTGCTCTGTCTAAAAGTGTGCTGTATTATACCAGGAATATCAGCTGGGGTGTCTTCTGTGCGCAGTCTGCATGTCCTCCCTGTGGTTGTGTGGGTTTCCTCCGGTTGCTCCGGTTTCCTCCCACATCCCCAAAGACATGCTGCAAGTGGATTGGACATGCTAAAATTGGCCCTAGGCATGAGTGCGTGCATGTGTGTGACTTCTGTGGAAGGTTGGTCACTGGGCTGGTAACTGAACACCGTAAAACTCCACTGCCAATCATGAGCAGACAAGGTGATCCGCTGTGGTGACCCATAACCGGGAAAAGCCAAAAGAGAGAGAGAATAACTGAATAAAGTCAGGAAGGTGTATCAAAGTAAAGAACACGTATGTTTCTTGTTTTGTGTGCAAGGGGCCAATGATTTGAAAACAGCTCAAAGGTAATCTTTATCCACCACTGGCCAGATGCATTTTCTTTGGTTGTGGTGCAGGTTTCAATGCTGTTTCAATGAATGTGAGTTTCAAGGGCAGAGAAGTTTTAATGCCAATTCTGTTTTCATTGTGAGACAGTATTACTTTGTTTATCATATGTCTGTTAGTGTTTGTGCATTGATCATGTGCTGCAAAATGTAAAAATAAAATCCAAATAATCATCGTAGAAGTAAAGCAATATGCACACATTAGTGTTTATGGCAAATGGGGCGAAATAGCCAGGTGATGGGACATTGGAATGGCTGCAGAGGGACTCTGGTGCCATATTTTGGTTGTCTGTTCTTCAGTTTGTTTGAAAGTTGGTATCCCACAATTCCATTGGAGTGGGTGGGGTTACGTAATTATGTATGCAAATTAGATGTTAATCAGCGTACAGATTTGTACCTATTTTTCATGGCCCTTGTCCAGATTTTTGATGTTTCCAGGTTGAGAGGTATGACTGGCACTAATGACTGCAAACTGGGAGCCATTATTAGCTCCCCAAATGATGCTGACATTCTACAGAAAGGCCTCACAGAAACCAGTGACTGGTGTCAGATCCATGGCCTCAAGCTCATCACTAAAAATGCATTGTCATTCCCTTTGAGAAGAACACAGCACCCATGAACTACCACATCGATGGTAGTCCACTGAACACCAAAGGTGTCATAAAAGATCTGGGAACGCAAGTGGATAGCAACCTAGCCTTTGACAATCACATTGCCACTGTGATCAGAAAATCCTTCTATGTGGCACATCTCATTGAAAAGGGTTTTGCCTACAGGAAGAAAGAGGTCATTGTCTCTCTTTACTCTTCCCTCATTAGACCAGTTATTGAGTATAATGCCCCATTCAGCATGTACCTCACTAGACATTTGCAACAACTAGAAAGACAACAAAAGTACCTCACTAAGAGGATCCTAGGCCTTAAATACTTGCCCTATGCAGAAAGACTAAAAAAACTCCAACTTTTCTCAGTATCATATCTCCTACTTAGAGGTGATGTCTGCTTAACCTGCAAGGCCATGTCAGACCCAGCACTGCTAGATATGCTACATCTAAAGAAATCCCAATCCCCCCATAACAAATGTGCCAGAGACCTCAACCTCATGACCGCAATCAACAGAACTTGTTGGAGGGACAGGTTCCTAATCCAGAGACTGTCCCATGCTCTGGAATAGACTTCCCTTACATGTCAAGCAGTGCACCTCACTGGCCCTCTTCAATAGAAATCTTGACAAGTGGATGGGAAATAGAAAATTAACCCTAGGGATCATTTCAGTAGTCCTGCTGGAGAGAAGCACAGGGAAATAATGTTGGGTGTTATGTTGCAAGAGAATCTTTTGGGCTAGGCTTGTAAAGACTCCAGGGCCATTAGCCTAGTGCACTCCTATGAACCTATGAACCTATAGATATGCAATTACCAAATGTCTCCAAAGCCAGTGTAGTAGATATGGGCATTCTGAGACAATGTGGCATTTGTCTCATGTTCACAGTCAACCCTTTAATCCTTAAAGAAACAAACACAGTATAAGAAAGTTGCCCATACACATCTTCACTGTAGGCAAAGAAATCTTGGTTGTCAAGAACATACACACTACATCCACCACACAGTGTCCACCAAGCACATTGACCAACCTATGCTAAGGCACTAAAAATCAGTCCTCCCAAACCTCAATGATCTCCTAAGCCTATAGACAGCAACACCTATCCTCAGCAACCTTTAAAGCTCTGACCAAAAGCAACACCAAATACCACACATACATGTATAACCAGTGGAACCTAAAGAGCAAAGCCCATAAGGCAAGCAAACATATTAACCAGGACTCTTGTAATACAGCACTCCATTGTACATACAGATACCTCACTCATGAGGCTGAACAAGGAGAAGATAATGGTTAGTTGCTTACTTGGGGCCAGGATCCTCCAAGTTATGCATGCACTCAAGTCACTACAACACAGGTACCAGTATGATTCTATCATAGTCCATGTGGGTGTTAATGACCTGAGACATATCTCCTGGACTATATGAAGAGAGATGTTATTGATCTATCTGACTATGTCTCAGGCATGTATACCTTGCATTGAGCAGCATTCGACTTTGAAACAGCATTGAAACCCACAGTCAGAGAAAATACATCTGGCCAGTGGCAGATGAAGATTACCTTTGGGCTGTTTTCAAATCACAGACCCGCACACGAAACATGCATGTGCTCTTTGATACACCTTCCTGATTGTATTAGATTATATTCCTTGTATAATACAGTACAGTTGTTAGAGGCATTTCAATTTTATTGTTTTGAACATTTTCCAGTAAACAATGAAACAAAATGCATGCACCAATAATGACGAAACTGCCCAATTCAGAACATTGCCATCATAAAAAGTCTACTCAAACTTCTACAGTCCACCAGTATCGGTAAATATGCATAATCTCTGCAGAAGTAAGAGTCCTCTAAATAATTCCACATTCAAGAGATCTATAACTAATGAAGAGTTTGCTACTAGCAAACAACTTTATATTTCATTGTTTCATCTACACATAAAGTGCCTGTTGCCCATGAGGAATAAATTGCCTATGCTATGTTACATTAAAAAAATGATAAGCTAGTAATATTGCAGTAGGGAATGGATGGCAAACTGATAATAGGTCCATTCATAGTTACTAGTTATTGTCGCCAAAGAGGACATTCTCAGGACTGCAGCATCCACCCCTTTGAAAGTACAACACATTACAATATCAGCAATGCATCTATATACTGTGGGATTAGAACCCACAGCCTCCTGCATCAAAAGCAAGCATTTAACCTGCTATGCTATCAACAATGCAAGCCAACTCAGCATAAGCAACACTAAACTTCTCTTCCCTGAAGCTCTCAGCTCCTAGTAAAAGCCAGTCGACACTCAACTGTATCTCTCAACTTTGCAGCACAAGAAATCTGGAAAAAGCCAAAATTTATTGGGGGGGGGGACAAAATCCCAAAACCAGGGACACATTTTAAACATTGCGTGCACAATCTTGGAAAGTTGCTAGAATAAGATCTTATGTTATCACCATTTATTTCACTGCTGAGTCTTGGACCCAGGTGCACTACAGTCAGAGTAACATACCACTATCCCAAATCATCAGTTTCTTGAATGAATGAAACTTAAATGGCTATCATTTAGTGAATTCATTTCTCACCATAGCTCCCAACCTCTTAGCACAAAAAACCTGGACAAAGCCAATAATGGGGGAATACAGTCCCAAAAACAGGGGGGACAAATTTCAAATATTGATCTTATAAACTTAGAAAATTGCTAAAATAAAAGGTTTTGTGTTACCATTCAAATGTAGAGAATTCAGTCCTTCTCTGATTTGCCAGAGAAATCCAGAAAACCACAGATTTTATGAGGAACAGAACAGGCAAAAATCTAGAAAGTTTTCACAAGTGGTAGTGGGGGAAAACACAGCACATACACACACACACACACACACACACACACACACACACACACACACACACACACACACACACACACACACACACATGCACACACACACACACACACGTGCATGCACAGCATAATAAAATACCTCCTTGGCAGACATAATAATACTCGCAGAAATAATAATACAAGCAGAAGCAGCTCGGCAGAATAATTACTACAAGCAGCTCAGAAATAATAATACAAGCAGACATAATAATACAAGCAGACATAATAATATCATCAGAAATATAATACAAGCAGAAGCAGCTAGGCAACATAACACACAAACTCCTTTGGCAGACATAATAATAATACCAGCAGAAGCAGCTCGGCAGAAATAATAGCAGAAACAGCTTGGCACGGCAGAATAACTACTACAAGCAGCTCCAGAAATAATAATATAAGCAGAAGCAGCTCAGAGCAAGCAGAATAACACACACACACTCCTTGGCAGAAATAATAAAAGCAGCTTGGGTCAATAAAATAATACAAATGCACTAGCGCAGCATAAAATACCTCTGTCTGTCCTCACCAATGTAACAAGGCAGCTCGGCTCCTTGGCAGCAACATAATAAAATACCTCTGTCCTCGGCAGTGTAACAAAGCAGCTCAGCAGCAGCATAATAAAATAAAATACCTCCGTAACCATTCCTTTCTAAGTTTGTTTTGTTCCTAGAAGTTCCCATTAACAGCCTCACCCTCACTGCTTGCTGGATATGCTTGCACGTTGCATGTTGAGCCGTTGAGCTCAATTCTGACAGGCTGCTTATGGAGCTGACATCATTGCAGATGTGATGATGTCAGCTCAAAACAGTGGAAAAAAAATTCAGAAATTAAGAGGTGCCACCGAGTGGTACCCCATTATTTGGACCTCAAAAATGGTAAAAACTGAGAAATTTGGTATGGTTGAGAGTTATAAGAAACATACACTGTCTTAAACTTGTAGGCCCATCAATTCCTGAACTTTATTAACACAAATACCCTTGAACAGACACTGTACACACCCATCAGAGGTTCAAACATACTACACATGGTACTTACCAATGTGGGAGAGTGCTGCACAATGCCCAGTGTCATGTCCTTACTGGTGAGGTCAGACAATAAAGCTGTATCCTTTGAAATAAAAATCATCTCGGTAACCCCAGCAACCACTGGAACAGCTAAGATCTATTACAAAGCAAACTACATCCTATTAAGTCATAGTCTGTCAAAATTCAGTGCCCTTCCTAACACCAAGTTCACAGCAACCTATGTTAAATTGTTCATATCAACCCTGTACAACCATTCAAATGGCTCTATAAATGCTGCTGTACCTATTAGAACTAAGTCCAAAACAAACTCTAAAAACAAACCACACTGGTGGAATTCTAGCCTTAATAGGCTATATAAGAAAATTAAAAAAGTCATAGTTAAAATCAGGAAGAGCAACTCCCATAATGATAAGAGGTCTCTAATTAAACTAAATGGGAAACTGAGGACTAATTATGCCCAACAAGGCCAATTATGAGGTCAAGACAGCCTCTCAGGTTAAAGATAACCACTTCTACAGCTATGTCTGTAAATTCACAGGCTAAACTGATGGTCAGTGGTTCCACTTTCACTGAGGAGAACAACATAGTGAATTTGCTTGCACAAATTCAGCTCAAGCTTCACCATCTACCTCTTCCCATGAAATATCTACTGGCATAACCCCAAAAAAAAATTATTAGGGAGCAGGCCTTAGTGATACTCGCTAAAGCCAAAAACATGTCCTCAATGAGCACTAACAATATCCTGGGATGCCTCCAAAATAGCTTGAAACATGACTTGTAAAGATCACTTGAGTCATTTTTCAAGTATTGCGTCAAAACGGGCTTTGTACCATGAGAGAGGAAGACTGTAACTGTTATCCCACTTTACAAGGGTAGACTATCAACCAACCTCAGAAACTACAGACTCTGACTAGTCTAATATGCAAACCCATGGAACTGATTATCATGGAAATAATCAACAATGGCACAGGCAACCTTCAGACACTGGAAACAACCCAGTCTGGCTTTGTCAAGGGAAGGTCATGCCTACAAAGCAGCTGCAAAAAGGAAAACAAGGCCAAGGTCTTTAGTTCAGCACAACAGGCAAGGCCAGCACAACAGATGAGGAGTCTGAGGAAGAACCAGCAGCTGTGGATGATCCTGGCAGGTGTAGGTGTGCAAGATATACTATGTTCCTGGCTAATAGGCAGATGATAGTGCACACACTCACTACCTAACTGAAAAACTAAGAAGCTAAGCACATGCAAACAGTAAAAGTGATGCATTAAACATTAGCAGACTTTACTTACGCATTAATGGTTGTGTTCTGTAAGCATCAGACAGAGTCATCCCCAGAAGATATAGTTTGTAGCAGCAGCATTATATAAGGAAATGATGAACTTGTAAAAAAGAGATATAAAATACTGCCCTTATATGCAAATATTGTACATCAGTATGATAAAACATGGCTCAGCTGTACATGAATGTCAGCAATATCTCATGAGTGATACATGCAACATTAATACAAATCTGCCCAATACTGTGCATCACACATTAAAGTTGCTCAGTGTAGACACCCCATCAGTGACTATCATTTTGCTGATTTTGATTGTAGCATCATTTTGCACAAGTACTAATTATTTACTAGTAAGACTGTATTACTAAGAATACTAGCACAAATACAATGAGTATCAAAAACTACATATTATATGATGACCGGCCAGTAATATTCAAAAAAGGAGCACACTGATTGGTCAGCCCAACCGCATGCCCATTGTAAATCCAAGAATATATCAATGGAAAAAGGTATTCTCGCACAGACTTCTTTCCATAAGTATATGCCATAAAAATGTTATCTTTCTTTGTTTTTTTCTAAATAAATTTACAAAACTGAAGACTTCAAACAAATGAGGGAGAAGGCCCAGAGACAAGTAAAAGGATAATCAGGTATGTTCTGCAAAACTAAAGAAATGTACCTAATTATCCTTTTATTTTCTCTGTCCCATCTCTCCCAAATGTTAAAAGTCTCCCAGTTTCCTTTTTCTTAATAAATAAAAATAAATAAATAAAAAAAGCAATAGAGCTCTTCCTTTCTCCAATGCTTCCCTTACACAGCACTGATATACTGCGTAAGAATGGGAATGCAAGTCCCACGTGTATGCGCAGTACATCAGGAAAGCCCCAGGATACTGGAGAAAATATGGAAGGGCACCATGGTGCTGTTATACAAAGACATTATTTAAGAAAAATAAGTATTTTTTCTTAAATAATGTCATTGCATAATAGCAATAACTGACTCTGTGGTGTGGTATATTGAAGATTTACCCATGTTTGGCTTTATTTAATCACTCAGCCTTTGGCCTCATGATTAAACCACACCATCCATGGTTAAATCTTCAATCTAACACACTGACGTTATCGGTTATTGCTATAATAATCATTTGAAATTGAGCAGGAAGAATAAATCAGTGCAATGCATTTAATTAAAGCAAGCAGCTGAGTAAGCAAGCATTAGGTATTCACTCTGTGTGTCAGACACAGGCAATCCTAAGTCACAGAGAAATGTGTGAAGTGCAGGGCACAGTCATCATCACTTGCTAGTGCTAGTTTCACACTGGCTGGAAGTCGAGGTGCAACCTGAATGTGAACAATGTCTGTTTGTTGAGCTGTCATCGTGATTATGCCTACAATCATGATCATGTGGCCGACCATGTCTGAGTGTGGACACCTCATTCACTGATAGAGCAGTGGAAGTAATGCTGCTATGGGAGTGGGATGTGGCAAGGCCACATCAGCTAACATCTGACAATTTAGAGAATCTCCGGCTATGCAGACATTATGTTACAGACACAGCATGATCCAGTGTGTCATTCATCCAGTCCAAGGAGTCACCAATATGGCTCAGGCAGTCTCTTGTGTCAGAATGTGTAAGATCCAGTACTCTGACTAGCTCTTCTGGGACCCTGGTCGAAAGTGCCTGTGCCTCCATGATGGACTTCCACATATGCTTGCGTGAGTGTGTGTGTGTGTGTGTGTGTGTGTGTGTGTGTGTGTGTGTGTGTGTGTGTGTGTGTGTGTGTGGATGTGCACGTGCGTGTGTGCAGGGAGTACCTTTGCTAATGTAATGAATGGGCTGCTGGGATTAGCAATAATATCATCAGGTCTGGCAGCACATTGTGTGATTCAGATATACATAATCATCTGCTAGTGAAATTATTTTTATAATGTTTTTACAACATTTCTTAATTGGAATTTCTCTCCTTTTCTCAATTTGACCAACCTGTGTTAGGCAAATAGCACTGGTGGAGAGAAATTTTCTGACTGCCATACTGAGAGAGGAATCCATTACATTTTCTTTTAAGCTGTTATTCTACAGATGTAGAACCTCATGTACACCTAAGATATATTTGTCTATTAAAGCAACCTGTGCTATTGCTTTATAATCTGTTTGACAGCACAGTAGTTACAGAAGCAGCTTTTGGAAAACTCAAGAAATAGCATACTTTGGAAACAGATTACATAATCCATTATGTGGGGAAAGTTTCAAAGTGTAACAGGCTTCATTTTAACCTCTAACTATTTCACTTCCAAAGACCTTGAAGAATGAATTCATACAACATCAGTGTATTGTTGCTTTAGGAAAGAATCATTTGGACAGGAATTATATAGCATTTAAACAGTCTGCTTGTATTAATCTTTGACAGATATGTTTGCAGTGTACTATTATCTCTTCTTGTAAAAGTGTCAGATTTCTTCACACACTGTTACTTCATTCTTCCTTTCATTTCTGTCAAAATTCTAAACATTTAGATCTTTGTTTTCTTTTAACTTTTGTTCTTGGATCTTTATTCATATTTCATTAAATGGTTAATTTCTCTGCCCTTTTCTGCCCTTTTCTGACTATGTTTATAGTAACCTTTAACTCCATTTCAATCTACTGTAAGAGATGAGATAAAAATTAAAGTATAGCTAACTGTTAACCTAATATAAATTGATCCTACCTTATTGACAAAAATATTAATAATATGCTGTTCTGATTTTTCCAGGTTTCTAATAATAAAATGTATTGAACAGTCTGTAAAATAATCTCTATTACAGGAACCATTTGCTCTGATATTTTGATTTCCTGCAGTGTACATGCCTTTTGTTTTACTATATGCAATCTGTGAAATGTATAAAACTATGACTGTTTGATTCACTAAATGCTGATTTAAAAATATTTTCATTTGAATACTTACTAAGATTACTTAAAACGTTACCTTATCCTTCCAATCTCCTTACAAGACTGTAAGTTCATAATGTTGTTTACTGCTTCTGCAGTGCTAACTTGTTTCATTTAATATGGTTGAGGTTTAAATTTTGGATGACCATTAAGACTTTTTTTATCCCAACTTGTATTAGGCCTCGATAAAATTCAGTTACATACATAAATTTGTGCTGTTGTACATTATACTGTTCTATTCAGGAATGTGACATAATCTTTGTTGTTAGATTACAACATCTCACAACACTAACTATCCCTGGGATTCACTAACAATCGTGTAGGCTTACAGCTCATTAGTGCGATGAGCAATAGACCTCAACGAATATGCATGCAGCTCATCATGCTTACACATTTTCAGGCACCATCTTGTTGCCAGCAATAGTGTTGGCAGCCATGAAATGGTGCTAGGAAGCACAAGCACACAATGTAAACAAAACTTCTTGCTTGCAGACAAACATATTATGCGAGCATGCTCAGATAACTTATCTGAATTAAGAGCAAGTGAGTTCAAAGAATTGGGATAATTTACGCAGAATACAATATTAATAGTGCAGGGATAAGTACAAGGCAAGGGTAAATGGAAAAAATGTACTCAGTTAATGCATCTGAATGTGAGGATATCACAAAATAAAAATAATTTTCAAAAGAAAGATGCCAGTATAGATGGTAATAATAAATAATCCTGTTTCCAGTTGTTATCCATGTACATAACTTAAAAATGGACATGCTAATAATAGATGTGAGAGGGACACAATGTAACATTGTAAGAAAGAGAAGAAAATGTGATATTAATGTTGATAACATGCTGAGCTGAGATAATAGATAACAAGATCAGTGCATACATTATGTACTATTCATATACAGTGCAGTTATGAATATGACATGTATATACAGGGAATGTATGCATGATAACTGACTGTAGTGCTGTATCCTCCACTTCATCCTGTATAAACAAGGCACGAGCCCTACAGCAGCTGTGTCATGCACAGCAGAAAGGGACATGTTTTATCATTTGTTGTCATTGGAGAAACATAGCTAGTGGTGTACATTTCCGTGACACATCTTACAGTAGCATGTGGTTTATCTACATGTGCATTATAAACAGTACTATAATAGCAATCAAAATATACAAGTGACAAATGACAATACGGATCTGATGACATTGCAGCAGTTCAAGTTCTCTGTTAGAAAATGAGCACATCTAATACAGGATTATACTGGGCAGCTCATAAAACTTTACAGTGAACACTGCCATAACAGCATGGATACAACAAAAACAAACAAGAAAGTGTCTGAACACAGGCCCGATAATAGTTTATGATGATCTGGCATCATGACAAACAGGAAGACATGTTATGTAAGTCTTCATGTTCAATAAACTTGTACAGTGTGAAGAAAACAATTACAGTAATGCATAAATATTTGGAAGAAGGCATGCAATACATTGCATTTTTATTTGTAAATTAAATAATGCCATGAACAATCAGTGATGTACTCAACATTTTCATCCTGCCAGTCTTTGATCACATGCCAGGACAGATATCAGAAAAATGCATATATTCCTGTGATGCCACAGAAATAGGCATACTGTGCCTATCATGACAAGTAGACTTGAAGGGTTTACAGCACTTTTCTAATCTAATGGGAATAAATCTCCTACCATGAAAAGTGATGGCTAAAACATGTTGCCCTTTGACTGTGCAATAAATAATTCCTTTGCCTAAGCCAGTCCTGTCTGACACATCTATGTGACAGATGTTACCAGATTCAAAACCCCTGCCTGTCATACTACATGCTCTACAGAGCTATGTATTAATTGCATCTGCCACAGGGCACAGCATTGCATCTTGTCACAAAGAAATTAAATTAATGTGTAAAGTTCTAAAGGAGATTTGAGGAAATTTGTACAATATGATTTTGTCATAATGATGACAAGGAGGTAACTATGTTACTGTTCACTCAACACTGAGTATTGCAGCATCAATGTTTCTTAGCCAATGAAGCATTTTTTGTTTTGCCCAACATTGTCCCAGATTTGAAACACACTGTGATATACAAGTCATTACTTAATGCATGTGATGCAGGAGCACTCACACCATGACATTTGTAGAATAAATGTTTCTCTGGCAGAATATTACAAAATGACTCAATACTTCTTTCTTCAAAGTAAAAGCTGATAATAATAAATTCTTGCAGTGTTAACTGTGTAATGTACATTCATAGCATGTTGGTCTTGGCTGGAACTAAACAACAAGCTATGTAAGTTCACTGAATACAAACAATGTGTATGAAGCAGGTGCACCACAATGGAAGTCTTAACAAAAATGTGAGACTCCACCTGTATGAAGTCATTACATCATATGATTGTGTTGCAATCAGTTTAAGATAAAAGAGCTGGGAGAAGTTTCACTCACTGTAATTGTACACATTGTTAACACACGTCAGCCAATGTGGGTTTTGAGCACATGGCTATGTGATGATAGAAGCTACATGATATTGGGAAGAATTAATGTGCCACAGTGCCACCAGCACTACAGTCGCAAGATATTTTGGTCTTTGAAGTCATGACATAATGTTATTGTTGCCAGGGATTTGTGTGCCTATTTCTTTAAAATAATTCTACTGCATGTATCTTTGCCTGCTGTTAGTTATACCTAAACATATGTGAGGCATAATACAGCCTTTGCTGTGATGGGAGAATGGCAATCATGTACAATGTGTGGATAATCATGGATTCAAATACATGCCTTGTTAAAGCAACAGCATACAGAACACAGTCTCATGTCCTTACAGCACAGAAAAAGCCTTAGTTGCTCTCACAGAAAAGCCAAATGACACCCCATGGCACCTTCATTATCCAATAAAGCATTTCTGTGTGAAAAATGACCAGAAGTAGTTGTAATAGGAATCCCCAGCCATACATGTACACAGCAGGTAGCTGGCTGACAACATTGTTACCTACCTGCACATTCATAGACATACTGACATAAGTTAGTCTAAGCAGTAATGGCTGGATTTGAACAGACTACCTAAGTTCATAAAGTACAGAACACTCCCTGAATTGCATGTTCCACAGAAGAATTTATTTTATTGTTGTGACAGTGCACATTTGAATAGATGGTATCACCATTCTTTCATATGTTGAGGTTCTTCTAAAGATTTATGAAGGTGTTTAAATTGCATAGTAACATTACACAGCTATACATACTACATGCATTAGTAGCCTTCTCAACACAGGGTGCAGACAAACACACATGCACAGTAGTATGACGTTGGTGGATTCAAACTTCCTCCCTCTGTACTTACCCTGGCACCTTTACAAGCCTAGCCCACAGAAGTGCCCTGGCATCATGCCACCCTATGTTCGTTCCCAGCACCACTATAAGTAGAGCCACTACAGTGATCCCCGGGGTGAACTTTCTGTTTCCCATCCACTCAAGATTTCTCTTGATGAGGACCAGTGAGGTAACTCATATGAGCACATGCCACAGGAGATGTGAGAGCTGTAAGTGCACAGTGTGCAATTTTGACATGCTTACCACATCAGTGGGATGCAGAGACGATGTTTGTGGTAAAAGCGGGATAAACTGCAGAGGGAACTGTGTCCAAAATTGAAGTTTTCTCCTGAATGGAAAAAGTGTATCTGTTGTGGAAGCTTTATTTACATAATACTAACAATACACAAGCTTATCACTGACAAATTTGAACCACCTACTTAACCAGTTTCACAATCTAGAGAAAGCAGTATTAGCTGCAAGCACTGCAGAACACACTGAACTCTTATGACCTCATCACTGTGTTGCAGAGAAGATGTTTGGCAAAACTGGGATAAGGGCATCATGGAATACTGTTTGTTCAAGAAGATATATATATCTGACATTGCAACCACACAAAAGCTCCCGAGAGTCGGGATTGAAACTCTGACCTATCTAGTTATACAAACTACAAAATACAGTATTAATCAAAAATGCCACAGAAAAAAATATGATTCTTAAGGGGGAGAGAGTACACTTTTGACATGATGACCTCATCAGTGTGTTGCAGAGAGATAATGTTTCTGTTAAAAGTGGTATAAAAGGCAGAGGGAGCTAAGTCCATGTTTAAATGTATTCTCCTCAGTGGAAATTTACACAGTACATTTTTACCTATCACTATACCCCCCCAGTCATACACATGCATGCACATGTACACACCCACATGCATACACGCACTCATGCACACACACACACACACACACACACACACACACACACACACACACACACACACACACACACACACACATACACACACATATACACTCACACATACACACAAACACACACACGCACGAGCTTGCAAACACACACACACACACACACACACACACACACACACACACACACACACACACACACACACACACACACACACACACTTTCCCCATATGGTGAAGATAGAACTTCCTAGCTATCTAGGTTACACAATCCATGGAACAAAGTATTAATCACAAGTGCCACAGGAGAAGTCTCACTTTAACAATGTGAAAATGCACATTTGTAAATAGCAAAAATTCCACTGTTTAGAACAGCTGGTATTGTGCATCACAGGTTTTGAGATAAATACATGTGAGTAGACAGGCCAAAGTAACAGCACCATATTTGTTCCATGTAATGACATACTTCTCTGCTAAGATTTATATACTGTCCTTCATTTACATTGGATTACTGTGAGATATATTTACCTGTTTCACAGTATGCAGTGCCAATGACAATCAGAATTGCAAACCGATGGATTATCAGTTAAGCATTCCTGACAATTCGCACCACAATGATTGCATGGAAATGGTAAACATGTATAGCGTCACTGTCAGTTGTCTTGTCTCATGCTTTCAGTGTGTGGAATGATGATGCAAACAGACAATTCCTATATACGACAGTGCACTACAGAATAACAGTGATGGAGTAGGTGTGAAAAGGCTACTCAACATTGTGACACAGTTGCAAGTGTAGGTGATGGAGTGTAGACATACAACAGACTGACGTAATTGAGTCAATGTCACTCTGAAATCTACACACCTTGTTTTCAAAATACAGTAAAGACATACAGATGTTATACAACCTAAACATAAAATTAGTTATAATTTTTTTTTTACTGTCTGTGCAGTGATGGCAAGCTCAGTTACGTTGCTGATGGCAAAGTATTTGCACATGCATAATCATATCTTGGAGTGCTGGGCTCAGAACTGGAATTAGAAATAGTCTGTGGTGTTCTGTGCTAACTTTTGCACAAATAAGCAGCATACACATACAACCATGTCTAAACCTTATGGAATACTGAACAGATATGTGTTATGGTCATGTTTCAGGTGTCACAATTTGCACATTTGTCATGACAGTTGCAGTTATTCAATACTTCTATGTGTGCTACTGGTGTATTACGATACACATGAGGGACCAAGCATGTTTTTTCTGGTGAAAACATGGGTTATGCAAACAGTTTGGAATCAAGGAGGATTATTTAATGTCACAAGAGGTGGGAAGAGATTGACCATTGGTGACAGGAATACACATAAAAAACATACTACAAGATTATTCTATGGTTCATTTCTGCAGATATGTGTGTTGTTACTGTTTCCTTTCTCATTGTAATTATTTAGGCAGGATATGTACAAGACAGACTTCACAACAGGGAGCAGCACATTAATATAGCAGCAGGATAACGATGTGTTAAGAAAAGGTGTAGCCAACATTTGCTCCCACAGGAGTCAGGCAAAACATTCAGAAACAATTTGACTTACATCTGGATTCAAACCTTGACAGTATTCCAAGAAAAAAAAATTTAAAGTCCAGAGTAGTATCTAAGCACACCACATAGGATCTACTACTTCATAGTGTTTAAATGTCAACAGATTGCAGAACAGGAGAATATTTCTCTTCATTATTCTTGTGACAACTGCTGGCCATACATTCAAATCTTCATTTTGTTCAACAGGACATTAGCCTGACTAAATACATAGCTAAGCACAGTAGAACAAAGGTCACCAGAGTAATGCACTTGAAGTCAAAAACTGACAGGATTTTGCCATGAGCTGTGTACTTGCAATTACCCTAATTTGCAGCTGGTCCGCAGTGCAAGACATTGTGCAAATGCAAAGGAGAAAGGCTAATGTCATAGAAGGGAGAATATAGATAGATGGTGGAAAGGGAGGCAGTGACCAAGTTACTTCTGATAGAAGCAGGATAATGATGGTTCAACACAACATGTAGGGAAAAGTTACACATAAAATAATGTACTAAAAACACTTTATTAATGCCTGGATTGGAACCCTTGAAAGTATGCAAGAATCATGCTATACATAAGCGCATTACTTCATCATGCCACAAAGGAACTCCTACTTTGCATACTTTAGATTACATAACTGAAGGGACAGTGAAGACTAAAGGAAGCAGAAGGGGTGAATCGAGAGAAAGAGAGAGTAGGACGTGGAGAAAAAATAGCAAAAGTATTGTTTCTGGGACATGCAGGAACATCTTTATTGTGTGCTACTCTTATTTATTATCTCCTTAATAATCTGTCATGCTTTGTACAATAAAGTACTTGTTATAGGGAATAAGAAGGGGTAGTTAAACCCAAAGAACGTTAAGACATAAGCAGGATAAGGGTGCCTTGCTAAGTCTCCCTGTTGGGGGTGGAATGGTTTTGCAAATGTTTTCTTGCTGCACTATTGAAATGGTATGTTAATGGAGATAAATATAGATGTTTGCAGTTAACCATGTGATAAGAGTATAAAATGTGATGGAATAACAATTTGACCTACAGCTGTAATCAGTCCCATGACACTATGCAAAAGCATCAGTCTACATATAAGATAGTGAAATGATCTCAGCATACCACATAGGAATTTCTACTTTATTACATCAAGCAGCCTAGGAACTATTAGAGTAACGTTTTCACAGTAGTGCCTTTACTCTGTCATTACTCTATATTCCTAAAGTGCAGTGGATTTAAGCACATTTGCATTAAAGTAACCAGACTAGTGTGGCTGAAATTAAAATGTTCAGCTTTTGCAATAGGAAGTTGAATATCATTCACCATCAGTCAGCACTGGTGTGAGATGCCAACCTCTGCACAAATGCTGAGAACAAAAAGTATTTTTTTTTACATGGGCCATTTCTGGCAATGTGTATTGTGTGTCATGCCATTTTTGACCAGGTTAAATATGTGAAAAAGGGGTTGATAGGACACTGGTGAAAATGGGGGTGGCAAGCAGACCATAGGACACAGGGGAAAGAATACAGGAATTTGCAGGAAGGCAGTGGGATAGTATCATTGCTAGCCCCTTCTTCACAACATAACTGTAAAACAGTAAAAAGAATTTCATAGTTTCATAGGTTCATAGGTTCATAGGTTAGTACTAGGCTATCGGCCCTAGGGCCTATACTAGCCTAGCCATAACAATTCCCTGGCTATTTCGTCCTACAGTATTTACTTCATTACTTTGGACACTCACCATAACAGAGAAGAGTAAGAGCAACAGAATAATGTTGTCCAGCCAAATGAACCAAATCAAAGAGTGTGATGATGACACATAGGTGAAATGAGCAATGTATATAGCGAACTTTTTGTGGGACAGGTGCCCATTTTTGGGGGGTGCTTAAGAATGACAGGGTCAATAGGTAAAGTAAGTTAGGTAGCAGGCGCAGACATACATGACATAAAAGACAGACATGGCTGGTGATTGAGACAAAGGGTTGGGGCACACCATAATTGAGAATATGTGGGTAGGGGACCTCATAGTCGCATCCATGTCCAGTATGAAAAAAGTGAGACTCTAGTACTCATTATTAGAACTGTCATCACTGTCTTCTGTGTCAGATGCCAGGGTCAGTGTCAGACATGGCATCATTTTGGTAATATGACACAGGACCTTTTCAAATCTGCCTATTCAGGCACTGAGGCCCCTCCCCATAATGCCCTCCACCAACCCTGTCAGGTCTCGTTAGGTTATAAAATTGTCACCTCCACTACTACTGCACCCATAGGGTACAACTGCACCAGCAGCTGGGGCAGAGCTACCTGTCACAGGTGCAGCAAGTAAGTCAGGCTTTCTAGAGGTAACACTGACAGGTTGTGATCCAGATATGCTGAATGTCTGTGCTACCTGTGGTAGTGCAATCATAACAACCTGTTGAAGTACAATGGGAAGAGCTTCAGTGGCTAGTCTACCTCTCTGTGCTGATAGTCATTTTGTTGTCAGCAGCAATGTTTAAAAAAAAGGAGAGATAGGGTGAAGAGAGACAAAAATAGAGACAATTAGATTAATGATAGTTCACATTACTTATTTCAATGCATATAACAATAGGGGAAATATATGTGTACACCTTGGCACATCCAAATAAGATGGGAAGGCATTAATGTGCCATAAAATGAGACTGGTACAATATAACTAATAGAATCATATATTTCATTGTACCATATCAGATATCTGCTTTCTAAGGTAATACTTGCATTTGCAAATATTGAACTTTTAATGTCATGCAGTATTGAAGTTAAAATATCTTATAAATAATAGCCTGTAAAAAAAAATCCAATATCTGTATGTGTGTATTGAACCCACATGATTAGTCAGATGTTCTTACTGCCTAATGCAATAAATAAGAGCTAGGGGAGAAGGCATTTAAGTTTGATATAAAACTTAAGGTATGCCTGCTCAAGATGATTTTCAGTGAAGGACTGAAAATAATTCTGTGCCTTGCATTCAGACCTGATGCATACTTAGCCAGCTCCTCTCTGAGGCAAGTTATTCTCTCCTGATTTGCCATATGGTTTTCTGTTACCTGTGCTGCAGCTGTACAGTAGAAAAAGAACAATGAAAAGATATATGAAAGCATAATGAAGAACTGCATTGCCTGGCTAATTAAAGCCATGTCATAGACATGTGACAGATCAGTGTACTTACATGATTAAGGGGTGCTGAAATCCTAAATTCATCCTTCCATGTGATCCAAGGTTGCTATAGTGGTGACAACCTTGCTCCCTAGTGTGTGGGATGCCAGTAGCACTGGAGACAGCCTAGCCCTAGCTATTCTAAGCCATAGCCTTATACTGACACCTGGTATATTCCACCTGCAGTACCCTCCATCTGTAGCACTTCACAGGAAGTGCCACAAATATCCTGGAATCCTCAACACTCCACCTTTGTTCTTTAAATGGAGCACCATCCTTGCTGTTGTAGCCATGTCTGCAGCAGTTAGCTAGAAATATGGGTCTGAATTAGCACCCAGTTCAGATCTCACTTGCAACAGCATGTGCACAAAGATGCACAGCCTGCCATCTGCATTTGCATGATTTGGAAGATCAGCAATGGCTTGCCAGACACATTTGCACTGACAATATCAAGAAGCACAGGAGGTTTTAAAAGTGGCAGTGAGATTTTTCCATGTATGAAGCTCAACCTATTGAGGTGTATTCCTGTGTTAAACACTGATATGCTTTATGGCGTTAGTTATAATCAAGATTGTCTGAAGGAAAAATTGTTATGACATGATATATTGGCATGTTGGGCGTAAGAAACTGCTGATACTGAGTTGTACTACCTGGGAATCAAACCCAAGAGAGAGAAAAAAAAAGAACTAACAAAATATTAAATTTTGCTCACTAACTGTCACTGCTACAAGAAAATGCACATGTTCATATTGTAATTAGAGGTATAGTAATTTAAGACTGAATGCAGACATATTTAAGAGATGCCTGAATGTCTGTAACTTTACTTAAACATGAGACTGGATTTCTATGTAAAAGGCAATGTTTGTATTAGCCAATCCATCTCAGATGCAGGCATTTTCATAACCTGAATAACACATGGTGGGTTAGCTTACATGCATACTTCATAAAGCATGCTATCATAAACACATACTTGATGATATGTGAGAAAGGGAGAAGTGAATAACTACTATAAAATACTGTGCATATCATTTTTATATATGTGCATTCTGCATTAAATATCATCATCATGTTTAACTTGTTATGCACATGATATCAGGCTTTTATAGCAAGTGGTAATGATACATTTTTGCAATAAATATAGTTATGATACCAATGTGCATTTACCATTACATTTCTAATCAAAATGTTGTGACAAATGGTATTTTGACACCCTCTGTAAAATTGCCTGTTATCTGGATTCAAACCCTAAATAAGCTGCATTACTTTTTTTATAATTTCTACACTGACACCTTGTGCTACAGGGCTAGCTACCTTACAGGTTGAATTTATTCACAGAATACAATTCAGTCTGCTGATGGCCCACACCAGTGCCAGGCTTGCTTCTGCTACAGAAGGCAGCCTAAATATAATTTTGTACTGTTTATGAAACAAGTAGTTAAGATGTGCAGTTCTGATATTTGCTTACTTGAGTGCAAAGCTTCAGAGGTGAATTTCTTGGCATCCATTTGAGAACACATAATAAAGAGTTACGATCAGTGACCTGATCGTAATTCTTTGTAGTGCATAGAACTTTGTCTGCTCCATATGCTACTAGTTACAGAGAAAAAAGATGTTAAGTGTTTTGATGGCTTTCAAAGCCGTAAAGAACTTAGTAGGGTGCTGTCAGAAAGGCAGTGTGATACTTTCCATTACATTTATACTCACCTTTCAGGTCTTTCAATGGTCCAGATTTTTTTCTCATTTGTTTGGTCTGTTCCTCATAAAGTCCATGGTTGAGAAATCATGGAAGACTGAAGTCATTGAATGGTGATATACATTTGAGTTGTAGAGTTAGTATATTTTAGGGGAAAAAAAATCTGGTGAACAGATCCTGTTATTCTATCTGCTTTCTAAGTTAGTAAGGGGAAGGGACATGTTATTCCCTTTAGACTGCAGTACTGTAACTGTTATTTACTGGCCAGTACTGGCAGATGTGATTGCCTAGCACTAGACCCGATGTTAAGTTAAGCAGGAGGTTTTAACATTTGTTCAGATTGGGTCTCATGCCACTTAACACTTAACTAATTTGTCTTTTTAAGGATTTCTGAATGTAATCACTGTGCTCCATGCACTACATAACTATTATTAACATCATTAGTGTAATCCAGTGGTCATACATTCATAGGCACCACACATCAGGACTGCTATGACGTGTGTAGTCTACACAGTAAGGTGTCCATGCAACAAATATTATATTATTACATGAGTTAAGCTGTAAAGGACATCAAAAATATTCCATCAAAAATGTCTGCTGCTGTGCATTTAGTAAAACAATATACTGGAGAATTTTAGTCTTTATATGTTTATTATTATTATTATTATTATTATTATTATTATTATTATTATTATTATTATTATTATTATTATTATTATTATTATTATTATTATTATCATGATAAGTATAATAACACAAAGTTATTTAGTTCTTTTTAGATTTTACAGGCTAACTTTTTTAAAAGAAAGTACTGAATAAAAACTTAGTACATTTCTATATATTTTAGGTATGGCCTATTTTATCTGAGAAAATTATATGAATTTGTAGAATATTCTACTTTTTATTTTTCTTTCATATATCCTGTTGATCAGTTTCACAGATTCTTACATTGATGGGTTCATAGATATTACAAGCCCATTGAGTCTCATGACTATTCTTGCTTGCCAGCATCTTCCCACAAGGCAGCACCTCTTTTTTGTAGGAGGGCCATGACAGTCATTCTGAGAAAATTTCTAGATAGATATCAACTCATCAAGTTTCTGTTTACAGTTTCTTAATTAGCAGTTGTTAGAAATATTGGATTTAATCCAAGTATCTCAGTAACCTAGAAGGCAGTATGCCAAGACGTATTGGATTTAATCCATGTACCTCAGGAACTGAGAAAGCAGTATGCCAAGGTACTACTTTCATTTTACATACTAATACTAGTTAGGTTTTGGTCCAGGAAGGTCTCACATTCCTTTATCTGACAGGTAACCTGCAATACAGAGGGAATTATTTTTAATGTTTGTGTGTGGCACCCTGACATTTCCCATGGCTCCCGTATATGGCATATGGTTTATCTGTATGTTGTTTTCCAAGGAAGCAATTTCATGCAGAACTATTGGCTTGTTAGGTGCTGGCACATTCTATAAAATAAATTAATATGAACACATAAACTCTCCTTATACAGAACCCCCCCAAAGAAAAAATGCTGTTATGTGTTGCAGGTGATACTAGATACACTCTGGAGTCTTGGTTCATGACTGCTGTCCACAATCCTGAAATTATGGCTGAAATGTTGTAGATTTCCACCCATGTTTAGACACAGAGTGGCATGAGGCAAGTGTTTTGTTTATTGAAGACACCTTTCTTGGCACATCTTTTGGGGACTTCCTGTGTCCTCTTTTGCAGTCAACAAACTGTTTGCTGTCTGTGCTGTGGTATTTGTCATTATTCTGCAGAAACAAGTTGGTCAGCTCCATTCCATGGCTGTATTCCAAACACCTCAGCAGCAAGAAAAAGTGGACAGTGAGTTAAACGAGGATGAGGAAGAGGTAGGAAGAGATCCTCTAGACAGCCACTGCACCGTACATGCAGTTCTTGTGAAGCAGTAACATCTAGCCAAAATAATGTTACCATAATTATAAAGTGACAGTGTCATATAGACAAAAAATTATGAATGCAGTGTAACTATCAGGTTGTGCTGAACTGTATCTGATCTAGTCATACTTTGCACCAGATTCACTTTAATACAAAATAGAATGGACAGTGTTGTGGGTTGAAGTCATCATGATTTGCACAGGTAACAGGAAGAACAACAAAAAAATACTGTCAACACAAATTGAAGTCTTCACTTTCAGGAGCTATGATGTGTGTCAGGTGTCATGTTCTCTTGTGGCTGGCAAGGGTGGCACTATGTGAGCTCTGTCTGGTGTTACCTGACTATGTTTTTGCCTACCACTGTTCTATACTCCACCTATGAATGAGGGCTACTTAATGTGAAACACAAATCAATCCTAAGGTAAGAGTAGTGTACATGGTCACACATCATCAAACTGAGCAATGACTGACTGCTTAGAATACAGTTCATGACTGTGTATGCCTCTGTGCATGTCCATCATTTTCATTTAACTCTTTGTGTTGGCATCATGTGAGAACTAGGTAGTTATGGCTTCTTTAAGTTCAAGACAAAAAGTTCCTGCATGATGTGGGAAGAAAACAAATATCATCTTCCTGTATCACCTTTCAAAGGACTTTTGGGGGCACTTACTTTGTTATATTGGTGACCCTTTCAAAAAAGTGACTGTCTCAGATGACCTAAGCCTCCAACTGACAAAATCTACAGGCATTCTATGGTGTGCTATGCAATGCAAGCCTATCTATGATGATGGCATAATGTCTGTCAGTCTGTACTATTCCAGGATAAAGAATTAAATGTTCAAAGAAAGCACCTACAGATGTAGTGCAAGTACTTATTGAAATGGTTTTCTTCATGCTAACTGTATACCAGTCAGTCAGTCAGTCAGGTAGCTGTACTTCATGTGCCTTTATTTTATAGCTCATGTGAAATGACAATTGATCCAAGTGGGCTACTATGAGAGGCTGGCAAGTCTAACAACATGTGATGGTGTGTTGACCTGGCATGCGATCTAGAGTGCACTTTATTTCACTTATTTGTCTCACTTATGCCAAACTTCCTACTGCATATCCACTATTCAGGCCACTTGAAGAGAAACAGGAGGAGGTGGAGGTTTGAGCACTTTCACTGCAGCCACCCTACTATTGCAGCATGTGTTGAATCCAGTGATGGGAATGGAAGTGCCTTATTAGGGTGGAGAGTGAAAGCCTTTCTCAGGCAGACAGCCATGTTTATTCACCTATGGCACAGCCATAGCTGCATTTCTTCAGACTGAAATGGATCATCAGTTTGGTAACCAACTCAGTAATACTGACAGCCTCCTGTAGCAAAATATTTACTCACTGGTATGGCAGGTCTTGATTCTGCCATCACAAAATGGTTACTGGGCCCTTTCCATCGACTAATCAGGATCATTAGCTGTCAAAGGTTCTCCACAGGTTGCCATCTGGGCAGCTGTGATAGTCACTGGCCCCTGCCAGCACCACACCCTATCCTCAGCCTGGTATAAATGTCTTCCTACTGCACTATGCTCCAAGCATTATTTATTTTTTTTATTTAATTTTTTATTTTACATTTGTTGACTGGGATAGTCCAACTGGATGCATGTCCATTTTCAGCAGAGGCAAGGGGAGAAAAGCTCCAAGGGTAAGCAAATACAACATTACATAATACCAGCATTACATATTACAAACAGACTATTTACAGAGATTACATAAGTAAGCAAGTTAAACAAGTTCCACAGGTTAGAGTTAATCCTGAGTGCAAGTCACGATTAAATTAAATTACTCAGTAAACTGGTTAACAGATTTTTACACATTCTAGAGAGAGTTAGCCAGGCTTGATACATTGACATAGCCAGTTAAGTGACAAATGTTGTTTGATTCTAGTTTTAAATTGACCTAAGGTGGAAAGTAAGGTAATATCAGATGGAAGAGAGTTCCAGGATCTACTTACAGAGTTTGCAAAGAGAGAGTCACCGGCTGTGTTATTAATTTTGCTAGTCTGAATTAGTAGTTTGTTAGAGGATCGAAGCAGTCTAGGATTGTTATAGGAGGTGATAATATTTTTAAGTGCAGGAGTATTGTCTGGATTATAGAGGTTTTATAGGCCATAATCAGTTGGTTATACTGGATTAGGCTGGGTAATTCAAGCCACCCAAGCTGATTTAGATTGATGCAATGATGTGTCCTAAAAGGCAGCCCAGTGGCAAACCTGGCAATGTGGTTGTAGCAAATTGAGAGTTTGTTAAGGACAGTCTTGTTTAAATTCAAGAGTAGAGGTGATGCATACAGAAGGGTTGAAAGAAGGTGAGAGCGAGCTATGGCAATTTTAGCTGGAGGGGTTAGGAAGGCTTTTATTCTGTAAAGTGACCCTAGTTTTTTATTGATGGTTTTGATAGTTTGGTTAACATGTAGGTCAAATTTTAGATTATTGTCTATGATGACACCTAATAGTTTTGTAGAGGGGTCAGGGGAGATTATTGTGCCATCATTTGAATGTATGGTAAAGGTGAAGATGGGAGACCTACGTGTTGGTGAAAATAACAGCATTTTAGTTTTTTGGGGATTTAGGATCAGACAACGTTCAGAAAGCCAGTTTTCTATTGTATTAAAGGTGGTCTGGGAAGCTGACCATAACTCTACTGGAGATGTGGCTGAGCAAATCAGAGTAGAGTCATCAGCATATTGGATACAGCTGACCTTTGGGATGACAGTATAAAGGTCGTTAATGAAGATGGAGAACAGCAAGGGCCCTAGTATAGAGCCTTGTGGTACTCCAAGGGTGTTAGGTAGAAGGTTAGAGAGTTTGTTCTGCCAGAGGACAGCCTGCTGTCGACCATTCAGGTAGGATTGAAACCATTGAAGGGCTCTAGTATCTAGACAGAATGTTTGCAGGGTGTGGATTAAAAGTTGGTGATCAGCCATATCAAATGCCTTGGAAAGATCCAAAAAAAGGGCTGAAGATATATAATTATTGTTGCGATTATGGTTTATGGTGTTGGTAAAGGCTAGGAGGGCTGAAGTAGTGCTATGATGAGGACAGAAGCCATGCTGAGTGTCTGCCATAAGGTGATTCTGGATTAGGTGGTGCATGAGTTGTCTATGAATACATTTTTCCATAATCTTTGCAAGTGGAGAGAGTATAGCTATTGGCCTATAACTGGAGAATTCAGTAGAGCTGCCTCCTTTGTGAAGTGGGATTACATAGGATATTTTCCAGATAGTGTGAATTTTAGCTTCTACTATGGTGCGATTGATTAGTATTGAGACGGGGTAAGCAATAGCATCAGCTGATTTTTGTAGGTACTCGGCAGGCAGTTGATCAGCAGAAAGTGTAGTGGGTTTTAATTTTTTGATCAAGGTACAGATAAGTGAAGTGGTGACTGGTTGGAAGCTGAATGTGAGTAGGTTTCTAGGGGTGCTACTTTCAGGACCAGGGGAGCTAGGAGGTAGTTGGCTAGCTAGGGCTTGAATTGTCTCAATAAAGAATTGGTTAAAACTGTCAGAAACATCTTCAGGGGTTTTATCAATAGTAGCAGCAGAGATTGGGGTTGAAGTTTGTCCAGGATGTAGTAGATTATTTAAACCTGCCCAAAACTTCTGAGGGTTATTTTGATTTACTGCCTTTAAATTACAGTAGTATTGTTTTTTGTCTTGTAAAATTGATTTTTTGGTTTCGTTCCTGGATTGCCTGTATTTAATGTGATCTTGCGGGTCTTTAGAAGAACGCCATAAAGCCCATGCTTTGTTTCTAAGGGTAATTTTGAGTTTAGACTCTTTAGAAAGCCATGGCACAGTTTTTGCCTTGGTTCTCTTTGAACGAACAGGTGCATGCAAATCAAGGATCTCGAGAAATTTGTTGTTAAAGTATGCTACTGCTTCCTCTAAGGGGAAGTGTTTTAGAATAGACCAATTACATGAGTTTAGTTCTTGTTGGAATTTGGCAGGGTCAAAGTTTTTATTTTTTTTCTAACCTTTCTGAGTAAGGGTTGTTGGGAATTAATGGTTTTGTGCTTAATTACATATGTTATAGGTGATTGCTTAGGCCATCAAGGAGGGTACCAGAGGTGTACAGTTGGGGGTGACTATTTATGAGTACCCAGTCAAGTATGCTTTCTTTTTGGTTGGGTTTACCTATCCTGGTAGGGGTGGATATAATTTGTGTAAATGCATGCAGATTAATATGGGTGGTTGGGGATTCTGAGGAACAGGTGCCTCAGTCTATGTTAAAGTCTCCAAGTAGTAGGGTTTCTTGGGGGTAGTGACATGATAGCCAGTGCAGGATATCTTCAAGTGTAGATATACTGTTACCTGGGGGAATGTACATACAGATGATATTAATGTATTTATTTTTATTAAGTTGCAATTTGGTGGCAAGAATCTTTGAGTTATTAACCTGAGGTGGTTGTATTACATCTATGGTGACATTCAACTCAGATTTATAGAGTACAGCTACCCCACCCCCTTTCCTCGAAGCACGATCCAGCCTGTGTATGTTGTACCCAGGTGGTAACACTTCATTGTCTTTAGTGTTAGGTTTTAACCAGGTTTCAGATAAACAGAGAATCTCAGTGGAGTGGACAACCAAAAGTGCATGCAATTCATGTACCTTGTTATTAATGCTTCTAATATTGAGATGACAGGCTAGGAGAGAGTTAGTTGGCCTATTAATTGTAGGTTTGTAACTTAGATTGCAAGTAGAGGGGGTATGTGTATCTGAAGTGGGTGGGCCAGGGTTGGGGTGAATATCACCACCAAGTATTAGGTTGAGTCTATACTTGGTGATGAACTTCAGGAATTTGTTTATTAGTTTGTGGTAGTGTTTGGATCTAGCGCTAATGTGCCTGGGGTTGAGATGTTGATAGACTGAACAAGATGTTGGATAGGATCTGGTACTGTAAGTATGGTTGAAGGTGGAAGGATTTACAGCTGAGGTGACAGTATGGCCTTTTGGGACCTGAAATCCTGTGAGAAACTAGTTTTCATACAAGGTAAGGAGGTATGGTGCGAACAAGAGGGGTAGTAAAGAGGAGTATATCATTATCTGTGATTCAGCTAGTGAGTTAAGGAACTGTTTTACCTGGTGATGCAATACCAGAAGATAGAGTGGTGAGGTAAAGGTACTGGAAGGGGGATGGGAGAATGCCAGATGAAAGCTAATAGGTGCTATTAAAATGTAGGTAGAAGAATGGGGGTGGGTGAAATTTTCCCAGATGAAAGCAGATAGGACCTAGAAAGTGGGGGAGTGGCTATAGTACTATAAATTTAGAGGTACTGGGGGTGGGAGGAAATTGGGGGCAGGGAGGGGAGCGAAGAGAGCCCGAGCATAGCGAGTGACGAGGGCTATTGCAGTTTACAAGGTTTCCTAAGGTGTCCTAAAGCTATAAGGTAAGTATTATAGCTCTTAATGTAAGAGTCAAGTTACAGGGGAAGGAGGCAAACATTCAAGTAGAAAAAAAGAGCCCTATGGCTGACCAATATGGTGACCTGCTTAATTACACAGCACTGTAAGTGAAAGCTTAACAAATGCTTTTTGTGTGCAACCTACTCTGCTTAAATGCTGAGAAAAACTGATTGCAGTCCTGTAGACACCATTTTGTAAGGAACTGTAGAGTTCAATCTGCTTAAATGCTGAGAGAAACTGATTGCAGTCCTGTAGACACCGTTTTGTAGGGAACTGTAGAGTTCAATCTGCTTAAATGCTGAGAGAAACTGATTGCAGTCCTATACACACCATTTTGTAGGGAACTGTAGAGTTCAATCTGCTTAAATGCTGACAGAAACTGATTGCAGTCCTGTAGACACCATTTTGTAGGGAACTGTAGAGTTCAATCTGCTTAAATGCTGAGAGAAACTGATTGCAGTCCTGTAGACACCGTTTTGTAGGGAACTGTAGAGTTCAATCTACTTAAATGCTGAGAGAAACTGATTGCAGTCCTGTAGACACCATTTTGTAGGGAACTGTAGAGTTCAATCTGAGTCACACCAGGTCAGCCAAGGGGGAAGAGAGAGGGAAATCTTAAGCAGCTAGATTTGAAAATATATATATTTGGTCCAACCATCTCTACTATTTTTGTTCACTCTCTGTATGTGTGTATCAGTCCTTTTTCACTCAAAGCTTATGCAAAAAAAAATGAAAAACACTTGTCTCTGCTTGTACTGTACCATGTTTGTCTATTTGCTCAATAAACCCTCCTCTCTTTTCTTTCTGTATTCAGTCTTTCCTTGTTTTATATGAAAAAGGGTCTATTCTCCCCAAAATATTACTCTGTCTTGCAGTCCCTCTTCTTCAACACTCATGTGTGTTTTCATTGTGAATATCTCTGTGATTATCAATATCTCCATTTTCTGCTGTCTACTACATTCCTTTGTCATTCCATTTTGTTGTTACTAAGTATGGCATCATGTTTTAGACCACTCCACAATGATAAGCAGGTGGCTGTAGTTGAAATGCATTATGGCACTCTGTCATACAAAACACAGCTCCTATTTATAATGTGCAAAGTTCATCTGAATATAATACTATGCCAATATTATTGCAGTTCCATGATTTTTCACTTAAGCCTGCACCGATCGATACCATGACAACTATAGAACTATGCTGCAATAGAGCTTCTATCTTCACTTTGCTCTGCTGTACTGAGTACTGAAAGAGTTGCACTGCTTGGAGCATTTGCTACATCATCACATTGATCAGTATAGCAAAACTGAATAGGGAAGTTTGCCTGCCAGTGAAAACCCTTTTTATGGGTTTATTTTATTTTTATTTGTTGACCAGGGCAGAACACTGATATCAATTGACCTTTTATTGTCTTAGCCTAGGAGCGCTTTCTGATTAAGTGACTTGATCAGATTCACACAGTTAGGCAATTGTGGTTGAGGGAATCAAACCCTAGGCTACTGGATGACAGGAAACATGTCCTTAATCCTCTGTGCCAACTGCCAGACATCATCTGCACCAACTTCAAAACTACATATGAATACAAATCTATAATTACTCTTTCACGTACTGCACAATAACATCTATGGTTCTACTATGTTTCATCGATCTACACCTGCATAAGTTTACTACCAGATGAAAACAAGCAGTTTCACCTTCAACCTAACAAAAAATTAAAAAGTAAAGAGTTTCTTTTTGCAGGAAGGTCCCTTCTTCCCCCCACACTTCCCCTTATGTCTGACAAGCCAGTACATTCCCCAAACTCATACATACCAACTTTATGCTCACACACATATTAAGAAGTGAGAAATTTTCCAAAATAAAGTAATCACTGCTGAAGCACACTTAAAAGTCACATTGGCATTTATTTGTTATAGAAAGAGATGATCAGGGGAGTTCAGCTGTGCTGAGCTGAACTCAATGAGTTGGAAATTCATCCACTGCAAGCTTGATGAACAGTAGCGAAGCCAATATTTATCAGCACTTGTTCTGTGCATTGAACCTTTATAAATACCACCTGATGTGGTACCAGTAATCTTGTCTCAAGCAATGGCAGGCCAGCTGTCATTATGCTTCCAAATTAATTTGTAACTGCATTTTATCTGTCAGCCTATATCTATCTATCTATTGTCTATGTGCCATTTTTCTAATAGTTTATCAAGAATTGTTAAGTTTTTGTGGCATGTCTTGAGCATTTCAAGGCTATACATTGTGCTAGAATTAGGTGTGTTTGCTTTTAAAGTAATAAATGCAATTTGATTATTCTGTTATATATGTCATAAACAATAAAAATCATATTCAAAACAAAACCTGTGATCATCATCATCATTATTATTATTATTATTAGTAGTTGTATTTTGTAGATTGTTGAATGACATTAGGGCTCTTCAATTCCCAAAATCCTCAAACTTTAAAATATTGAAGAATATATTTCTGATCATAAACATTGCTATTTTACAGAGATGTAGGGTCTGTAATTCTATCATTGCCACATTTTTATTCCAGATAAGTAAGAAAATGCTTCAGATTTTCAAATGGTTCTGAAAGACACATGCGCAATGCATATATTAATTTCAATTTGATAGAAACTATTCTTTGTCCTCTCTTGTTTCTAAGAAAATGCTTTATAATTCCAGCATGTTCTGCTTTAAGACTTAATCACAAATGTACTCTGGTGGCTAAGTAAGTGAAAAAAAATTCCAACATGGCAACAAAAAAGACTAGATTACAGCAATAAGAGCTTGTGAGCAAGGCAAGTGTTAAACAAAAATAAAGTTGTAAACAGAAATCAAAAACGTAGATGAGTGTTTTCACCTGAGCCACTTACCTTTCAACTTCTAAGCACAAGAAATATGGACAAAGCCAAGAATAATGAAGGAACAAAGTTCCAAAATCCGAGAAAGATTTTAAATATTGCTCTTATAAAAGTCTGCTAGAATAATAGGTTTTGCATTAGTATGCCCTTTCTGAACAATATGAAGTCTGAAACTTAAATGTATACCAATATTTATTGAGTTTATTAGTTTCCAAGATGGCTGCACACTGGTTAACAGCTTAACTTAAGCTCTCTCAGTGTGAAAAAAAAAAACTGAAAGACACTGGTTAGGAACTTGATTACTTTTAGTAAACTCAGTTACTAGCTGGTAAGTACATTGACTGGATGCCAGCAAAGAAGACATTAAGAAATCCTGAAAGAAAATCAGCTAGAAAGGGTGAAGAGAAAATACTGACAAGAAAGTATTCTACAGCTGTTCAGCAAAAAGCAGTCCATGCTCCAGCTTTGTTGCAGGACATGGCTTCTAGTAATCTGGAGGAAAAATAGGGCAAATGCGCACAGAGTTAATTAAAATGAATGGAACACTGAAGGATTATATCCACTCAAATCACTCAAATAACAAAACATTGCAAAAATGGAAGAAGCTTTAAACAGATATTCAGACAAGGTGATAAAACTGAAATAAAAAACAGAAGATGAAATTAGGAAAATGCTTTCTGAATATAAGACTGCTCAGGAAGAGATATTTTTTTAAAGTGGTAGATTTATAGGAGAGACCAAATAGGTAAAAGCTGAGATATTCTGCTGTACCAGAGAAACTGGAAGTATTAATTTTATGAAGGCACAAATAAGCAACCAAACTGTATTCCACAGCAGGAACTGTTAATTGAAAGGGCACACCATGTGTATTTCCAAACTTGAACACGAGAAAGCAGCCAAGACATGTCTTAGTGAAAATACAAACATACCAGCAGAAAGATCCTGACAAAACTGTAGCAATGTGGCAAAGTATTAAAAGTTGTATATAGTATAGTACTTCTGGAAAATGATTATTCACTATACACCAGGCAGATAAAAAAACAGATTTATTCTAGCAACCAGGGAATGTCAAGAGGCAGGTATGAGATTCAAGCTGCTGTATTCAGCTGTCTTCAACATATTTTTCCTGGAGGATCAAAATATATAATTTTTTTTATGCAGAGCAGGTTAAAGAGGAAATATAAAAGTTTGTACAGCTCAAATTGAGCCATCAATCAGAAGAGGACAATCTTTCTCATTCTTCTGATAATAAAGCACATAGAGAGACTTTGCCAGTGAAACTTTTTTCAGTGTTCCAAGGTAAAATGCTCAAGAGACATAGAAAAGCACATGCAGTAACTAGAAGAACAGGGAGTACCTTGGAACTGAAGCAGAATCTGGAGTTTCGTGATTGAGATGAACAGGAAGAAAACCAGCAACATGGAAATTAATGAATAAATGTGAGACTGCAAAGCATTGATTGCATTTGTGAAATATGGATTTATAAGAGAAAAAGGGGAAAGAGAGGACATTTGTTGACTTTATTAAACTTGTGGAGAACTAAAAGGCATTTGCCTCACCTCATGTCATTAATGTCTAGGAGGACACTGAGGGGAATGGAAGAGTAAGGAAAAAGGTGAATGTTTGGGTTAAGACCCTTGGCTTAATTTAAAAACAAGATTTAAGTGGAAAAAAGTAAATAAGAGAACACTGAATATATTGAAAAGTTTTCTTCTAGCAATAAATGTTTCAGCCTTTCTTTAATAACCTACAACTGAGGACTACATTTTTCTCATGTGTTTCCATGGAGAAAATATGATAATATGGCAATAAACGGACAGAGCACTGGTTTCATCAAGGCTAAAAGTTAATGATTTCTGAAAGCATGCAACTTGTTTTTCACATTTGGGATGGGAATAAAGATAAAAAAGAACAGACACCAATTATTGTAAGTAGAAGCACAGGGAATAACATTCATCTTTGCATGGATAACCTCAGTTTTAGACTAGTTAAGGCCTGTGCTTGCAGCTTTCTATTTTGGACAATTGTTCCTATTAGGGAAACTAAATTTCATTATTTGAAGATGCATATAGTGCTGTGTGTTTGTATTAAGCTAACAGGCTGGGTTTGTTGTTTTGTTTGATGGTTTTTATTAAAACAAAAAGTGACATAGGTTCCAATGTTGATGATAACAAATGCATTCAGGATGAACCTGCTAAGCATTAATGGTTGTGTGTATCACAAAAGCTGGAGATATGTATTTTAAATAGCTGTGGTATATAATAGGTGGGAATAAAGACTTATTTTCATAATGGCAACACTTTTCATATTATCTCAGAATTTGAATAGTCCCTTAGGCCTAGACAAAAAAGAAAAAAAATATTTAATTATATTAAGAAATGCAGACAGCAAATAGCAGTGCTACTGCATGCACATTTGAGAAGGTCTTAGTATGTGAATTTGATAAAAGATTTCTGGATAGATATTTGCCAGCATATCAGGGACAAATGAACTGAAGACCACTTATATTAATTGCTAGAGGAGCTCCAATAGTAATATAAGAGGAGAGAAATATAATAATGGCAAATATATGGTAATAAGGGGCTACTAGCAAGGGATTGGGGTGCTGAAATGTATTTGTACCCCACTTAAAACTGATATTATAGAGCTTAAAATGTGTGAAATAATCAGCTTTTAGCAGGGAATATTACTTATAGGTGGGAACTGGAATTTGATTTGCAACAATGAAGGTATATCTGCAAGAACTAGAGGACAAAATATAACAAAAGACGGTGGACTTCTGAAGAAATTTATGAAAATGTTTAGTATGGAAGATGTGATATTCATTAATAGAAATTCAGACGGAGTTTGCATATTATTCCACTAGGTTCAATAACTGGGCTAGACTTGACAGAAATTATATTTCAAGGAACATGTATATTTAATTGAGAACTTTTTTAAATGTTTTTATTAAAAAGTTTTAAAACTAGTCAATTAATAGCATGAATAATAAATGAAATATATAACAATATAACTAAGAAATTAAACAATTAATTCATACATACAACAAAACAATGATTTACAAGGGAGTCTAATACATAGATGGTATTTTAGAAGAATACAATATATTAACAAGTAAAGTAAATTGAGCATTATATTTTTAACAGTTCTTTAAGGTTCTTTCAAATATGTATGAGGAAGGAATTCTTTGAGTCCTTGACTTAATAGTCATGAGTTCCAGATGACAGACTTCATTCATGATATTAGAGAACTCTTTGAAAGAGGGAGCAGATTCATTCTTCCAATTTCTTGTTATTACTTTTCTTGCAACAGTGAGAATGCTCCATAAAAAGGGGATATTTCATTTTCACAACACACTTAGGAATTGGAGTATTAAAACGAAAGATTTAGTTAAGGAAATGTTATCAGAGAAAAGGGACTGTAAGACTTTAATTGAGAACTTTGACATACACAATTATTTTAGGTCATGCACAGATAATTACTAAGATAAAAATGCATGGAAATGAATTAAGTTGAGTCACTGGCACTTCCTCACCTACCTGTTACAAACAGAGGAATTTAAAGAATGGGTTGAGAAAATTATCCAGGAGTTATTAGGCAAGATAAAAAGTACTTCAGAACTTATAGCTATCAAGTGGTAATAAATGAACGTGGAATATAAAAAGAGGGTAAAAATAAAATAAAAAAGAGATAAGGTTAAGAAGTAACAAGAATTATTTATAGGGGCTGACAAGAGTTAAAGTATTACAGAATAAGGGTAATCTTACAGAACAAGAAGAAGAAGCACAATTGCAGACTGTGAAGGAGAAGTAAGGGAGTACCTGGACAATAGGCATGAGATTAGAAAGATTGCTGTTACACAAGTATTTTTTTTATAATAACTTCAGAGCACAAAAATACTTTGGCACAATCACAATCACTTTAGCAACAGAAAGTAAAAAGGGTTGTTGCCAAACCTAGGCAGCCTATAACCAAAAAAAAAAAAAAAAACAGAGATCCTATAGATATTACATATATTTAAGTTTTGTAAAATTTACTATAAAACACAGAAGTAGGAAAATCAAGAAAAAGCACACATGGAAATATTTATGGAAAGCCTAAATATGCCAAGTTTAGAGGTAGATAAGGCTCAATAACTAACATTAACGACAGGAGGAAATGAGATAAAAAGAGTGATATATAACCAATTTACAGGAACGTCTTCATGAATAGATGGTATTCCAGTGGAAGTTTGGAAGCTAGGAGGGAAGAAAGTAAAAAAGATCTGGAAGGTTTTGTTGAACAATATTTTCAAAGAGAAGGAGGCACCAACATCCTGAAAAAAAACTGTGGTGGCTGTAATACCTAAAGAGAGTAAGGATCCACCAAATCCAGCTTCATGTAGATCCATTTCAATTTTAAATCATAATTATAAAGTGATTGTCTATAATGGCTAAAAGATTGGCAAATATGTTACCAAAACATATGGATATGGATCAATGTGGTTTTGTGAGGAGGAGGCAAACATTTGACAACGTTAATAGAACAATGATGATTTACAAGGAAGCAGAATATAAGAAAATACTGTTGTTGTCAGGTTTTGAGATAGAGAAAGTATTTAAAAGAGTAAGGTGGGATTTTATGAATAGGGCAACAAAAGCATTTGCATTTTTTGATACCATAATAAGGTTAATTAGTAGGATATATGGGGGACTGGAGGCAAAAATCAAAGTGGGAGGGTTCCTCTCTGATAAGGTCTATCTGAACAGAGGAATCAGGCAGAGGTGTCCTTTTTTGCGTTTGTTATTTCAATTATATTTAGAACTATTTGCAAAGAAAATGAGGGACTCGGAAATTCAATGATGTAATTGGTTTGGTTATCAAGAAAAGTTGGCTTTATTTACTGATGATATTATTTTGTACCTGGTGGAACTAGAAAAGGACACTTCAGTGTTGTGGAACATTCTAATGCAGTTCTGTGTTTTTTTCAGGATATAACGTTAATGAAGATAAAACAAAGGCTATAGCTGTAAACTATATACTCACACATAATTTGGTTCAGTAATACTAATATTTATGTGACATGATAAAATGAAGTATTTAGGAATATGGGTTAAAAGGATTATGTAATGGCATCAAAGGATATGTGGGAAGAGACTAAACAAAACTTAATACAAAAACTGAGAAACTGGAATCTCTTGCCTAAGGAAATGGATAGTAAGATAGAAGCAGTAAAATGTTTTTGGTCCTCTTAGTTTTATACACAGGTCAGACATATTTTTATCAACCACTAAAATGTTTTTGGTCCTCCTAGTTTTATACACAGGTCAGACATATTTTTATCAACCAGAAAAAAAAGTTTTAGTTAGTAATTAACAAAGAGCTGAAGGATTTTAGCTGGGAGGGGAAGAGGGCAAGAGCCAAGTGGGAGAAGCTGATCCTTCCAATAGAATAAGGAGGTTTAGGATTACATTATTTGAATGGATATTTTAGAAGCAGACAGTTAAGGCTGTTATATATAACACAGACAGAAAGCTACAATTCAAAGTAGAAAGAGATGATGATGATGAAACGGGGTAATTCAAGATATAAGTAAAGAGTGGGATTTTGGACATGGCAGTGCATGCAGTGTAACGGAGATTCTCAGTTATGGTTAACTGAGGAATTTAAATTCTCATTTAGGTTGGGGAAAAGTTTAAAACACTTTCTAGTGAAAAGTAAATTTATTATGCCTAATGTTAATGTATATAATTTGAGATTTAACTTTGGCACCTATGTATGTAATAGATGTAAGGCTTGTAAACATATTGTAAATAGTTTGGGGAATATTGGTGGATGTAGATTTGCAATAAAAAGTTTTTTCAAATGTGAGACCACTGGTATAATCTATGCCTTAAATGTCCATGTAACAAATTTTATATTGGTCAGTCTCAGCATTCAAAGTAAGACTTCTTGAGCATATAAGAGATATAGAAAACTTTAAAGACACTAGTTCTGTGGCAGTTCATTTTCATCAAACACATCAGGGTTCATCTGTGGGTTTACAAGGCACCATATTAGAAAAAGTGGATGGTAATAATTGTGAATTTACTGAAACTTATTTTAAAGATAAACTTTTATATAAAGAAGCCATCTATAGTCTTAAATTTGCTACTCTTATACCTAATGGTATGAATTCTGAACTTAATTGGAGAGTTCTCCTTTAATTATGCTTGTGATTTTCTTTAATTGAATTTTTATTGAATAATTGATAGTGCTATTTATATGGAGTGTTTTTTTTTTTTTTTTTTGGTGTGTTTTTTCCTTTGAAGGCATTCCAGCCAAGACGTCAGAGAGTGAAGAGAGTAAATAAAATACTTCTGGGTTCTACTGGGTTACTGGTCTATTGGTTATTTCTTTATATTTTTATCAATCAGAAAAAAAAGTTGTAGTTAGTAATTAACAAAGAGTTGAAGGAGTTTAGCTGGGAGATGAAGAGGGCAAGAGTCAGGTGGGATAAGCTGATCCTTCCAATAGAATAAGGAGGTTTTGGGATTAAATTATTTGAATGGATATTTTAGAAGCAGACAGTTAAGGCTGTTATATATAACACAGCCATAAAGCTACAATTTAAAGTAGAAAGAGATGATGATGATGATGATGATGATGATGAAACAGGGGGTAATTCAATAAATAAGGAAAGAGTGGGATTTTGGACATGGATCCCTTAAAGAGAATAACAAAGGTCCTAGAGAATATTATATTCAAAAAGTAGTAGAATGTATACTAACAACTAAGGCAACACAAGAATGAAGAAAAGAGATTCTGCTTATAGGGATGGCTGCAATTAGGGTTACAGAAAATAGCCAAGAGGAGGTTGGAATTTACTGGAGGAATCTGGCAAAGGAACCAATGTATTGGGAAGAAATAATTAGAGAGGGAAAGGGAGCAAAATGGGAAGAGGCCAAATAGGCATTCAGACTGCAGTCTAGAGATTGGCTTCCCTATCAGGGATTGATATCAGAGTATAGACAAAGAAAAAGGGATAGGTGGACCCTAAATGAAAGATCTGCACTGGTTGAGTTTTTAGCTTAATCTAGAATAGAATGTGCTGTTATAAAGGATAACTAGCAGGGCATATATAGTATTGCATGATAACTATAGGAATCCAACGGAGGAGGTCAGAAAAAAATGGGAAGAGAGATTAGCTAAGTAATTTACAAAGACACAGTGAGAGGACTTTTGTGTGGCTCCCCAATATGCAAAAATCTAGAGGCTTTAGGATTTTGCCTGGAAGTGGTTGCATAGGAACTTTTATACTGCAAGCAGACTGCAAAGAATTTTTCCTCAGGTAGATGGCAAATGTAGGAAGTATAATGGTAAAGGAATAATTACCTTGAACACATGTTCTCAGAGTGCAATGAGTTTGCAGAATTTAAAAACTCCCTACAGAGTAATCCATCGGGAGTACTGGGTGAGCAAATGAGTGTGACCAAGGAATTTTTTTTATATGAGATAGAGGATCTAAATTGCCTAGACATAGTAAGGTCTTGTTAAATTTAATTCTAATGGTTGCCAAAAAATCACTTACTAGAAAATGGAAATCAAAGTCTAAACCAGTCACATTTAAAGTAGTCAATATTGTAGCAGAGATAAAAGAACAGGAAATGTGATCTTCAGAAAAGGGTAGGAGTAAATTACATAGAAAAATGGAGACTGTGAGAACAATACATACATAAAAATGTTTTGGAGGAGGAATGAGGTTTAAGAGAAAAGGTAGGAATTGAATGATTTATGTAATGTTTGTTTGATTATATGGTATAGAGCAATATGTGATGTATAATGTTTGTAAATGTGAAATTGTTAGTATGGTTTAATTACTTCTATATATCAATATAAGTTGAAGTATACCTCAAGTGATAATTCAGTAAATATTGAGTTCACTCCTCAATGTTTTGCTAACACACACACACACACACACACACACACACACACACACACACACACACACACACACACACACACACACACACACACACACACACACACACACACGCACATTTTGTGAGGAACAAACCAATAATATGAGGCAAAAAATCTGGATGTTCTGTGAAAATCTGGACAGTTCAGAGAATTCTTCATATACTTCTGAAATAACCAGATAACAAAAATCACAACACCTTAGATACAGATCTACAGCTTAGAGTCTGTTGAAGCAGGAACAAAAAGACATGTAGATTTGGCACTTTAGGATAATTTTTGATAAACTTTCACACAGGATAAGGATGAAGAAGAGAAGATAGGTTTATGGAAAGTGATAAAGTAAATGTAAAATTGCTGACACACATTAAACAGAATGTAGTGCTGTGTAGTGAAAAGCTAAGCAACCAATGTGCTGTTGTATGAGACAGTACGGGTAGTCAGACATGGTAAATAACATTTGTAATGAGTGTACCTGAAGCAATGAAATTCATCATCAATCTTTTACTGAGAAAACCAGAACTAAATGTCTGACAGTAACAAAAAGAGAATAGTTTAAGAAGATCTTGTGAATTTTATTGTAATGAACAGACTGATAACCAACTCTTTTGCAACACTATGGTATGGATGTGCTTTGTGACAAAATATTCTAGACAGTAAATTGCAGATGAAAGAGAGTGTGAGAATGATTTTCAGAATACTGAAAATTATATATAAAAATATATATAAACTATGCTTAAAGAAGTCTTTTACACAAGCAATGTATCATGTTCCCTTAAAAAGCCAGTGGCACTTTATGTGGGGTATAGTTTTAAAATACAGTGTGTTTTACCATTCTTATATAATTAAATGTCTAAGAATGTCAGATTAATATGTGATAGCTGGTATGAAATATTACTGATGGCATCATATACAGGAGGTAAAGCTAACTTAAGTGCATCTATAGCATCATTTTGAACAGGTCTGGGTTTTGAGGCCAAGTTTTTTTTTTTGACAGAAGGTTTGTACATTTTGCTTGATATGCCTTTTTTTGGTGACATGAGTGAAGATAATTTCATCTTGGTGGTTTGAGCTTCAATTTTCTTTAGTTCCTGTAGACACTGCTATATTATTTTAAGTGCAATTGTTCTTATAAGGGCTGTAAAGGAAGTTTTTTTTAGATAGAAATGATTAGCTTTTTACTACATGGAGGTATCATTTCTCAACATAAAATAGGTATGAAATTACTTTTAGGCTGTTCCCAAGCAAAGACTGAGATCTCTAGTTGCACAATAAATGTGCTAAAGATCTATAGATGCAATTGTTTTGGTTTTGTGGAGGTATTCCTCCATGAACTTACAGATGAAATTTAATTGTGTAAGAGCCATTGAGGGGGAACTGTTTACTCTTCAGCTGCCGTCTTGGATCTCACTATTCTTATATATTGTTTGCACTGTGTGGTCTGTATTTATGTGAATATGATCAGTTTTGAGTTGTTATGTTTTTCAACTTGATCTATAATTACTCATCGGGATAGTGAGATGTACTTTTTAATCACTGGAGAGGTATTGCTGTACCCTAAGAGAAAGTGTCACAATGGAGGTGGTTTATAATACAGCAAGCACAGAGTTGTGGCATAGTCTTTTACATGGTGTAGTGTATAAGGATCTATTCACCTCAATACAAAGTTTTGTTTTATTTATCTATCTAAATATTTGCCTATATATCTGTTTATTTACTTATTTATTTATCCATTTTTTCTTCCATTTATTTTTAGTGTATTGTTTTGATGGTAAATGTTTTAAGTTTTGCAGTGAAAAATGTCAGTAAGCTAATTCTGTATATTGACATTTTCTGACACAAGTAGCAGCATCAATTAGTTTAGTGTATATTTTTGTTTATTTTCTTTAAAAAAATAATTCCATATATATGAAGTCCTATTTCAGAACATTGGTTATTCTAATACATATGTTTTCTCACCCATGTATTTCAAAATAGATTTCTGTTGGTGCTATATCCACCTATATGTCTGAATTTTTTTCTTTATCTTTCTTCCTCTGATTGCCACTGTGGGTAGTTCTTTTTGAAATCCTTCTATTTATTGGACTTTTTTAGTTAAGTAAACTGGTCCAAAGATAATTTTCAGCCATAACCTATTAAAAGCTTCTGTAACAACTTATCAAAACAGCATTTACTTACATATTAGTTTTGATTTACTTTTGAAATCAACACTTGCTGGATTGCCAACTGTCAGAGGAAAAAACTTCAAAGACCAATACACGTAAGGTTCAGTTAAGGCACTTTAATTTACTTGCAGCAAGGATACAAAAACATGCAAATACAAGGATTTGTCTAACTACTAACAGGAAGTATGTTCATTCTTATACTATTTTACAAGACATGGCCTTCTAAGCTGACGTAATCAAACACAACTTTTAGCATTGTTCTACAGCAGATGTTACTTCAGATTTTCTGCTGACATGACTAGATTTGTGAGAAACTTTTCAGAAAAACAACCTGGCCTTGGTGACTATTAATCCATTTACAAGTGTCTATTGTACAATGTTACATTTCAAGGTACTCTTCTAATACAGATACAAGCAAATGCTGATTGCAGTTCATATTTTTCAAGCAGGCTTTGTACTAATTATCTGTAACTCCTACAGCTGTGTATTTTCTCATGGCACAGCGGAACTTCTTGTCTAAGTTTCATACAAGTAATATTGTTCTATTCATTATTTTCCTAACGCAAGCAGAAATCACCTGCTTATCAGTAAATTTCCAAGGCACAAGCAAGATTTTAGCTAACAGTACAAGGTCAGAAGGCAACTGCAGTTTGTACAGATTTATGCAGCATGAAATAGAATAAATGTGTTAACCCTTTTCAAGCACTAAATGCACTAAGTATATTGCTAATACACACATTAATACATATTTTTCTAACATTTCCCCCCATTAATACTTTTATTCTACTTTCAAAATAAGCATAAACAGTTTGTTTTCTTCTCCTAACCTCTTCCACTCAGGATTTGCAGTTAAGAGAGTCATTCAGTTTAAACTTATGAAAGCATTTTTAGTCTTTTAACAGTTCTTCGAACTCAGTACTTTGATATAAGGTTTCAGAAACTGAAATGTCTATTAGGTCTTTAACCAGTCTTTTCATGCAGGGGATACCACAACAAACACATACTCCCAGTAGGAGCATTCCTACACAAATGGCAATCAGGATGTTCATTAGGATGGTACCCCACCCCCCCAAACCATTTCTGGAAAAAGTCCGTCGGTGGGTTTGGGCCTGGTTTGGTCATGGCCGACACTTGCTGAATTAGCTCAAGATGATTGTCTATCTCGTGCTTATGGTCAGGAATATACGAACAGCATTCTTCTTGGATTAAAGCGCACGTACCACCTCTCGCCGCTAAGGTGAAGTCGAGTGCTATGCAGTTTTGGAGCACTACAGTTCTCATAGCATTCAGTTCATCAGTCACCAATTCGAGAGTAGAAAAAGTTGCGTTGCTCATTACTTCGAGAAGTTTTGACAGTTTTCTCAGCTCCCAGATCAATTTCACTGCTCCATATGCTGATAATATGCCTGCCCATGATATAACACTATCACTCAAGTCCATGTGTGTCAGTCCTTTGCCTAGAGAGTGATGGTCTTTCCAACGCGCATCGATTTGTCCCACTGGATTCATAGGTTTCTTGATGACTTCTCGGACATTTCGAATTTTCCCATGAGGCAAAACTGCAGTGTGTCGTATGGCCGGAACCAGGTAACGCAAAAAACAACTGCCGGACCAATTCTCAGGTAACCATTTGTATGCCTTCCTACCACACAGAAAATAACAGTCCTCTACTTTAGTAGTAACCTTGCTATGAATATACACTCGCCCGGCATGAAACATTTTTCTATCAATTGTAGACAGCTGTTTATAAAGAACGGAATTATGTTTTACTTCATCAAGTGTTTTGTGCATCAATCCAAGAAATGAATCATAGTTTGTATTACAATAAAGATCTACTTTGTTACCTTTAGTGTAACATCTATAAGGAACAGTTACATTGCAATTGCTCCAACTCACTTGAACAGTATCATTTTTATAAAAACACACAGTTCCCTTTTGTGGAACAGACAAGTGCAATGCTATTTTATCTTGTGCTGTAATGGTTGAGGTATCATAAATCAAGTTCTCCCAGGTCTCATTAACCCCTAGGGGGACTGTAGTCATTAATAACCCCATGTATGCTGTCGGCAAAGCTGTGCAAATCCAGCAATTTGAAACATTGAAAGTCTCAGCATACACATATTTAATTGCCTGGTAAGTGTTAAAGTTCGGATGCCAGTTTATGAGTAAAGCTTCACGTTTATTGAGTTCAGTCTGTGTGGCTGGGAAAAGAAAAGGCCACAACAAAAAGATTATTGTCATTAGTACAGTTAACAGGATGATTATGCAATACTTCTGAGGAAAGGGTTGTTCTGCATTCCTGTTTCTTCTGGACTCTATCATTTTTGCTCTTGGCATGTAACAAGATTTTTGTCCAGTTCAAAGTTTTTAACTAATTTACAGTGCATCAGGTGGATCCAGGAGGCACGCTCCACTATTTTGACTGCAGTGGGTGTTGACAAAAGCACTTGATATGGACCTTCCCACTTCGGAGACGCCCAGTTTTTCTTCTTAACTACCTTCAGCAATATCCACGCTCCAGGGGGCACTGCCACTTCTGACGGTCTGGTTCGTTCTTTATCTGAAACAGAATTTACCTGCAATAAATGTTTAGAATTTAACAAATTACGCATATACTCTGCTAATGTACTGCCAGCTTCCTGGTCTGCGGCCATGAGAGATTTCCACTGAGGTATATAGTAAGCCCTTCCAAAGAGCTTTTCAAAAGGAGTCAATCATTTTGCATTCGGAACAGTTCTCATACTCAACAGTGCCAGGGGCAGACAGTACACCCAGTTTCTCTGTGTTTCTGCTACTAATTTGCTTAGCTTACTCTTTAAAATCCCATTATGCCTCTCTACTAGCCCTGCTGATTGAGGGTGATACGCACAGTGATTTTTTAAGGAAATGCAAAAATGTTTACTTAACTGCTGTATGGTCTGATTTACGAAGTGCATGCCGTTGTCACTGTAGATCCTTTCCGGAATGCCGAATCAAGGGATGATTTCTTTAACAAGAATTTTGGCCACAGTCGTAGCGTCTGGATTTTTAGTCGGAAAGGCTTCCACCCATCTGGAAAACATATCTACAATGACAAGACAATACTTCTTATTTTCACATTTATTCAACTCTATGAAATCCATACAGATAGTAAGAAATGGATATGGTAGTGTAGGGAAACTCCCTTGCTTGGGCTTTAACGCCCCTTGTGCATGATGTTTATTCCAGATGTGGCATAACAAACAAAATTTTTTAGAGTAATTTGTAAATCCATACTTCGTGAACACTTGGTTCACCAGCTGTACCATCCCCCCTGTTGAGACATGGCACTGCCCATGGCTCAACAAAGCTGCATATCTAAACAAATTAGATGGCAATATCGGTTTGAAGGGTTCAAAGTCATACAACGTTCAATTGTCATATGAGGTTGGCTCAACAGTATAGTCATACAGGAAAGATGCCTAGCAGGGGAAAGATATGCTACCTTTTCTTGCAGTAAAATAATCGTGACTGCATGAGGCACTCTCAATGTGAGAGGGTGGAACAACACTACTGAGGCTGAAGCCTGTACTGCCATTGCAGCTGCAACTACTGCTTGTACACAGTGAGGTAAAGACCGTGCCACTGGGTCCAGTTGTGATGAATAATAAGCAATAGGGCGTTGCTTGTCCCCATGCTGCTGTGTTAACACTGATGACATATAACCTTGCTTACAATCTACAGTTTGGAAAAAATGTTTATGATAGTTTGGCAATCCCAAAACTAATGAGGACGCTATTAACTGTTTCAGTTTGCAGAAAGCAGATTCTGCTTCTGGTATCCATTGTAGCAAATCCTGTGCTGCCATAGGCTTTTTATAAATCAGGTTAGTCAACGGTGCAGATTCCAAAGCATAGTTTGGAATCCAACTCCGACAAAAATTAGTCGTACCCAGGAAGGACATCATTTCTTTCTTGGTAGTGGGTTTTGGTGCTTGCAAAATCGCTATTTTTCTGTCCTCATCTAATGTCCTGCCTTCCTTGGATATCACATATCCTAGGTATTTAACTTGTTTTTTCCAAAGCTGCTGTTTATTTTTGTTTACTTTATGTCCTTCAGTGGCTAAAAATTGTAATAGCGCTATGGTATCTTCCTTACAATCTTGCTGGGTGGGGGACGCCAACAGGATATCATCAACATAAAGCAAAATCTGACTACCTCTTGGTGGGGTAAATCCCGGCAAGTTACTTGCCATTTCTTGTGAGAATATTGTTGGACTTTCACAATACCCCTGTGGTAGTCGTGTATATGTATGCCTTTTCCCCTGAAATGTGAATGCAAACCAGTGCTGACTGTTAGGGTGTATCGGAATTGAAAAGAACGCATTGCTGATATCTACCACAGAAAAATATTTCTGTGGAGGTTTTAAATCATTCAACAGGGTGTGTGGGTCTGGCACCGTAGGTGTCCTTGGTATTACTGCATCATTTACAGCTTGTAAATCTTGGACCATACGCCACTCTCCATTTGCTTTCTTAACAGGAAATAAGGGTGTGTTACATGGTTAATCAGGAGATTCCACCAGCACCCCTTCCTTAAGTAAAGCTGCTATAATAGGTTTGATTCCTACCTCTGCATCTTTTCTTAAGGGATACTGTCTCTTTTGTAGTCTAAATGCTGACTTTGGTGTAATAGTAACTGGTCCTGCTGTACGAATAAGTCCTACATCTGATTTTCCTGTTGACCAGAGATTTTTCTGGTATATTCTGTAAGGCATTCTCTTCCTCCTTCAATAGGAGTGCTAATCAGCTGTCCTCGCTAGACTGCAAGTGTACAGCTGGGAGGTCTGAGTTATCCAATTCAACTTCTGCATTTGTATTCCCTGTTCTGACAGTTCTAACTGTCTGTTTTTCCCATCTCGTGACTTTTTCTCCTAAGTCTACCCATTTTACATTCTTGTCCTTAGTTAAGCTAACATGTGGTAATCGATTAGATTTATAGAGTGCAAAGAATTCCTGGGGCAATGAACAGCTGGCTACTCTGTTCCCTTCTGTGTCCCAGTACAGATTATGTATTACCAATCTGTTTGCATGATTTCTAAACAATTCTTGCTCATATTCCTTATCAGGTCCTGGTGTATTACAATAATACAGAGTACAGTGCAACAAATGCTGTTTATCAATGTCAAGGGAGGGGAACTTGCTGATGGCTATGTTCATCAACTCTTTGGTCACCACCCCTGGACCAGTTGTAACCAAGTCCTGGCTGTACCAATAATGCGTTTTACCCTCCGATTGCACTGCAAAGGTATCAATTTGTCGCTGTGCTTCTATACCCTGCATAGTCGGAACTACTGCTATACCAAATAGCTGCATAAGGTCTCTGCCCAAGAGGTTTACTGGGCATTTTGCAGATACAACAATTTTACTTTTCTGGGTCAATCCTGAAACAGGATCAGTTATCACAATATTATGGGAGAGGGGCTCCCGATACAGCTGTCCATTAGCTGCTTTGAATAATATGTAATCAGATGACTCTGAACTCTCTGGCAGTTTGCAGGGATGTACCAGGGTCCGTGATGCCCCTGAGTCACACAAGAATCTGACTTCCCTCCCTTCTGCCAGGATTGTAACTTCTGGGTTCGTGTCTGCTAAATAGAGCTCTAAGCTCAATAAAGGCAAATCCAATATTTCATTTTCTTCACTATCCATGACTTCTTGCACTTCCTCTATTTCTTCTGTCACATTCTCTACTCCTTCTATCACATACTCATTTGTCCTTTCTCTGCTATCCCCTTCTAGTGATTCCTGACTATCATATAGTCAGTCCTCACCCTCCTTATCTTCTGTGGTTGCCTTCTTGCTTTTTTTGCAATCCCTTGCCAAGTGTCCTTTCTTACCACATTTAAAACATTCACCCCTTTTCTTTCGCCCTTCAAAGTCCTCTGATCATTGATCAGATTGTTTGTTTCCCTGGGTATTTCTCTTGCCCTTTTTCCCGGACTGTACTATATATACTTCTGCTCCATCTTCTACAGAAAATAATTGGGCTTTCTTTTTCTTTTTGCTATTAAAATGCCTTTCGGCATACCTAGCATATTCAAGCAATGACTGTAACCTGCTTGTACGATGATCTACCATGTGTTTTGTAATAAAGCTGCTTATAGGAGCAATACTGCCTTTCAAAAATGTATTCTTTAGCTGCTTGTCGTATGGGGAATCATGTGTCTGATCTTCAGGAACCTGCATTCCACAATGGTTATTAAAACATTCTAATAGTCTGGCATAATACCGGTCAATAGCTTCACCTTCCTGTTGGATGCATTGATTAAAGCAAGTCCAGTCTGCCCTAGGTTTCCATTTCTCAGAGATTCGGTCTGTAAGACCTTTCACTCTGTTGTCTAACTCTGCGCTGCTATGTGGGAGGGGCCTGAGTGCAATATCACGGGGATTCCAGTTGCCACTAATCATGTGCCAATCTGGTCCAACAATTTGACTGCTTTTTCTACCTCTTCTCCGTTTAAATTATAACTCAGCCTCATTCCTTGCAAATCTTCTAAGAACTTTCTAAAGTTAACTTTTGGATGGAGAATTCCCTCAGTGGCTTTCTGGATGTCTTCTGGAGTCCAGGGTATATACACTAGAATAGTTGGGTCCTGATCTTCTTGCCCTGCCTGAGGATTAGGTACTTCTATAAGTGGGCATATTTCTTCTTCACTCATAAATCGTGAATTTCTACCCATTTGATATAACTCAATGTCCCCTTTTGAGTTTCCTGCCCGTGTTCGAGACCTGGTCTCGACGGGATCTCTAATAAACGGTTTCGCTTTTATAGTGTCTCTACTTACAGTGACAGCAGGATATTGCAGGGTGGACTAACTTGTTCACTTGCCTCATATTCTGGTAAGGGAGGCAGAGGGGCTGATGCTATTACTAAGTTATTGTCCTCCTTATCTAAAAACATTGCTTTTGAATTATTATTCTTTTGTTCCCTTCCTCAATCCACCTGTGTGCCTGAGGAATTCCTAATTGACGTTGCTTTTTTACCCGACCTTTAGAATTGGTTTTAAGCTGTCTGTCAAGTTTGACAAGTGAGGATTTTTCTAATTTACCATCAAATTCATACTTATTAACCCATTGTGAGTAGTATTTAATATTATCAGCACGCTGTGACAGCATGTATTTTGCGTCATTTTGGAACGTTTTTGTGCAATTATTACCCATTTTGTTCTACCCTTTTAATCATTATGTAACTCTTTATTTTTAACATGGTACCACAGATGTTTTTATAGTCTCTTCAGAATGACTGCCTACCTGCTCTGTTTCCCTGATCTATGACAAGACAGTAATCTTTCTGTCCCTGACTTATAAATAAAGTCTCAACAGAACAAATACAAATCTAGTCCCTGATCTAAAACAGAAAAAAGAAGGTGGATTCACCTTACCTGAGCCTTCGTGATTGATCAACTGGTTCGAGTAAACCCATCCTTCAGTCGCAGATCAGAAAGTGGCTAGCCTCTTTTGTATGACAATTCAGTCAGAGGACTTTTCAAATAAGAAGAACCAATGTGGTTTCTTCCCCGTACGGTTTCAAGCCACCTGGCCTGTCTGATCCGAGGCGAAGTGAAGGTTTCCAGTCCGAAGGACCAATCTGTCAAAGGAAAAAACTTCAAAGACCAATACACGTAAGGTTCAGTTAAGGCACTTTAATTTACTTGCAGCAAGGAGACAAAAACATGCAAATACAAGGATTTGTCTAACTACTAACAGAAAGTATGTTCATTCTTATACTATTTTACAAGACATGGCCTTCTAAGCTGATGTAATCAAACACAACTTTTAGCATTGTTCTACAGCAGATGTTACTTCAGATTTTCTGCTGACATGACTAGATTTGTGAGAAACTTTTCAGAAAAACAACCTGGCCTTAGTGACTATTAATCCATTTACAAGTGTCTACTGTACAGTGTTACATTTCAAGGTACTCTTCTAATACAGATACAAGCAAATGCTGATTGCAGTTCATATTTTCAAGCAGGCTTTGTACTAATTAACTGTAACTTCTACAGTTGTGTATTTTCTCATGGCACAGCGTCTTGTCTAAGTTTCATACAAGTAGTATTGTTCTATTCATTATTTTCCTAACGCAAGCAGAAATCACCTGATTCTCAGTAAATTTCCAAGGCACAAGCAAGATTTTAGCTAACAGTACAAGGTCAGAAGGCAACTGCAGTTTGTACAGATTTATGCAGTATGAAATAGAATAAATGTGTTAACCCTTTTCAAGCACTAAATATACTAAGCATATTGCTAATACACACATTAATACATATGTTTCTAACATCAACTGTCTCACATGTAGGATGCAGATAATTAAAATAGGGGAGGTTATCTCTACAAAGATATCAGTTACCAGTATAGTTCCCCATGGTTCTATCCTATGACCGCTCTTGTTTGGCATTTACTTTTCTGAAGTAAACGCCAATAACAGAGGGCTCTGGCTAAGTTTGAAGATGACTGCAAGGTAGGAGCAGTCATTGAATCTACAAATGACTTAGCTATCCTGCAGGGAGGTTTGTCTCAAATAAATAACAAGTAACAAAATTATGGACAGAAACCATGTGCCAAAAAATGCATTATTGTATTCTTTGGGAAGTCACCTCCCCCAGGGACCAACCATAATATGTCCTTAAGAGTTGAACCAGATATTCAAGATTTAGGACCTTATGTGGACAGTGACCTAAATTTTTACCAACATGTATCTATTTATGTAAGAAAGTCCTTCTAAATTGCACTGCTTAAAAACAAAGGGATTCTATCTATGCCTAGGGATGTTATTGTCCCTCTTTACTCAGCCTTCATTAGGCCAGTCATTGAATATAATGCCCCCTTTAGCATGTTGCTGTCCAGACATATGCAACAACTGGAGCACACACAAAGATTCCTTGCAAAAAGGATACAAGGCATAAACAACATGCCCTGGTTGGACCGACTCAAAGCCCTGTCACTATACTCGGTATCCTACAGACTGCTAACAGATAACCTGCATCTGGCATACAAGGCATCTTCTGACTCATTACTCATGGATTTAATGCACATCAGCAAGTCCGATGGCATTAGAAATGCTCTGTATACAGATCTAAGCCTCTTCTGCAACATCAAGAGAATGGTTTGTTGAGACAGGAATATGTTACAGGGGATATTCCTGCTGTGGAACTGACTCCCCATCCACAAAAAACAAATGTCATCCCTGTACATTTTAAAATGTTACTTAGATCTATGGATGGGAAACAGAAAATGGACTCCAGGATTGCCTCCTGTACTACTAATGGACAGAGGCAGTTCCTAAATTGTTTATCCAATGCATGAGTCCCCTCATATTATCTGTGGTATTATCCCATTTATTCTCATTGTGGTAATATATAATCATCAACTGTGAGATGAGTAAGGCCAATATAGTTAATGGGATAAATGGGATAGGTTATTATGAGCCAAAAAGGAAAATTGGTTAGGCTTAAAATGGCCTAGAAGGGAGGCTAGCCTACTGCTTACCTATGAACCAATAGACCTATGAACTTGCATTCAGGTTACATTATAGCTAACACTGGCATTCTGGATACATTTTAACTCTTCCATCCATCACTAACAATAAGGCAACACTGTACTGATCTATCATACAACTCTTGAAAATGTAATCTCTTTAGATAAGTGAATCATAGCTGCATACTGTAAATATTACACAACTAATGAAACTTACTGTCAACTGACTGCACAGCAGTTGGGAAAACAACATGTGAAGCCAGCAATATTTTCTAGAACACACTAACAACTTTTGAGCTAAGACTCAGGTGTACCAACATAACCTAAGTTTGTAACAAAATATACTAATAACACTTGAAGATGAGACTCTTGCAATCACAAAAGGACTTAAAATCTGGACCTTTAAACAGAATCTGATGCCCTCAGCCATAAATGTTTTTACGGGCCTTCCCAGGCATTCCAAGGAAGTAGACAAAGTTTCCCTATAAGTCTCACCAGTAAAAGTCACCAATAGTGCAGAAACATAAGAAAATAATTAACTTCTCCAAAGGGGATACTCATCCTTTCCAGGAATTCTTGGGAAAGAAGTCTGGTGGCCACCACCTGACCAAGAGACTGTGAACTTTCTTGCCATGATGTACATATTCCTACATCAAAAAGGAACTGAGACTAGTATATGGTGACAGCCTTTTGTATCTGAGACATGTGCTTGACCCAGAATTTGTGTTTTTCCTTTCTTGGTTCTTTGTACTTGTGTTCCATACTTTTCTTCCATTTTTCCCAATTATTCAACCCTGAGATTAGTTAACAATCATGTAGGCTTAGCGTGATGTCTATATGATTACAGTGCATTAGCACAATGAGCAGCAGTGCTCATTGAAAAAGCATGCTACTCATCACACTTACATATTTCCGAGCACTGCTTCATGGCCAGCAGCAGTGCTGACAGCCAGGAAATGGTGCTATGAGCACAAGCACACAATGTAAACAAAACCTCTTGCCTGTAGGCAAATATATTATATGAGCACATGCAGACAGCTTATTTGAAGTAAGGGCAAGTAAATTCTTATCATGTAGATGCAAGGCACATGAAACTGGGGAAATGTATGCAGAATACTATGCTAATACTGCAAGGATAAGTATGAGGGGAGGGTAAATGGAAAAAATGTACTCAGTCAAAGCTAATGATGTCACAAAGAAACATTTTCAACAGAAAGACATCCATATTGATGGTACGATTGTTTATCCATGTGCATAACTTAAAAATGGACATTCAAACAATGGATTTGAGAGGGACACAATGCAACATTGTAAGAACTGGGAGAAAATGTGACATAAACTTTGAAAACATGCTGAGCTCAGACAATGGTTAACAAGTACATTGATACATTAGGGCTATTCACACAGATAGATTAGGGCTATTCACATACAGTGCAGTTATTAAATATGACATGTATATATATATATATATATATATATATATATATATATATATATATATATACAGGTAATGCATGTGAGATAACTGATTGTAGTGCTGTATCATTCACTTCATCCTGTATAAACAAGGCAGCTGTGTCATTTACAGCAGAAAGAGACATGTTTTGCCATTTGCTGTCATTGGGCAAACATAGATGGGGTATATAATTCTGATACGTGTCTTAGACAAGCATATGTTTTACTTACATGTGCATCATAAACAGTAATATAATTGCAATCAAAATACACAAATGACAAATGAAAACACAGATCTGATGACATTGCAGCATTTCAAGTTCTCTGTTTGAAAATGGAGCACATCTAATACAGGATTATACTGGACATGCTTATAACACATTACAGCAAACACTGCAATAACAGCAAGTAAACAACAAAAACACACAAGTAAGTGTCAAAATACAGGCTCAGTCACAGTTTGTGGTGATCTGGCATTGTGCCATACATGAGGACATGTTATGTAAGTCTTCATGTCCAATAAAAATGTACTGTGTGAAGAAAACTATTACTATATTGCATACATATTTGTAAGAAGACATGCAATACAGTGCATTATATTTGGAAATTAAGTAATGCCTGTGAACAATCAATGACAGACTCAATATGTGTATCTTGCAAGAAATGAACACATGGTAGAACAAATATTAGAAAGATGCCTATTAACTTGTGATGCCATAGAAACAGGCATACTGTGTGTGTCATGATGATGGTGAACACACTTGAAATGCTTACAGCACTTCCCCATTGTAATGAGTATGGATTTACAATCACTGAGGCCGATTCCTTAAAAACTGTTGCCTTCTCACTGTGCAATAAATATTTTCTTTTCCTAAGCCACTACTGTCTGAAACAGATATATGACAGGCAAGTGCTATCAGATTCAAACCTCTGCTTGTCATACTAGGATTTCTATAGATATGTGTATTGACTACATTTGTCACATGACATAGCAATGATTCTTGTTACAAGTTAATGAAATTAATGTGTGAAGTAGTAAAGGACATGTGAGGATAATGTGTACAATATGATTGTTTTATAATGATGACAAGGAGGTAACTATGTTAATGTTACACATCTGTGAGTAGTACAGTATCAAATGTTTCTTGGCCAAGGAAGCTGTTCCTGTTGCTTTATTCAACAACATTGTCCCAGATCTGAAATGCACTGTATCGGTGTAGATATGCTATTTAAGTCATTACTGTAAGCATGTGATGCAGGATCACTCACACCATTGAAATCCACAGAAAAAAACTGTTTCACTGACAGGATATTAAAAAATGACATGATATTTCTGTCGCCAAAATAAAAACTGAAAATAATATCTTCCTGCAGTGTTGTTTATATAATGTCAGTACATTCATAGAATGTTAGGCTTTGCTGCAATTGAACAGCAAACTATGCAAATCCACTGACTACAAACATGAGTATGAATCAATTGCACCATCAAGGAAATCTAAAAAGCTGTTAGACTCCGCCTATGTGAAGTCATTACAGCATATGTTGCGTGAGAAAGACACATATAACAACAGTTTTTTTTTTTAAATGAAGTGACAGGCACACATGTGCCAGAGGCACAGCAAAATAATGGGTATAGTTCCCCATACTAAAGGGGTGGCGTAAGCCACAAAATGATGGGCTAGGCTTGTAAATGCCCTCGGGCAGATAGCCTAGTATGAACCTATGAACCTATGAACCTATATGCTTGTGTTGCAATTTGCGTGTGATAAAAGGGCTGGGGGAAGCATCTTCCACTGTAATTGTACACATTATAACACCTGTGTCATTCATGCATACTAGCATTAGAACACACAAGGCCTACAGTCAGCCTTTGTGGATTCTAAACATCTGACTATGTGATGACAGAAACTACAAGATACAGGGACGAATGAGTGTGCCACAGTGCAACTGGTGCTAGAAGTGTAAGATATTTTGGTCTTTAAAGCTGTAACATCAAGTTATTGCTGCAAGGCACATGTGTGCCTGTCACTTCATTTAAAAAAAAAACTGTTGTTATATGTGTCTTTCTCACGCAACATTGACTGTTTCTAGGTATATCCCAGCACATATAATAGGTTCATAGGTTAATAGGTAGGTACTAGGCTATAAGCCCAAGGGCCTACATAAGCCTAGCCAACAAGGTTCCCTGGCTTATGCCACCCAAGAAAGTTATTTTCCTGTGCCACTGTCAATCAGAGACACAGAAGTGTCTAACACATAATACAGTTGTCACTGTGATGGGAAAATGGCAGTCAGGTACAATGTGTGGATAGTCACAGATCCCCATACATGTATTACTAGGGCAACAGCATACAGAACATCATTTCATGCCCTCACACTATAGGAAAAGCTTTAGAATCATGGGAAAGCCAAATGTCATTCCATGGCATCATCATTACCCAATAAAGAATTTCAGTGTCAATAATGAGCAGAAATCATTGCAATAAGAATCTCCAGACAGATATGTATACAGCAGATAGCTGGCTGATAATGTTGTTACCTACCTGCACATTCACAGACATGCTGTCACAAGTGATTCTAAGGAGTAATGGCTGGATTTGAACAGACTATCATAAGGTACAGAACACTGCCTAAAATGCATGTCCCACATGAGGTGTTGTTTTACAATTGTGACAGAGTGCATTTGAATGGATGACATCAACCATACTTTCATACATTTCTGTTCTTCTACAAATATGTGAAAGTACTGACATGCACAGTAGCACTATATAGCTACGGATCTAGGACTGCTGAATGAAAGTTAAACAGTCTGAATGCAACTTACCCGAACACACTTTAATGAAAGTGCTTTTACCGAAAAAGCACTTTCGTTAAAGCGCGTTAAAAACAAAACATTAAAAAAGAATAAAAAAGCATTTATGCAGGGGGTCAAGCCCCACTGCACCTGCCACACACCCCTGCTTTATTATTCTCACTCTGAGATCGCACTACAGTAGGGAAAAGGGAAAAATTCCCTTAACCGCACCGTAGTACGATCTCTGTAACAGTGACTCCCCCACAACTCCCTCTACCTCCAGGCATACTTACGTGAAAGTGCTTCTTCAGTGAAAAGCTCTTTCACATAAGTATGTACGGCCGTTTCAGATTCAGTGAAATGGACGTTTGCTCATTAGTCCCAGACCCATAGCTATACATACTACATGCTTCAGAAGCCCTCTCTATGCAGCATAACTGACAAATATCCACAGACAGTAGTCAATCACTGCTGGATCCAGATTTCCTCTCTCTGTACTTATGTATTCTAGAAAGCACAGTATCAACTGCCAGTGTCACAGAGTAAATCATATGACCAATTTGATGTGGTTCATTTTTGATAGCATGACGTAAGCATTTTGTTTTCAAAACTGTTTATTGCCTGGGGGTAATACAAATCTATAGGGTAATCCTCTGCCAATGAGTCTATGTATCCTAATTGGAAGTTTACTTAAGGGGTATTGTCACAGACACAATTGTACATGACAGTACATACACTTACATTAGTTACCCAGTGTTGGATTTGAACCCTGTACCTACCTATGTAACAGAGAATTAGTCATGAGCACCACAGAAGAAGTCTGAATTGCAAAGTACAGTGTGCAATTTTGATGTGTTGACTTCATCAGTGGGATGGAGAGAAGATGTTTGTGGTAAAAGTGGGATAAGGGGATGGGGAATCCTCTCCCATGTTAAAATCTTCCATTGACAGGAAGTTGGCACCTGACATCCATTCAGGAAACTACGCACTTGACATTTAAGCCACACACACAAGTTACCCACTGTAAGAACTGAACCTTCTACCGATCTAGTTATAATCTAGAGACAACACCATTAGTTACAAGTATCACAGGAGATTTCTGACTTTAATGATGTATAAAAACACATTTGTAATTAGTAAAACTTCACTGTTTGGAACAGCTGGTCCTGTGCATCACAGGCTTTGGGACAAATGCAAGTCCATGTGGACAGGCCAATGTAACAGTAATGTGCTTGTCCCATGTAATAGCATCCTTCTCTGCTAAGATTTATATACTTCCCTTCCTGCACTGTGCATTACTGTGAGGGACATGCACCTGTTTCACAGTATGGGATACTAATGACAATCACAGTTGTAAACCACTAGATTATCAATCAATCATTCTTGCCACTTCATTCACGGACGATTGCATGGATGTAGTAAACATTTATAATGTCACTGTCACTTGTCTTGTCTCATGCTTGTGAAATGTACATCGACAATACAAACAGACACTTCCTACATATCAAAGTGCACTTCAGAATAACAGTGATGGATTATGCATGAAAATATTATCAAACATTATAACAAAAAGTTGTAAGTGTAATCACTGGAGTGCAAACATACATTAACAGACTAACTTAACTGAGTTAACATCACTGTAAAATCCAAATACCTTGTTTTCCAAGTTCAGTACAGACATACAGACATCATACACACCTAAACAAAAAGTTACTTGTTGTAAATCTTTTTTAACTCTCTTGCCTGAAGTGCAACTCTGGCAACTTCAGTTGCATTGCTGATTGCAAAGTATTGACACATGCATTATCATATCTTGAGGTGTTAAACTCAGAATGGGAATTAGAAACAGTCAGTGTTGCTCTGTGCCAGCTTTCACACAAATAAGCAATATACACATGCAACCATGTCTGAATCTGATGTTATACGGAACAGGTATGTCTTTTGACCATGTTTCAGGTGTCAAGATTTACACATTTGTCATGACAATAGCAGTTCTGCAATCCTTATATGTATGCTGCAGGGATATTAAGATTCACATGAGGGACCAAACATGCAATTACTGCTGAAAACATGGCTTATAGAAACAGTGTGGAATCAAGGAAGTTTATATGATGACACAGAAGGGGTGGAAAGTGGTGGCCAGTCGGTTAGAGGAATGCATGCACTAAAGAATAAGAGATTATTACTCTATGGTACATTTCTGTACATATTTGTGTTGTGTTAATGTTTGCTTTGTCATCTTAATTATTCAGGCAAGATCGGTATAAGATAGTGTTCACAAAAGGGAGTGAGCAGATTAACACAGCAGCAGGAGAATGACACATTAAGAAAATGTGTAGCCAACAGTTACACCCACAGAAGTAATACAGAACATTCAAAAACACTTGTAGACTTCTTGATTTTGAACCTTGACAATAGTCCAAGAAAAGTTTACAGACTTGAATGTTATATAAACACACAACATAGTACCTCTGAAGGGATCCAAATGGACAGATGATAAGTCAGCAAGTAAAGGGGAGTATTATTGCTGTAACTGAATTCATCCTCAAGTCTTGGTGAGTACCTTCATGAGGTGGACCCTGTTTTTCACAAAATATCACCAAGATGACACTGAAATATAGACTGTATTTATATAGCATATATCACGAACAGAAGTAGGTCAAAAATTAAAAAAGAGTGCTGAGTGCACAAGACCCAGGATAAAAAAGTGCCCAATCCTTGTAGGAACACTGATGCCAGGACTGGAAAAGATGACAGTGTAGAATCCTCAAAATGGAAACATTCCAGCAATGGGAACAGGCCAGGCCCAGGCGGAGGATGCCCCACCTGTAGTAGAAGGAAGTAGTAGTCCACAAAAATCACAAAAAACAATAGGCCAAAGAAGAGCCATAAATACGATAAAGTGGACTGTTGAGGATAAGAAAGAAATTATGTATTGTTACTATTATGCAAAAAGCCCAGATTTTTCAGACACAAGATATACAAAACAATTAAGACAGAAATTAGAGGAAAGAAAAATACTTCCACAGGAAAAAGTGTCAGGCTGTCAGAAGCTTAAAATGACAATTTTGATCATTAATACAACAGATTTGTGAAAAAACAGTATATAGATCAAGAGACTTTGATCTGTTTTGGAGTAAGAAGCATCTGAGGAAGTGCAAAAATATAAACAATAAAACCTAGAGATATTTGAAAAGTATAAAAAAGAAATATGAACATGGGAAAGAAAGAAACATTTGATATGGTGCAAAGGAGAAAGCCAAATTAATCAATATAAAGAAGGCAGCCTCAAAGATATTCAAAGAGAAATATAGGCAAATGCATACGGATATGGAAAATTTCACAATAAGAAAAATAATATCACAAAGAGGAAATATAGAAAAGAAGATTAGTAAAGTAGAAGTTATGGAGTGTCTGTGAAGTGAAGGATTCGGTGCAGAAGGTCTAACACAGGTTACATCACAGCATGATGGAGTGAGTCCCCAAAGTAAGGAGAAGCAGGAAGATCAGGAGACAGATGAAGAAGAAATATGGACATGGGAAAGAAAAAGAGATTTAATATGGTGTAATATCTATGCAAAGAAGAAAGCAAAACTAACCAATACAAAAGAGCAGCACCAAAGATATTTGAAGAGAAATACAGGCAAAGGAATCTGGACATGGAAATTACAACACAAAACATAAGAAGACAGAGGAAAAGTAGAAAAGGAGATTAGTAATAGAGAAGTTAAAGAAACAGAAACTGAGGTTATGGGGTACCTGCAAAGTGAAGGATTCAGTGTAAAAAAATTAATTCAGAAAGCATCACAATAGGATAGAGCAATGGATATCCAAATTAAGGGGAAACCAGTGGAACAGGAAGCAATTGATCAGGTGCCATATGAAGATATTTTGGAGCTTTCCACAGGAAACCAGTATTAACATTCTCTTGAAGCTAGACAGAAAGGGAAGGAACAGAATACTATGGAAACTCTGATGCAGTCAAAGTTGAGGAGTGATAGGCCAATGAGTTCCCATATGATACAACAATGGATGGCACAAGATGAAATTCAAAAGAATGCACCATAAGAAGATGCTATAGAACGTTCTACAGAATGCCAGCAGGAAATAGAAAACAAGGGATGTGCCCTCAATTTGGACAAAAATGAGCTAAGAGAAGTGTTGCTTGATTTAATAGACATAGATAGAGATATTAATGAAAGAAATAGACTGCAGAAGGTCAATAAAACCCAAAAAGTCAGAAGTCTGATAAAACAAATGAACACAGTAATTAGGACTGTCCATAGAGATCCAAGCGATATAACAGAAGTAAACAGGATATGTTACTGTGTAGCTAAATTAATAACTAATAAAGTTCTATCACAAGAACACAGGGCAGTGAGGGAAAGGAAGGGAAGAAATCGGACACTATCGTGGAAGTATCAAATAGAGAAAAGTATAAAGCAATTAAGACAAGAAGTGTCACTGTTAGAAGACTATAGAAAAAGGAACAGATCAACAAAACACTAAGAAAGCTAGATGTGATAAAAGCAATGTGCATTATTAGAACAGACCAGTATCTATCATGCACTAATGCAAATAAACTAAAAATTTCAGCACAGGCAGAAAAACTTAGAATATATGCAGATAAATATAAAGGAAAAGTACAAAATAAGCCATTTATTGATGATTCAAAAAGGTTTTATAGAGAAATGGGAAACAAGGTAGAAGGAATTGAAAGACTGACAGAAAAAAAAGAAGAAATAAATATTTTTTAAGTATTTATTTTATTTATTTAACATTTGTTTACTTGGAAACTCTGACTTGGAACAAAGCCATTTTTCAGTGGAGGCCCTAGGAGAAACAGTCCAGATGCATGTCTTTGTAATGTGGTAGCAAACAGGAGTATCTGGAGGAAACCTTCTCCAATGCAAGGAAGACATGCAGACTCAACACAGAAGGCACCCCTGATGAAAATCAAACTGGAAAACTTCTTGCTGTGAGGTGACAATACTACCACTGCACAACTGCACCATCCTATCTATCTATATCTATGAAGATCCTGTGGAACATAACAGAGATGCTAAATGGATAGAAGAAGTAAAAGAAAGAATAAGAAGTTTAAAGGTACAGGATGTGAAATGGCATGAAGTAACAGCTAGACAGATTGAAATAAAGTTAAGAAAAAGCCTCTAATTGGAAAACCTTGGCTCAGATACAGTACCTAACTTTTGGTTAAAAGTATTAACATTTTTCCACAAAGATTTAGCCATGAGTAAGAACTATTTATATGTGCAACAGGAAAAAACAATACTCCTACTTAAGAGTGAACCTGCAAGCTACCCTAAAAATTATAGACCAATAACTTGCCTTCTGATAATGTTTAAACTATATATGGGAATTGATGTTGACAGGGTTTATACTCATTTAGAAGAAAACTCAGTTATGGCAGTAGAACAAAGGGGCAATAAAAGAAAGTTATATGGAACAAAGGATTGTTTGTTGTTAAATAAAGCCATAGTGGAGAATGGTAAAAAGGGGAAGAATTTAAGTATGGCATGGACTGACTACAAAAAAGCATTTGATAGTATCCCACATTCATGGATAAAAGAGTGTTTAAAAATGTATAAGATACACCCTACACTGATAGGCTACATTACAGTGACAATGAAACAGTGGCAGACCACTTTACAATTAAGACATGATAGAGGACAAATTATTATCCAAGGGATACAAATTCAAAGGGGGATATTCCTGGTCACTCTCTGTCACCATTGCTTTTCTGTATTGCCCTTAACCCATTAAACTGTTTACTTAGCTTAAGCCATGGCTATAATTTGGCTCCTAGAAAACAACAGTGTAAAGACTTCTCATCTTCTCTATGTCAATGATTTAAAACTGTATAGCTCATCAGATGAGGAACTGAAAGCACAACTGCAGGTTGTCAAAACTTTTTCAGATGATATACAAATGTCATTTGGTCTTGATAAATGTGCAAAAGCAACCTTTAAAGCAGAAAAACTGCAGCACTAGGAAAACATCAGTTTGGGACAAGAATGTGATATAAAAGAACTTGAGCAATAGGAAGTGTATAAATATTTGGGAAATGACGAAGTATCAACAGTAAAACATGAACAAACGTGAATAAAATTTAGTAAGGAATACTTTAGAAGATTTAAATTAATCCTGAAAACAGCATTGACATCTAGGAGCAAGATCCAAGCTATAAACCAGTTTGCTCTTCCTGTCCTAACTTTCAGTTTTGGAGTCATTGACTGGCCCCAAAATGGGTTGGATAGATTAGACAGGAAAACACAAAGGGTGCTTCATGCTCACTAAATGATTTATAAAAAATCAGTGTATACCAAGATTATATATTCCCCCTACCGAAGGAGGGATGGGCCTCTTTGAAATTGATTACATGTATAGATCTGCAATTGTGGGACTCCATACATATCTGCTGATCTTCCAAGATCCAAATGTAATGAAAGTTTTGAAAAAGGAGGAGAATAAATCTAAGATTACTTCTCTGCTTAATCTATCAAAAGCATATTGGCATCAAGCAGGAATAGAAATCAAACCAGAAGTAGATAAAAATCAGGCAGCAACAGAATGTGCCAAAAAACAAAAGAAAGAATTCAAGGGGAAGGATCAGATGAGAAGGCAAGAAATGTGGAAAATGCATAAATACAGTTGCAAGTACAGAAAACTTCTGGAAAAACCTCATGTTTATCAGGAATGAATTAAGGAATGGTTAAGGAGAGGCACATTCAAATCATGAGATAAAAGATTAATATTGGCAGCCCAGGACAGTGGGCTATCTACACACTGGTTTACAAAGTTCATTGAACATGTGGAAGAAACAGACAAATGTAGGTTAAAGTTAAACAGTCTGAATGCAACTTACCCGAACACACTTTAATGAAAGTGCTTTTGCGAAAAAGCACTTTCGTTAAAGCGTTAAAACAAAACATTAAAAAGAATAAAAGCATTTATGCAGGGGTCAAGCCCACTGCACCTGCCACCCCTGCTTTATTATTCTCACTCTGAGATCGCACTACAGTAGGAAAAGGAAAAATTCCCTTAACCGCACGTGTAATGCGATCTCTGTAACAGTGACTCCCCCACAACTCCCTCTACCTCCAGGCATACTTACGTGAAAGTGCTTCTTCAGCGAAAAGCTCTTTCACATAAGTATGTACGGCCGTTTCAGATTCAGTGAAATGGACGTTTGCTCATTAGTCCCAGACCCATAGCTATACATACTACATGCTTCAGAAGCCCTCTCTATACAGCATAACTGACAAATATCCACAGACAGTAGTCAATCACTGCTGGATCCAGATTTCCTCTCTCTGTACTTATGTATTCTAGAAAGCACAGTATCAACTGCCAGTGTCACAGAGTAAATCATATGACCAATTTGATGTGGTTCATTTTTGATAGCATGACGTAAGCATTTTGTTTTCAAAACTGTTTATTGCCTGGGGGTAATACAAATCTATAGGGTAATCCTCTGCCAATGAGTCTATGTATCCTAATTGGAAGTTTACTTAAGGGGTATTGTCACAGACACAATTGTACATGACAGTACATACACTTACATTAGTTACCCAGTGTTGGATTTGAACCCTGTACCTACCTATGTAACAGAGAATTAGTCATGAGCACCACAGAAGAAGTCTGAATTGCAAAGTACAGTGTGCAATTTTGATGTGTTGACTTCATCAGTGGGATGGAGAGAAGATGTTTGTGGTAAAAGTGGGATAAGGGGATGGGGAATCCTCTCCCATGTTAAAATCTTCCATTGACAGGAAGTTGGCACCTGACATCCATTCAGGAAACTATACGCACTTGACATTTAAGCCACACACACAAGTTACCCACTGTAAGAACTGAACCTTCTACCGATCTAGTTATAATCTAGAGACAACACCATTAGTTACAAGTATCACAGGAGATTTCTGACTTTAATGATGTATAAAAACACATTTGTAATTAGTAAAACTTCACTGTTTGGAACAGCTGGTCCTGTGCATCACAGGCTTTGGGACAAATGCAAGTCCATGTGGACAGGCCAATGTAACAGTAATGTGCTTGTCCCATGTAATAGCATCCTTCTCTGCTAAGATTTATATACTTCCCTTCCTGCACTGTGCATTACTGTGAGGGACATGCACCTGTTTCACAGTATGGGATACTAATGACAATCACAGTTGTAAACCACTAGATTATCAATCAATCATTCTTGCCACTTCATTCACGGACGATTGCATGGATGTAGTAAACATTTATAATGTCACTGTCACTTGTCTTGTCTCATGCTTGTGAAATGTACATCGACAATACAAACAGACACTTCCTACATATCAAAGTGCACTTCAGAATAACAGTGATGGATTATGCATGAAAATATTATCAAACATTATAACAAAAGTTGTAAGTGTAATCACTGGAGTGCAAACATACATTAACAGACTAACTTAACTGAGTTAACATCACTGTAAAATCCAAATACCTTGTTTTCCAAGTTCAGTACAGACATACAGACATCATACACACCTAAACAAAAAGTTACTTGTTGTAAATCTTTTTTAACTCTCTTGCCTGAAGTGCAACTCTGGCAACTTCAGTTGCATTGCTGATTGCAAAGTATTGACACATGCATTATCATATCTTGAGGTGTTAAACTCAGAATGGGAATTAGAAGCAGTCTATGTTGCTCTGTGCCAGCTTTCACACAAATAAGCAATATACACATGCAACCATGTCTGAATCTGATGTTATACGGAACAGGTATGTCTTTTGACCATGTTTCAGGTGTCAAGATTTACACATTTGTCATGACAATAGCAGTTCTGCAATCCTTATATGTATGCTGCAGGGATATTATGATTCACATGAGGGACCAAACATGCAATTACTGCTGAAAACATGGCTTATAGAAACAGTGTGGAATCAAGGAAGTTTATATGATGACACAGAAGGGGTGGAAAGTGGTGGCCAGTCGGTTAGAGGAATGCATGCACTAAAGAATAAGAGATTATTACTCTATGGTACATTTCTGTACATATTTGTGTTGTGTTAATGTTTGCTTTGTCATCTTAATTATTCAGGCAAGATCGGTATAAGATAGTGTTCACAAAAGGGAGTGAGCAGATTAACACAGCAGCAGGAGAATGACACATTAAGAAAATGTGTAGCCAACAGTTACACCCACAGAAGTAATACAGAACATTCAAAAACACTTGTAGACTTCTTGATTTTGAACCTTGACAATAGTCCAAGAAAAGTTTACAGACTTGAATGTTATATAAACACACAACATAGTACCTCTGAAGGGATCCAAATGGACAGATGATAAGTCAGCAAGTAAAGGGAGTATTATTGCTGTAACTGAATTCATCCTCAAGTCTTGGTGAGTACCTTCGCGAGGTGGACCCTGTTTTTCACAAAATATCACCAAGATGACACTGAAATATAGACTGTATTTATATAGCATATATCACGAACAGAAGTAGGTCAAAAATTAAAAAAAGTGCTGAGTGCACAAGACCCAGGATAAAAAAGTGCCCAATCCTTGTAGGAACACTGATGCCAGGACTGGAAAAGATGACAGTGTAGAATCCTCAAAATACGGAAACATTCCAGCAATGGGAACAGGCCAGGCCCAGGCGGAGGATGCCCCACCTGTAGTAGAAGGAAGTAGTAGTCCACAAAAATCACAAAAAACAATAGGCCAAAGAAGAGCCATAAATACGATAAAGTGGACTGTTGAGGATAAGAAAGAAATTATGTATTGTTACTATTATGCAAAAAGCCCAGATTTTTCAGACACAAGATATACAAAACAATTAAGACAGAAATTAGAGGAAAGAAAAATACTTCCACAGGAAAAAGTGTCAGGCTGTCAGAAGCTTAAAATGACAATTTTTGATCATTAATACAACAGATTTGTGAAAAAACAGTATATAGATCAAGAGACTTTTGATCTGTTTTGGAGTAAGAAGCATCTGAGGAAGTGCAAAAATATAAACAATAAAACCTAGAGATATTTGAAAAGTATAAAAAAGAAATATGAACATGGGAAAGAAAGAAACATTTGATATGGTGCAAAGGAGAAAGCCAAATTAATCAATATAAAGAAGGCAGCCTCAAAGATATTCAAAGAGAAATATAGGCAAATGCATACGGATATGGAAAATTTCACAATAAGAAAAATAATATCACAAAGAGGAAATATAGAAAAGAAGATTAGTAAAGTAGAAGTTATGGAGTGTCTGTGAAGTGAAGGATTCGGTGCAGAAGGACTAACACAGGTTACATCACAGCATGATGGAGTGAGTCCCCAAAGTAAGGAGAAGCAGGAAGATCAGGAGACAGATGAAGAAGAAATATGGACATGGGAAAGAAAAAGAGATTTAATATGGTGTAATATCTATGCAAAGAAGAAAGCAAAACTAACCAATACAAAAAGAGCAGCACCAAAGATATTTGAAGAGAAATACAGGCAAAGGAATCTGGACATGGAAATTACAACACAAAACATAAGAAGACAGAGGAAAAGTAGAAAAGGAGATTAGTAATAGAGAAGTTAAAGAAACAGAAACTGAGGTTATGGGGTACCTGCAAAGTGAAGGATTCAGTGTAAAAAAATTAATTCAGAAAGCATCACAATAGGATAGAGCAATGGATATCCAAATTAAGGGGAAACCAGTGGAACAGGAAGCAATTGATCAGGTGCCATATGAAGATATTTTGGAGCTTTCCACAGGAAACCAGTATTAACATTCTCTTGAAGCTAGACAGAAAGGGAAGGAACAGAATACTATGGAAACTCTGATGCAGTCAAAGTTGAGGAGTGATAGGCCAATGAGTTCCCATATGATACAACAATGGATGGCACAAGATGAAATTCAAAAGAATGCACCATAAGAAGATGCTATAGAACGTTCTACAGAATGCCAGCAGGAAATAGAAAACAAGGGATGTGCCCTCAATTTGGACAAAAATGAGCTAAGAGAAGTGTTGCTTGATTTAATAGACATAGATAGAGATATTAATGAAAGAAATAGACTGCAGAAGGTCAATAAAACCCAAAAAGTCAGAAGTCTGATAAAACAAATGAACACAGTAATTAGGACTGTCCATAGAGATCCAAGCGATATAACAGAAGTAAACAGGATATGTTACTGTGTAGCTAAATTAATAACTAATAAAGTTCTATCACAAGAACACAGGGCAGTGAGGGAAAGGAAGGGAAGAAATCGGACACTATCGTGGAAGTATCAAATAGAGAAAAGTATAAAGCAATTAAGACAAGAAGTGTCACTGTTAGAAGACTATAGAAAAGGAACAGATCAACAAAACACTAAGAAAGCTAGATGTGATAAAAGCAATGTGCATTATTAGAACAGACCAGTATCTATCATGCACTAATGCAAATAAACTAAAAATTTCAGCACAGGCAGAAAAACTTAGAATATATGCAGATAAATATAAAGGAAAAGTACAAAATAAGCCATTTATTGATGATTCAAAAAGGTTTTATAGAGAAATGGGAAACAAGGTAGAAGGAATTGAAAGACTGACAGAAAAAAAAGAAGAAATAAATATTTTTTAAGTATTTATTTTATTTATTTAACATTTGTTTACTTGGAAACTCTGACTTGGAACAAAGCCATTTTTCAGTGGAGGCCCTAGGAGAAACAGTCCAGATGCATGTCTTTGTAATGTGGTAGCAAACAGGAGTATCTGGAGGAAACCTTCTCCAATGCAAGGAAGACATGCAGACTCAACACAGAAGGCACCCCTGATGAAAATCAAACTGGAAAACTTCTTGCTGTGAGGTGACAATACTACCACTGCACAACTGCACCATCCTATCTATCTATATCTATGAAGATCCTGTGGAACATAACAGAGATGCTAAATGGATAGAAGAAGTAAAAGAAAGAATAAGAAGTTTAAAGGTACAGGATGTGAAATGGCATGAAGTAACAGCTAGACAGATTGAAATAAAGTTAAGAAAAAGCCTCTAATTGGAAAACCTTGGCTCAGATACAGTACCTAACTTTTGGTTAAAAGTATTAACATTTTTCCACAAAGATTTAGCCATGAGTAAGAACTATTTATATGTGCAACAGGAAAAAACAATACTCCTACTTAAGAGTGAACCTGCAAGCTACCCTAAAAATTATAGACCAATAACTTGCCTTCTGATAATGTTTAAACTATATATGGGAATTGATGTTGACAGGGTTTATACTCATTTAGAAGAAAACTCAGTTATGGCAGTAGAACAAAGGGGCAATAAAAGAAAGTTATATGGAACAAAGGATTGTTTGTTGTTAAATAAAGCCATAGTGGAGAATGGTAAAAAGGGGAAGAATTTAAGTATGGCATGGACTGACTACAAAAAAGCATTTGATAGTATCCCACATTCATGGATAAAAGAGTGTTTAAAAATGTATAAGATACACCCTACACTGATAGGCTACATTACAGTGACAATGAAACAGTGGCAGACCACTTTACAATTAAGACATGATAGAGGACAAATTATTATCCAAGGGATACAAATTCAAAGGGGGATATTCCTGGGTCACTCTCTGTCACCATTGCTTTTCTGTATTGCCCTTAACCCATTAAACTGTTTACTTAGCTTAAGCCATGGCTATAATTTGGCTCCTAGAAAACAACAGTGTAAAGACTTCTCATCTTCTCTATGTCAATGATTTAAAACTGTATAGCTCATCAGATGAGGAACTGAAAGCACAACTGCAGGTTGTCAAAACTTTTTCAGATGATATACAAATGTCATTTGGTCTTGATAAATGTGCAAAAGCAACCTTTAAAGCAGAAAAACTGCAGCACTAGGAAAACATCAGTTTGGGACAAGAATGTGATATAAAAGAACTTGAGCAATAGGAAGTGTATAAATATTTGGGAAATGACGAAGTATCAACAGTAAAACATGAACAAGCGTGAATAAAATTTAGTAAGGAATACTTTAGAAGATTTAAATTAATCCTGAAAACAGCATTGACATCTAGGAGCAAGATCCAAGCTATAAACCAGTTTGCTCTTCCTGTCCTAACTTTCAGTTTTGGAGTCATTGACTGGCCCCAAAATGGGTTGGATAGATTAGACAGGAAAACACAAAGGGTGCTTCATGCTCACTAAATGATTTATAAAAAATCAGTGTATACCAAGATTATATATTCCCCCTACCGAAGGAGGGATGGGCCTCTTTGAAATTGATTACATGTATAGATCTGCAATTGTGGGACTCCATACATATCTGCTGATCTTCCAAGATCCAAATGTAATGAAAGTTTTGAAAAAGGAGGAGAATAAATCTAAGATTACTTCTCTGCTTAATCTATCAAAAGCATATTGGCATCAAGCAGGAATAGAAATCAAACCAGAAGTAGATAAAAATCAGGCAGCAACAGAATGTGCCAAAAAACAAAAGAAAGAATTCAAGGGGAAGGATCAGATGAGAAGGCAAGAAATGTGGAAAATGCATAAATACAGTTGCAAGTACAGAAAACTTCTGGAAAAACCTCATGTTTATCAGGAATGAATTAAGGAATGGTTAAGGAGAGGCACATTCAAATCATGAGATAAAAGATTAATATTGGCAGCCCAGGACAGTGGGCTATCTACACACTGGTTTACAAAGTTCATTGAACATGTGGAAGAAACAGACAAATGTAGGTTAAAGTTAAACAGTCTGAATGCAACTTACCCGAACACACTTTAATGAAAGTGCTTTTACCGAAAAAGCACTTTCGTTAAAGCGCGTTAAAAACAAAACATTAAAAAAGAATAAAAAAGCATTTATGCAGGGGGTCAAGCCCCACTGCACCTGCCACACACCCCTGCTTTATTATTCTCACTCTGAGATCGCACTACAGTAGGGAAAAGGGAAAAATTCCCTTAACCGCAGTAATCGATCTCTGTAACAATGACTCCCCACAACTCCCTCTTCCTTCAGGCATACTTACGTGAAAGTGCTTCTTCAGCGAAAAGCTCTTGCACATAAGTATCTGGCCGTTCAGATTCAGTGAAATGGACGTTTGCTCATTAGTCCCAGACCCATAGCTATACATACTACATGCTTCAGAAGCCCTCTCTATACAGCATAACTGACAAATATCCACAGACAGTAGTCAATCACTGCTGGATCCAGATTTCCTCTCTCTGTACTTATGTATTCTAGAAAGCACAGTATCAACTGCCAGTGTCACAGAGTAAATCATATGACCAATTTGATGTGGTTCATTTTGATAGCATGGCGTAAGCATTGTGTTTCCAAAACTGTTTATTGCCTGGGGTAATACATATCTATAGGTTAATCCTCTGCCAATGAGTCTATGTATCCTAATTGGAAGTTTACTTAAGGGTATTGTCACAGACACAATTGTACATGACAGTACATACACTTACATTAGTTACCCAGTGTTGGATTTGAACCCTGTACCTACCTATGTAACAGAGAATTAGTCATGAGCACCACAGAAGAAGTCTGAATTGCAAAGTACAGTGTGCAATTTTGATGTGTTGACTTCATCAGTGGGATGGAGAGAAGATGTTTGTGGTAAAAGTGGCATAAGGGGATGGGAATCCTCTCCCATGTTAAAATCTTCCATTGACAGGAAGTTGGCACCTGACATCCATTCAGGAAACTACGCACTTGACATTTAAGCCACACACACAAGTTACCCACTGTAAGAACTGAACCTTCTACCGATCTAGTTATAATCTAGAGACAACACCATTAGTTACAAGTATCACAGGAGATTTCTGACTTTAATGATGTATAAAAACACATTTGTAATTAGTAAAACTTCACTGTTTGGAACAGCTGGTCCTGTGCATCACAGGCTTTGGGACAAATGCAAGTCCATGTGGACAGGCCAATGTAACAGTAATGTGCTTGTCCCATGTAATAGCATCCTTCTCTGCTAAGATTTATATACTTCCCTTCCTGCACTGTGCATTACTGTGAGGGACATGCACCTGTTTCACAGTATGGGATACTAATGACAATCACAGTTGTAAACCACTAGATTATCAATCAATCATTCTTGCCACTTCATTCACGGACGATTGCATGGATGTAGTAAACATTTATAATGTCACTGTCACTTGTCTTGTCTCATGCTTGTGAAATGTACATCGACAATACAAACAGACACTTCCTACATATCAAAGTGCACTTCAGAATAACAGTGATGGATTATGCATGAAAATATTATCAAACATTATAACAAAAAGTTGTAAGTGTAATCACTGGAGTGCAAACATACATTAACAGACTAACTTAACTGAGTTAACATCACTGTAAAATCCAAATACCTTGTTTTCCAAGTTCAGTACAGACATACAGACATCATACACACCTAAACAAAAAGTTACTTGTTGTAAATCTTTTTTAACTCTCTTGCCTGAAGTGCAACTCTGGCAACTTCAGTTGCATTGCTGATTGCAAAGTATTGACACATGCATTATCATATCTTGAGGTGTTAAACTCAGAATGGGAATTAGAAGCAGTCTATGTTGCTCTGTGCCAGCTTTCACACAAATAAGCAATATACACATGCAACCATGTCTGAATCTGATGTTATACGGAACAGGTATGTCTTTTGACCATGTTTCAGGTGTCAAGATTTACACATTTGTCATGACAATAGCAGTTCTGCAATCCTTATATGTATGCTGCAGGGATATTATGATTCACATGAGGGACCAAACATGCAATTACTGCTGAAAACATGGCTTATAGAAACAGTGTGGAATCAAGGAAGTTTATATGATGACACAGAAGGGGTGGAAAGTGGTGGCCAGTCGGTTAGAGGAATGCATGCACTAAAGAATAAGAGATTATTACTCTATGGTACATTTCTGTACATATTTGTGTTGTGTTAATGTTTGCTTTGTCATCTTAATTATTCAGGCAAGATCGGTATAAGATAGTGTTCACAAAAGGGAGTGAGCAGATTAACACAGCAGCAGGAGAATGACACATTAAGAAAATGTGTAGCCAACAGTTACACCCACAGAAGTAATACAGAACATTCAAAAACACTTGTAGACTTCTTGATTTTGAACCTTGACAATAGTCCAAGAAAAGTTTACAGACTTGAATGTTATATAAACACACAACATAGTACCTCTGAAGGGATCCAAATGGACAGATGATAAGTCAGCAAGTAAAGGGGAGTATTATTGCTGTAACTGAATTCATCCTCAAGTCTTGGTGAGTACCTTCGCGAGGTGGACCCTGTTTTTCACAAAATATCACCAAGATGACACTGAAATATAGACTGTATTTATATAGCATATATCACGAACAGAAGTAGGTCAAAAATTAAAAAAGAGTGCTGAGTGCACAAGACCCAGGATAAAAAAGTGCCCAATCCTTGTAGGAACACTGATGCCAGGACTGGAAAAGATGACAGTGTAGAATCCTCAAAATACGGAAACATTCCAGCAATGGGAACAGGCCAGGCCCAGGCGGAGGATGCCCCACCTGTAGTAGAAGGAAGTAGTAGTCCACAAAAATCACAAAAAACAATAGGCCAAAGAAGAGCCATAAATACGATAAAGTGGACTGTTGAGGATAAGAAAGAAATTATGTATTGTTACTATTATGCAAAAAGCCCAGATTTTTCAGACACAAGATATACAAAACAATTAAGACAGAAATTAGAGGAAAGAAAAATACTTCCACAGGAAAAAGTGTCAGGCTGTCAGAAGCTTAAAATGACAATTTTTGATCATTAATACAACAGATTTGTGAAAAAACAGTATATAGATCAAGAGACTTTGATCTGTTTTGGAGTAAGAAGCATCTGAGGAAGTGCAAAAATATAAACAATAAAACCTAGAGATATTTGAAAAGTATAAAAAAGAAATATGAACATGGGAAAGAAAGAAACATTTGATATGGTGCAAAGGAGAAAGCCAAATTAATCAATATAAAGAAGGCAGCCTCAAAGATATTCAAAGAGAAATATAGGCAAATGCATACGGATATGGAAAATTTCACAATAAGAAAAATAATATCACAAAGAGGAAATATAGAAAAGAAGATTAGTAAAGTAGAAGTTATGGAGTGTCTGTGAAGTGAAGGATTCGTTGCAGAAGGACTAACACAGGTTACATCACAGCAGGATGGAGTGAGCCCCAAAGTAAAGAGAAGCAGGATGATCAGGAGACAGATGAAGAAGAAATATGGACATGGGAAAGAAAAAGAGATTTAATATGGTATAATATTTATGCAAAGGAGAAAGCAAAACTAACCAATACAAAAAGAGCAGCACCAAAGATATTTGAAGAGAAATACAGGCAAAGGAATCCAGACATGGGAAACATTACAATACAAAAAATAAGAAGACAGAGGAAAAGTAGAAAAGGATGTTAGTAATGAAAAGAAACAGTAACTGAGGTTATGGAGTACCTGCAAAGTGAAGGATTCAGTGGAGAAAATCTAATTCAGAAAGCATCACAACAGGATAGAGCAATGGATATTCAAATTAAGGGGAAACCAGTGGAACAGGAAGCAATTGATCAGGTGCCATATGAAGATATTTTGGAGCTTTCCACAGGAAACCAGTATTAACATTCTCTTGAAGCTAGACAGAAAGGGAAGGAACAGAATACTATGGAAACTCTGATGCAGTCAAAGTTGAGGAGTGATAGGCCAATGAGTTCCCATATGATACAACAATGGATGGCACAAGATGAAATTCAAAAGAATGCACCATAAGAAGATGCTATAGAACGTTCTACAGAATGCCAGCAGGAAATAGAAAACAAGGGATGTGCCCTCAATTTGGACAAAAATGAGCTAAGAGAAGTGTTGCTTGATTTAATAGACATAGATAGAGATATTAATGAAAGAAATAGACTGCAGAAGGTCAATAAAACCCAAAAGTCAGAAGTCTGATAAAACAAATGAACACAGTAATTAGGACTGTCCATAGAGATCCAAGCGATATAACAGAAGTAAACAGGATATGTTACTGTGTAGCTAAATTAATAACTAATAAAGTTCTATCACAAGAACACAGGGCAGTGAGGGAAAGGAAGGGAAGAAATCGGACACTATCGTGGAAGTATCAAATAGAGAAAAGTATAAAGCAATTAAGACAAGAAGTGTCACTGTTAGAAGACTATAGAAAAGGAACAGATCAACAAAACACTAAGAAAGCTAGATGTGATAAAAGCAATGTGCATTATTAGAACAGACCAGTATCTATCATGCACTAATGCAAATAAACTAAAAATTTCAGCACAGGCAGAAAAACTTAGAATATATGCAGATAAATATAAAGGAAAAGTACAAAATAAGCCATTTATTGATGATTCAAAAGGTTTTATAGAAATGGGAAACAAGGTAGAAGGAATTGAAAGACTGACAGAAAAAAAAGAAGAAATAAATATTTTTTAAGTATTTATTTTATTTATTTAACATTTGTTTACTTGGAAACTCTGACTTGGAACAAAGCCATTTTTCAGTGGAGGCCCTAGGAGAAACAGTCCAGATGCATGTCTTTGTAATGTGGTAGCAAACAGGAGTATCTGGAGGAAACCTTCTCCAATGCAAGGAAGACATGCAGACTCAACACAGAAGGCACCCCTGATGAAAATCAAACTGGAAAACTTCTTGCTGTGAGGTGACAATACTACCACTGCACAACTGCACCATCCTATCTATCTATATCTATGAAGATCCCGTGGAACATAACAGAGATGCTAAATGGATAGAAGAAGTAAAAGAAAGAATAAGAAGTTTAAAGGTACAGGATGTGAAATGGCATGAAGTAACAGCTAGACAGATTGAAATAAAGTTAAGAAAAAGCCTCTAATTGGAAAACCTTGGCTCAGATACAGTACCTAACTTTTGGTTAAAAGTATTAACATTTTTCCACAAAGATTTAGCCATGAGTAAGAACTATTTATATGTGCAACAGGAAAAAACAATACTCCTACTTAAGAGTGAACCTGCAAGCTACCCTAAAAATTATAGACCAATAACTTGCCTTCTGATAATGTTTAAACTATATATGGGAATTGATGTTGACAGAGTTTATACTCATTTAGAAGAAAACTCAGTTATGGCAGTAGAACAAAGGGGCAATAAAAGAAAGTTATATGGAACAAAGGATTGTTTGTTGTTAAATAAAGCCATAGTGGAGAATGGTAAAAGGGGAAGAATTTAAGTATGGCATGGACTGACTACAAAAAGCATTTGATAGTATCCCACATTCATGGATAAAGAGTGTTTAAAAATGTATAAGATACACCCTACACTGATAGGCTACATTACAGTGACAATGAAACAGTGGCAGACCACTTTACAATTAAGACATGATAGAGGACAAATTATTATCCAAGGGATACAAATTCAAAGGGGGATATTCCAGGGTCACTCTCTGTCACCATTGCTTTTCTGTATTGCCCTTAACCCATTAAACTGTTTACTTAGCTTAAGCCATGGCTATAATTTGGCTCCTAGAAAACAACAGTGTAAAGACTTCTCATCTTCTCTATGTCAATGATTTAAAACTGTATAGCTCATCAGATGAGGAACTGAAAGCACAACTGCAGGTTGTCAAAACTTTTTCAGATGATATACAAATGTCATTTGGTCTTGATAAATGTGCAAAAGCAACCTTTAAAGCAGAAAAACTGCAGCACTAGGAAAACATCAGTTTGGGACAAGAATGTGATATAAAAGAACTTGAGCAATAGGAAGTGTATAAATATTTGGGAAATGACGAAGTATCAACAGTAAAACATGAACAAACGTGAATAAAATTTAGTAAGGAATACTTTAGAAGATTTAAATTAATCCTGAAAACAGCATTGACATCTAGGAGCAAGATCCAAGCTATAAACCAGTTTGCTCTTCCTGTCCTAACTTTCAGTTTTGGAGTCATTGACTGGCCCCAAAATGGGTTGGATAGATTAGACAGGAAAACACAAAGGGTGCTTCATGCTCACTAAATGATTTATAAAAAATCAGTGTATACCAAGATTATATATTCCCCCTACCGAAGGAGGGATGGGCCTCTTTGAAATTGATTACATGTATAGATCTGCAATTGTGGGACTCCATACATATCTGCTGATCTTCCAAGATCCAAATGTAATGAAAGTTTTGAAAAAGGAGGAGAATAAATCTAAGATTACTTCTCTGCTTAATCTATCAAAAGCATATTGGCATCAAGCAGGAATAGAAATCAAACCAGAAGTAGATAAAAATCAGGCAGCAACAGAATGTGCCAAAAAACAAAAGAAAGAATACAAGGGGAAGGATCAGATGAGAAGGCAAGAAATGTGGAAAATGCATAAATACAGTTGCAAGTACAGAAAACTTCTGGAAAAACCTCATGTTTATCAGGAATGAATTAAGGAATGGTTAAGGAGAGGCACATTCAAATCATGAGATAAAAGATTAATATTGGCAGCCCAGGACAGTGGGCTATCTACACACTGGTTTACAAAGTTCATTGAACATGTGGAAGAAACAGACAAATGTAGGTTTTATAAAACCGAATTGGAAACAGTTCCACACCTCGTTGCTGGTTGTGAAACACTAATTGCAGAAGGGCTGTATACTGTAAGGCATAATTATGTGGCAAGACTGTTGCACTGGGGATGGTGCAAACATTATGGTATTGCAGTGGCTGAAAAACACTGGAAACATGAGCCAAAAAGCATCATAGAAAATGATGAAGTTTATATCATATGGGATCACCCATTACCAACAGTTCAAAAGATAGATGCTAGAAAACCAGATATAGTGGTCCATGAAAAGAAGACAAAAGCAGCATTGATCATTGAAATCACCACATCTAATGACTACAGTGTGTTGCATACAGAGAGACACAAATTCATAAAATATCAGGATCTGTAAGCAGAAATGAGAGCAATGTGGAGGAAAGATACCCAGTTCCAATAGTAGTAGGTGCAACGGGTTTTATAAAAAAGAATCTACAATTGTATTTAGATGCGTTACCAATCCATGTACGAATTTCAGAAGAAGTCATTACTGGGCACATTGCACAGCACTTTTGGCTAACATCAAAGACTGAAACAAAACTGATTTCATGAACTTTAATCATGTTTTGACTTAGGAATGGGGTCCATTCCCATCATGGTATTGAAAACCCAAAAGATTTGGAGAAATTAAAAGTGAGAGACCTCCTGCTTCACAATGTTCCAATTCGACAACAGATTGCAAAAAAGGAGAATGTATTTATTACTCTTCATTATCCTCATGACAACTCTGTGCTATACATTCAGCTGTTCAACTAGCTCAACAGAGTTTTATTTTGACTACACATAACTAAGCACAGTAGCATAAAGGGCACCTGAGTAATGCGGCCAAAGACAAAAACTCACAAAAGTTTGCCATAGGCTATGTACTTCAATTTAGCTTCATTTGCAGTTAGTGCTCAGTGCCTGACATTGTGCAAATGCAGTGGAGAAAGACTGATGATGCACAAGGAAGAAAACACATAAATGCAGGGGGGGGGCTTCCAAGTAGATTCTGATAGAAGCAAGATAATAGTGGCTGATAACAATATGCAGCCAACAGCTACACTTAAAACAGTACTAAAACCAGTCATTAATAGTTTGCTAATGCCTGGATTAGAACCCTTGAAAGCATGCAAAAAACTCTTCATAGATTAGAGCATTATCACATCACACTAAAAAGGAACTTCCACTTCACAAACTTTAAATCATACAAACAAAGGACAGCATTAAGACATAATCAGGATAACGGTGCCTTACAAAGTCTCCCTGTTGGGGCTGGAATGTTTTTGCAAATGCTTTCTTTCTGCACTATTCAAATGGTATGTTATGTTACTTGAATGTTGGAAAGGGATATAAACACAGACGTTTGCAGTTAACCATAAGACAGGAATATAAAATGTGATGAAATAAGAATTTGACCTACAGCTGTAATCTAGCTATTGATACTATACAAAAACTTCATTCTACCGATGGGAATTATCACAACATGCCACCATAACTCTCAACTGTACCAAATTACTCAGTTTTTACCGAGATTTGGGGTCCAAATACTGGGGTGCCATGATTTCTGAGTGGCACCCCTCCATTTCCGACTTTTTCCAGCTTTTATTTTTTTAATTTTTTTCTCGTTTTTTTATTTTGAGCTGATGTCATCATGTGCGCGATGACGTCTGCTCCATTAGGGGCTACCAGCCTCACAGAAATGAGCTCAAGGGCTCATTTCCGGTTGGCTTTAATTCATCCGTTAGAGCGCGTGGGTTATTCAAGCAGCAACATTTCATTGGCGAGTGCGAGCGGATTATGCAAGCACCAAATGCACTGCTAGGGCTTTATTTAATTCACGCAAGTTATTTGCAATTGAGCTTTATTTCACTTCAGGATGGCGAGTGGGTGGGTTATTCAAAGCACCAATGCCCATTTCTGGCACTACGCTTTGGAATTCAAACAAATGGCACTCTGCAGAAATGGATTCAGGTATTCTGATGATGGCACTTTACAAAAATGGATTCAGGTATTCAAACGACTAATGGCAGTCTGCAGAAATGGATCCGGGTAGGAAAGGTGTTTGTGTGTGTGTGTGTGTGTGTGTGTGTGTGTGTGTGTGTGTGTGTGTGTGTGTGTGTGTGTGTGTGTGTGTGCGTGTGTGCATGTGTGTGTGTGAGCATTTCTCTTTCAATCAGTGTTTAAGCTAAAATTTAGCCATACTGCAACTGCACTATAGTTCTGTGGTCACCAACGGTGTATCTCAGAGTGGCAAGTAGTTGCAATACTTGGGAGTGTTACTAACCAGTTATTTTGTGGTTACTTTATTGCTTTTGACATTTAAGTTTTAGAAAAAATACTACAGTTTTGACCTTAACACAACGAATAGAAATCAGACGGATTTAGTTTTGAAAATGTTATACTGGATATGGGTTTTAGTCCATGCATGCAAATTTTGACTTTATTATATATAATATATTATACATTATTATAGGCCCTTTTTGGAAGATAGCCATATTCGTGGACTAAAGCATTGGAGACCTTTTGAAACACACGGATGCGATCACCAGGATAGCAAGCTCCTAGAGGCAAAAGCCACAAGGAATAATCTTTCCTTCTGGATACAAGATAGACGTGCCTCCACCAATAAAAAGCAAACGGTACCACCAATACTTGAATAAAACCTTAACGCCAAATTTATTTAAACTAACAAATGCGTTTTCGCTGAAGTTACAACCACAGCTTCTTCAGAGATTTAAAAATAGCCCGCCAAACTGAGTTTTTATACACACGTCATAGCGTGTGCCCGGCCTGAATTTTAAAGGGCTATACTTATGACTATGTATAAAGTTTATAAAACATTCAATCACTAGTTCAATATGTAACAACTTGATACTCTGTTAACCATAATTTACATAGACATAGAACTAAATGAAAACTACATAAAAACTTTCTACCATACATAAAAATGAATACATTTAAACAGACCCTAGGCAGGGTTATCCATTATTATTGAAATATATCATGACATTGCATATTGGTTTAACTTGCATGACGTCAAAATTTGTCCATATTTATTTAACATTGTTGCTTTCATCCCAGACTACCTATACCTTATCCCAAGCCACCGTCCCCTTAAAATTGGACAGTTATTGTTCATTATTAAAGAATGCCTTAAAACCACATCAAATACTTTGCAATAATTAACCGATTAAAACCTAAGTTGAAATTATAGTATTAGATTACCTTACGTCCACAAATTTATATAACACATAGTTCTTAGTGTAAATTAAATAAGTATTTGGCCACCTTATAACCAATTATGTTGGTATGATAAATCATTTTAAATGTACTAAATACATACCAACCTCACCCTTCCTAATCTTTTGCTTCACTGTATACTCTAAAGAATGTTATCCAAATCATGATATTTATCTTTTATAACTCCTTAGTTTGAGTATGCATGTTATATTACAATGCTCGTTCAAGCCGGGGAATGAGAAGGCGTCCAACCTCAACTGCCATTCTAATTCTTTGTTTTCTAGAAACAGTGAAGTTGGCCCCCCTCTTCCTGTATTCAAGATTTGGTCAATAGGTGTGAATTCAAAACTGTGTCCTGCATTTTTTATGGTATGTTTAGCTAAAGCGTTTTCAATATTTTGTTTCCTCATTGCATACACGTGTTCGTAAATTCTGTCCCTTAGCCTTCTATCAGATTTACCTATATAGAAGGCCGGGCAACAGTTACACGTTGCCAAGTAAACAATAGATTTTGACTCACAATTCAGTTTTTTGTTAATACTAAATTGTTTACCACGGATGTTGAAAACACTTGTTGCTTTCACAAGATGGCAATAGTTACACTGCCCACATTGAGAGGATCCCTTCAGTCTACTAGTGGAAGTAATTCCACTGTGCCTCTGTAATAGGACTTTCAAGCTATTTCCTCTTCTAAACGTGAACCCAGGTTTACTGCCTAGTTTGTCCAACAATTGGTGATTGTTAGAAATAAAGTACCAATTTTTGTACAAAATAAATTGAATTGACTTAAAATCGGTACTAAATTTAGTGATGAAATTACAATCAAAAGTATTCATGTTACGCTTACTGTGGTCGGTTATCTGCAGGCAGATTCACGTTTAGAAGAGGAAATAGCTTGAAAGTCCTATTACAGAGGCACAGTGGAATTACTTCCACTAGTAGACTGAAGGGATCCTCTCAATGTGGGCAGTGTAACTATTGCCATCTTGTGAAAGCAACAAGTGTTTTCAACATCCGTGGTAAACAATTTAGTATTAACAAAAAACTGAATTGTGAGTCAAAATCTATTGTTTACTTGGCAACGTGTAACTGTTGCCGACTTCTATGGTAAATCTGATAGAAGGCTAAGGACAGAATTTACAACACGGTATGCTGAAACAAAATATTGACGCTTTAGCTAAACATACCATAAAAATGCAGGACACAGTTTTGAATTCACACCTATTGACCAAATCTTGAATACAGGAAGAGGGGCCAACTTCACTGTTTCTAGAAAACAAAGAATTAGAATGGCAGTTGAGGTTGCGCCTTCTCATTCCGCTTGAACGAGCATTGTAATATAACATGCATACTCAAAAGGAGTTATAAAAGATAAATATCATGATTTGGATAACATTCTTTAGAGTATACAGTGAAGCAAAGATTAGGAAGGGTTGGTATGTATTTAGTACATTTAAAATGATTTATCATACCAACATAATTGGTTATAAGGTGGCCAAATACTTATTTATTTACACTAAGAACTATGTTATATAAATTTGTGGACGAGGTAATCTAATACTATAATTTCAACTTAGGTTTTAATCGGTTAATTATTGCAAAGTATTTGATGTTTAAGACATTCTTTAATAATGAACAATAACTGTCCAATTTTAAGGGGACGGTGGCTTGGGATAAGGTATAGGTAGTCTGGGATGAAAGCAACAATGTTAAATAAATATGGACAAATTTTGACGTCATGCAAGTTAAACCAATATGCAATGTCATGATATATTTCAATAATAATGGATAACCCTGCCTAGGGTCTGTTTAAATGTATTCATTTTTATGTATGGTAGAAAGTTTTTATGTAGTTTTTAATTAGTTCCATGTCTATGTAAATTATGGTTAACAGAGTATCAAGTTGTTACATATTGAACTAGTGATTGAATGTTTTATAAACTTTATACATAGTCATAAGTATAGCCCTTTAAAATCTGTGCCGGGCACACGCTATGACGTGTGTATAAAAACTCAGTTTGGCGGGCTATTTTTAAATCTCTGAAGAAGCTGTGGTTGTAACTTCAGCGAAAAACGATTGTTAGTTTAAATAAATTTGGCGTTAAGGTTTTATTCAAGAATTGGTGGTACCGTTTGCTTTTTATTGGTGGAGGCACGTCTATCTTGTATCCGTAAAGGAAAGATTATTCCTTGTGGCTTTTGCCTCTAGGAGCTTGCTATCCTGGTGATCGCATCCGTGTGTTTCAACAGTTTGTGTGTTTTCCGTAATTGGAGACCTTTTGACAAGGTCGGTGAGCAGAAATTGTGTGGAGTTAAAATTTCATCATGTTCATTGACTCCCTGAATTATTCAGGATGCTATTTATGTCTTACAAAATTATAGTATCACAAAATTTGGTCTGTCTGATTTAGGTTTTATGACTTGTGGAAGTGAAATAGCCCTTTACTTCAGCAACATAGTCCACAGTTGTCCAGCTATTTCATTTTGCAGTTAATTTAGCAGTAACATAAGGTTTGTTATGTTTTAAACAATCAGTTAAGTGACCTAACACCACCTTTTGCTCTCCCACAGTATATTTTTCATTTAAGAGTCAAATGTGATTGTTTTGTTCATCCAAACTGAAGGACGTAGTCCTGAATGATTTATTAAAGAATAATTTTTGCAGAAATTATTATAAAACAGAGACAGCAGCAAGTAAAAGTTATAGTAAACTGCAAGAACTGAATTTCAGAAAAGTAAAGAAGGAAATCATTAAGCCATTTGTCAGTATGATGTAAAGTCTGGAGCACTGCTGAAAAAATAATTAATGAATGGGCCACAAAAGTGGACAAATCTTTATAACATGGAACTGAATTATATGATAAGGAAAGGGGGATTAGGTCTGAAGGGTATGTATGTATCAGGGCTGAATCATACCAGATTAGACACATAATAAAGGCAAGCAGTGCAAGCACTATCAATGCTGTTTCAATGACTGTGAGTTTCAAGAGCAGAGAAGTTTTACTGCCAAGTCTATTTTCATTGTGAGACAGTATTGCTTTGTTTAGCAGATATCTATTAGTGTTTGTGGATTGTGCTATAAAATGTAAAAATGAAATCCAAATAATCATAGTAGAAGTAAAGCAGTATGCACACATTAGTGTTTATGGTAAACGGGTTGAAATAGCCAGGTAATGGGACATTGGAATGGCTGCAGGGGGACTCTGGTGCCATATTTTGGTTGTCTGTTCTTCAGCTTGCATTTGAAAGTTGGTATCCCACAATTCGAGTGGGTGGGGTTATGTAATTATGTATGCAAATTTTATGTTAATCAGCATACAGATTTGTACCTATTTTTCATGGGCCTTGTCCAGATTTTTGATGTTTCCAGGTTGAGAGGTATGAACTGGTTCCATTTCTGCTCTACCAATGTTAGCCCCCAGTTTTATATGTCAAGCTAAAATACACAATATATTTGCTTTACTTTATGCATTATATCATGTTTTCTACTCTATTTGTGCATCTAGTGTTTGTATTCCATGATCCAGACCTCACATAGGTTATGATAGATGTGCTCTAGCAGGTCAACACATTTACTCAAAATAAAATAATCATTTGAATGCTGAAGAAAGCAAAATGATTTAGAGTGTGGAGAGATGTGTGTAAAATAATATGTGAGTAGCACAGCACAGCACTAGTTCTCACAAGATAACAAAACAATATAAATAATAGTACATATAGTAATAATTATCAGATAAACAAACAGGATTATGAAATGATTTATTGGTTTGTTCTAAAACATCTCAACATCAAAGCATGCAAATAAAGTTATTGGGCAACTGATATTAAAGTAACATAAGGATATTGTGTAACCCACCTGCACAAAACATGATGAAAGCAGGACACATTACTGCAGCCAAGATGGAGAAGAAAAGAATGAGGAAATACAAGCTGAAAAGTGTAGGTTTGGCAGTATGCTTTAATAATAGCCTAACCGAGTACTTTGCCACTTTATATTTGTACATTGAAGTACTTTAATACAATCATTGCACAATGCATATTAAGGTGACATAAGGTTGTTGTGTTATTTCCACCCATAGGATACACAGTGAAGGCAGTACTGGCACATGCAATAAAAGTGTTTACATGGTGGCTATGTAAAAACAGCCTTACAACAGCAGGTCATACAGTGTAACTTGATACTGCAGAAACAATAGCTCTGGATTAGGCAACAGATATTGCAAAAAGTTGCCCAGTGCACCTTGGCAGCAAATCTGTAGCTAGGATGTGGTGAATGAGTTGACTGTACCAGGTACTGGTGGTGTAATGCAGTATGGGCATTGCTTTATGAAGCTGCAAGGATATTGTTCATGCTGATACTGCTGAAGTCCTGATTGTTGTAATTTTCACTATAGCAAGCTGCATGTTACATTAGTAGCAAGCAATTTGTTACATTTTCAAAGCTGAAGAATTTTTTTTTCAACTTTGAGAAGGCTTTTTTTCTCTCCAGTTTGATTAAGGGTTCACCAGGTCAGGAATCTGCAGAGAGTGTCTTATGAACTAGTTAGCATCCTTTCTGACAGTAGTACTAATTATGCAGAATGCAAAGGTTTGTGCAGTGAAGATGAATGTAGAATAAACTGAGAAATTTAGAAATCAAAGTAGACCCATATATATATATATATATATATATATATATATATATATATATATATATATAGGTCTACTTCAGATGATCGAACAAAACTTCGAACATTATATTATCAATAACCACATGATCGAAGTTGTGAAACTTCAAACATCAAACAAAATAAAAAAAATAAAACAAAAAACTTTTCTTTCATGTCTTTGCATGGTGGCAACCCCCCCCCCCCTGCAGCCTCACACACCCTGCTAATTAAATACACCAACTCCGAGATCACACTACATTGAGGTAAACTGTACATATCCTGTTCCATGCTGTATGGCAATCTACATTCAGAATATTCAAAGTTTCAAAACTTCGATTATATATATATACATATACATTTCGTTGAGTGGGCTAGATATTTCTCATTTGAAAACTCAGTCCTGATGAAATATGAAAGGATTTTATGGATTTTTTTTGTCTGATTTGTCCTTCAGGATGCTACTGTTTCCCCATTCAGTAACTTAAAAGATAATTCCATAGTATTATTTTCTTTTGGTGTTGTAGTGGTATCAGTTGATCTCTTGCTCTACTCTCTGACTACTGACATATTATGCTAACCTCTGCTTGCATGTTTAACCTTATATCTAGATAGGTTTGATTTATTTTCTTCCCTGAGTTCAACTCCCTGAGCCTTTATGATTACTGTGCACTTTTACTTATTACTTTCTGACAGTTCTCTCTATATAGTGATCTATTTAACCTAGAGAGACCCTTAAATGAGATAAAAAGACAGATAGGGGATTTCAATAAAGCCTACATGGAGTGATTTTCCATTTAGGCATAGTGGCATGGAGCTTACATGGAAGTAAGCTGCTGTCCAATCCAGTAAACAGAACAGAAGGGCTTGCACAAGCGTGCGGACATGGAAGTGTCTGTGGCATGCAAATCACCTCATAAGCAGGTGGATATGTTCATCGGTAGGTACTAGGCTATTGGCCTATATAAGCCTAGCCAAAAAGGCACCCTGGCTTTCGCCACTCAAGAAAATTATTTTCCTGTGCCCCTGTCAAGCAGAGCCACAGAAGTGATCCCCGGGGTGAATTTCCTATCCCCCATCCAATCATCAAGATTTTTCTTGAAGAGTGCTAATGAGGAGCTTTGTTTGATATAGCTAGGTAGTTTGTTCCAGAGTATGGGAAGTCTCTAGGACAGGAATCTATCCCTCCAGCATGTTTTGTTTATTGTGGTGATATGGTTTAGGTCCCTAGAGTGTGTAGCTCAAAGGGATTGGGATTTCTTTAAATGAAGGATGTCCAACTGCTCTGGGTTTGACATATCTTTGTATGTCATGCAGAGATCACCTCTGAGTACGTGATATGCGATGGAGTAAAGCTGGAGTTTTTTGAGACGGTCTGGTAGGGCATCTGTTTGAGGCCAGTAATCCTCTTTGTGAGGTATTTCTGTTGCCTTTCTAGTTGTAGTAGATGTCATGTTAGGTACATACCAAAAGGGGCATTGTATTCTATAATGGGTCTAATGAGTAATAAGTAGAGGGGAACAATGACTTATTTTTTCCTGGATGAGGAGCCTTTTGTGAAGGGGTGTGCCACATAGAAGGATTTCCTGACTACTGTGGTGATGTGATTATCAAAGGAGAGACTACTGTCCACATGTGTCCCAAGGTCTCTTATCACACTTTTGATGTTAATTAGACTACCACCTATGTGGTAGTTCATGGGTACAGAGTTTTTACCAAAAAGGGATGACAATGCACTTTTTGTCATTGAGCTTGAGGCCATGGCATTGACACTAGGCATCTGTCTCAGTGAGGCCCTTTTGTAGGATGTCCACATCATTAGGTGTTCCAATTATGGCTCCTAGTTTGCAGTCATCTGCAACTTTGTTAGCCCAAACCTTCTGTGTTAGCCTGTACTTCTGAGAAGTAGATACCAAACAGGAGAGGACCCAGAACTGTACCCTGTGGTACTCCACTTGTCATTGGTCTGAAGTCAGATTTGGAGTCTGCTACTTTCACAGTGTGTGATCTGTCAGTGAGCCAGTTGGCAACCCATCTTGTGACATAGGGATTTTTACCTAGTTTAGGTAGTTTATCTATCATTCCTGAGTGGGGGATGGTGTTGAAAGCCTTGGCGAGATCTAGATAGGCTGTGTGAACCACCTTACCCTCATCTATGGCTTTGGTGACCGCTTCAAAGAAGTCAATCGGGTTTAGAAGACATAATCTACCTTTTACAAACCCGAAATGGGTGGGGACCAGAGTTTGGAGATTACCAGTGTCATTGTTTATAAGTTCCATGGTGATATGTTCCATAGCCTTGCAGATCAGGCTTGTCAGGGTAACGAGGCAGTAATTCCTGGGGTCCGTGGTGGCTCCCCCTTTGTGGAGTGGGATAACCATTGCTGTGCATCATTCAGTGGGTATAAAGCCTGAGGTGAGGCTATGATTGAACATGGTACTTAGGTGGGGTGCCAGCTCATTCTGTAGTTCCTATAGAACACAGCCTGGGATGTTCTCAGGTCCCATGGATGCTGTGTTCCTGGCTTTGGAGAGTGTGGTTTTTACCTGTGTAGCTGTGATTACAGGAACTTTGTATTCTCCTGGTATAGAGATGGGCCTTTTAGGGGGTGAGGGGGGGTAAATTTAGCACTGAACCTATCTGCCATGATATTGGCAATATCAGTGGGTTATGTATATTTAGTGCCATTGTGCTGTAACTCAGAGCAGATCTGAGTGTTGCCATTGAGATTCTTGACATAGCTATAGAATGCTTTGTGGATGTCTTTAGAATCAGTGGGGATTTTGTTTTCGTAAATAGCTTTGGAGGATTTTATGAGGGATCTCAGCTTTTTACTGAGGCTGACCAGGGAGTTCCTCCAATCATGGGATTTTACTCTTTTTTTGCAACAGTTTCTTTCTTCTGTTGTAGAGTTTGTTTATGGCAGAGGACCACCAGATTGGCTTCCTTTTTTTTGGAGGATAGCATCTTGGTTCTGTTAGGGATTGCATGATTCATGCACTTGTGTAAGTGCTTATAAAGTGCATTTGTGTAGGAATCAGCAGTCGTACATCTATTGTCCATCTGCATGGGTGTCGTGAAGTTTGCCACTTCTGTCTTAAGAAGCATGATGTTGGCTTTGGAGAAATTTTTTACGCTGGTTTCCCTAATGGGGGGTGGGAGCAGGATGTGGATGTCTAGGATGATTAGCTTGTGGTTGGATCTGACCAACGAGGAATTGACCTCTGGTGTGGAACACCGGTTGCCCATGTTGGTAATGACCAGGTCTAGGATATTGCTGCCCCTGGTGGGGGTGTGGATAACTTGGTCCAAGGTGTTGGAATTTATGAATTCCAGAAAACGTTGAGCAAAAGAGTTGGTACATGAGTAGTTTTGCCAGTTAATGGTGGGGTGGTTGAAATCACCCATTATTAGGGTGTTAGGTTGTACTTTAATATTTTCCAGTGTGTCAAGAAATGACGAGTGGATGCAAATGAATTCATGAATTTCATGCAAATGAGGGTGCTGGAGTGATCCAGCAAGCAGATAGGCAGTCCTGCAGACCTCATGCTGGTGTTTGAAGTGTAAACATAAAATATCCATCTACAAAAGAAAAAATGCAACAGGGACTGTAAAAGCCCATTTAGAAGGTTAGGAATTGCATAATAGGCACAGTTATGTGAAAAACTATGCCCTGTGTGTCCAAAAAATCATGCAAAATAACGTAATAGATATATTTTTTAAATACTCATATTACGTTTGCATGGCACGCACAAGAGTGTAAATGTGCCATATGCAAAAAAAAAAAAATATATATATATATACATATATATATATATATATATATATATATATATATATATATATATATATAAAGTATAAAAAGTAAAAACAAGAAATAGGTGAGGATAGTGCATTATACGGCCCTGCATGGAGTATGTACAATGGTTGTTAAGCAGGCAGGCCCTGGAACAGTGAAGTATCCAGGTTTTGTGCACAGATCTGTATGCAAATGAGCTGGGGTTATTGAATAGCAACAATGGGCTACTATGTCTGCAGATAAAATCCGTGTAGCACCAGAATCATGTTGGTGTCCACAGAAGAGCTAGGTGACATCAAAACAGGGTGTGTCACTATATGTATAAGCTGATTGGAGCTCAACAGCACCCATTTGCCTGGCAAGCCTCTCAGCTAAACAGGGGGGATGTGTCCAATGTTGCCAAGCTTTGTTTAGCTAGAGGGCACATCTTTTAGCTGGTTTGAGCTATACTAAGTGTACCAGTGCATGCGGGGGTGTCCAGACTGCTGAGCATTGTTTATATATATGGGTTTGCACACCATACTGCAGTGCTTAGCAGGGAAGGCAGTTTAAAAAAAAAGAAAAAAAAAGAAAATTGCCTGGGAAAGTCAATCATGTAGAAAATACTGATAACCCCTGTTCCACTTACACTGGCCTATCCAAATCCCTCAGTGATGTACCTGGTAGGTGGAATGCATCATAGTTAGCCAATCACACAAGCTGCATCTGCAGCAGAGCACTATAAAGTATGCATACACCCTACAATCTGATTTTTCCCCCACACTCTGCACCATTGGAGTACAGACTTGGGGATTTTAACTAACAGGATACTAGGGGCTGCTGCTGCTCTGGTACATATGCATGTGTTAGAGGCTGAAGTCAGTGCTGATGCTGCCACTGGCAATAGGCCTAGACTGAGAAGGAGAAGAATGTTCAGGCCCAGGGTAACCTTCCAGGAGCTACATGAGCTGGAGATTGTAGAGCGCTACCGGGTGGACAATGACATATTACCAAGCATAGTACCACCACAGCTCTACTATCCTTTCTAAATACCATTACCCAAGCCAAAGACAATCATAAACTCATATCTTGCCTATTTCTTGACCTCTCAAAGGCTTATAACACTGTCTCTCACTCTCTGCTACTTACAAAACTCATTAACCTTAACTTCTCCCCAGATACAGTTGCATGGTTCACTAGCTATCACTCTGACAGACTGCAGTCAATGAGATGGGACAGTGTACTATCTATCCCCCTTCCTGTTAGTGCAGTTTTCCCTCAAGGATCCATTCTTGGACCACTACTCTAATATTTCACCAATACACTTTACTCCTCTTGTCCTCAGTCAAATAGTGTCCAATGTGCAGATGACTCTACAGTCATCACTATCGCAAATTCATCTTCTAAACTCCTTTCAACTACCCAGGTTTCCTTTAACTCAGTAGAAGCATGGCTCACAAATAACCAGCTCATTCTTAACCCTACAAAAACAAAATTGCTACTTATTCTCCCTAAAACTAGTAACTACATCAAAACATCCTTTTCCATAATGTCCCTAAACAATACTCCCATAAAGGTTGAATCAAGCACAAAACTACTTGGCATTACCACTGACGATCAACTAAAATTTGATTTACACATTTACAGCTGTATCAAAAAAAACATCAGAAGCTATGACTCCTGTACAGGAACAACAAATTCCACACATCAGACATTAGAATTACTCTTAGTCATGAATACCTTCTACTATGTTTAACACTGTTCCCAAACACTCACTAATCTAAATACATCCCTACTTACCAAACTTGAATCACAAGATATTTGCTGCTCAACAAACTTATAAATCTCACCACTGTCTCTCCATAAAATACCTAAACTGGCTAGAACTACCTCACCTGCTTCTTCAATCTCAGCTGCAAATCATTCATACCATTCTATATCAGCCATCCTTCTGCCCTGCTCTATCATCTCTCATCTTTAACTATTGCCCTACCAGGCATCTCCAAAGTGCAAACCGAAATCTGTTAAAAGTTAATAAACCCAATTCCAAGGCAGGCTGTAATCTATATAGCTATCATCCCTCTATTGCATAGAACAAACTCCCACTAGAAATAAGGAACCTTACTGACCCCAAACAATTTAAATTAGCTACCAAAGACTACTGCAAATGCCACTGTTCACAACCACCTTGACCACAACCAACTCACTCTGAACTGTATAAAAATTACACACCACCTAACATAATAACTTACTCCCTTTACTTCCTAAGAAATTCTCCTAAAGTATTGTCTATACTCTGTTTTGTATTGTTAGATAGCCTATCCTACTGAAACTAAAATAATTAACTTCCTATGTGTTACACTTTTTAACTTTTTTGATTTGTATTGTTTAATCTTGTCAACTACTTTACCAGAATGGTAACCATTTTGTATATTGCTATAAGTGTAATAACTGTTATTATTATTTATTATTATTATTATTATATTATTATTATTGTTATTTCTTTGGCTCAAAAGACAAACCCACCTCCATAGGTATCACAAGGGATAAGAAACTAAGAGTAATGCTACTCAACGCCAGAAGTCTAAACCTCAAGATGCATGCACTCAAAACTCTCCTTAGCATGGAGAACATCGACATCTGTGCAGTAACAGAAACTTGGTTCAAGACTCCCGAGAGCACCCCAGCACTACCAGGTTATACCTCATACCATGCTTTTTGGCCCCAAAACTTGGACCGAACCACAAAAGGAGGGGGGGGTATCAATATTCATCAAAGATAACCACACCTCCAGGTTGGTGGCACAGCATGAAGCATCAGAGACTATCCATGTGCAACTAACAGTGGGTAAAACTGCCTTCCAGTTTATAACCTGCTACAGACCACCCTCCCAAACCCGGGAACCCCACTCGGCCTTCCTGAGAACACTGGAAAATATGAAGGTCTCTCCAAACACCATTATATTGGGTGACTTCAACTACCCAAACATAGACTGGGAGCATTACTCTAGCTCCAACAACCCTAGCCCAAAGGTTCCTAGAATTTATAAACTCAAATGCTATGGAACAACTTGTTACCACTCCCACAAGAGGGGAAAACATACTGGACCTGATCATCACCAACATGGGGAGTCTATGCTCCAGACCAGAAGTGTATCCCTCACTGGTAAGATCAGACCATAAACTAATCTCACTGGATATTCACATCCCGACTCTACCCCCTGCCCAGAAAACCACAGTGAAAAACTTCTCTAAAGCAAATTTCACACTCCTCAAAACCAAGGTGGAATCCTTCAAAGCCCCCAGGCCTGTGGAAAATACGGCCCAGACCGCAGAATCCTTTATAAACGCATTCTATGAACAACTTCAGGAATGCATGGATCATACAATCCCAAATAAAACAAAGACCCAATCCTCCAAAGGCAGACGTCTTGTCTGGTGGACCCCAGCCATAAACAAACTATACAATAGAAGGAGGAAGCTATTACATGATAGAGCAAAATCCCAAAAAGGGAAGGCATCTCTGATCAGTATTAGCAAAAAACTACAGGCACTCATAAAATCGTGTAAGGCCAGCTTCGAGAGAAAAATTGCACAGGACACTAAGGATAATCACAAGGCTTTCTTTAGTTATGTTAGGAACCTGGGTGGGAATTCCCAGATATGCTCAGAATTAGTCCAAAATGACAAAAAATACACCGAACCCACACACATTGCCAACATCCTAGCTGACAGGTTCAGCGCAAACCCCCCCCCACCAAAAGGGAAAATATCTATCCCAGCAGAGTGCTGCCCCCCTGACATCTCAGATGCCCCCCTGACATCTCAGATGCTCAGGTAAGAGCCGCCCTCTCCAAAGCAAAAAACACAGCATCAATGGGACCAGACGATGTCCCAGGTTGCATCCTACATGAACTCCAAGAAGAGCTAAACCCATGCATAAAACTACTGTTCAGTCTCAGCCTTGCTACCGGATATGTACCCAAAGAGTGGCGTACAGCAACAGTGGTCCCTCTCCACAAAGGTGGTGCGTCAATGGATCCTGGAAACTATTGCCCCATAAGCCTGACTAGCTTGGTCTGCAAAGCTATGGAAAGGATCATCATGGACCTCATAAATAAAATGAGGAGACGGGGACCTACAGACACTGGATCCTACCCAGTTCAGCTTTGCTAAGGGCAGATCCTGCCTTTTAAACCTGGTCGATTTCTTTGAAACAGTCAGCAAGGCCATTCACGAGGGGAAGGTGGTCCACACAGCCTACCTGGACCTCGCAAAAGCCTTCGATACAATACCCCACTCGGGCATTATAGATAAGCTCACCAGCTTAAATATAAAACCCTATGTCACTAGATGGATTGCAAACTGGCTCAATGACAGAACCCACATGGTTAGAATTACTGGAGCCATGTCAGACTCCAAACCAGTTACAAGTGGCATCCCACAAGGCTTAGTCCTGGGACCTCTCTTGTTCGGTATATATTTCTCGGAGGTACAGGCCAACATGGAAGGACTGTGGCTGACCAAGTTCGCAGATGACTACAAACTGGGCACCATAATCGACTCTCCAGCTTACACAAGCATCCTACAAAAGGGCTTCATAGAAACAGACAACTGGTGCCAGAGCCATGGCCTCAAGCTAAACACCAAAAAGTGTATAGTCATCCCCTTTGGCAAAAACAAAGTGCTCACAAATTACCGTATAGGTGGTAATCCATTAAGTACAGAAGAAGTAATTAGGGACCTGGGGACCCAAGTTGATAGCAATCTCTCATTTGACAACCACGTGGCCAAAGTGGTTAGAAAAACATTTTATATAGCCCACCTAATCATGAAGGGATTCACATCTAGATCAGGGGAGGTCATCGTGCTCTTTACTCATCCCTCATCAGGCCCATAATTGAGTACAATGCCCCTTTTGGGATGTACCTTACCAGACACCTGCAGCAACTGGAAAGACCCCAAAAGTACCTCACCAAGAGGATCAAAGGGCTCAAACAGATATATATATATGGATTCCTATCTCTTCACTGAGATCAAATCACCTAAAGTTCATTTCACTGAAAGTTTATTTCACCTAAAACTCATTTCACTGACAAGTAGTACTCTAAGGCAAATCAAAGGTATATGTCATTTTCCCCATTGTAGTGCGATCCTGGTGTTAGTATGTATAGCTGAGAGGGTTGGGGGCACAGTCCCACACATTGGAGGGTGTGAAGGGCATAGCCCCCACTTGGTTTTCTGTTGTCTGTTTTTTTTTTTTCATTATTTGGTAAAACCCAACAAGGTGGGGAGCTATGCCCCCACATCCCCCAAAGTTTGCCAATGTGTACATGTGCCTGATATATGTGGTCCTCTTAGCACAAACTTTTCATCTGGCAAGTGGTTGGCCAATAATTGATGGTTGTTCTCAGAATATAGAGAATCTGACTATCACATGACAGAACCCTCAGAAGACAGTTATGGTTATGTTACAGTAATATCTGTTGCTCTCTTCATAATCTTACTTTGGATGACCAGTATGTTCACTCTGTTGCTGAGGTTTGGCCTGTGTCCCCCCAGAAGTGATGGCTATGACCTGACATCCTGCTATAGAGGGTTGCCAGGTATGTTAGCCATAGCTCTCAAGCACTGACGTACAAATGTTGACTAAAGTGTGACCTAGCCAGAGTACATCTGTGACAGTCAGGTTCACCTTTACAATGTCTGAACTATGCCTTTGTGACATTCACAGAATGAGAGGAGCTGTATGACAATACATCATGTGATATGACAGCTCTGTCCACCCTTACTTACTGTCAATATACCTAACACATAATCCAGTAGAATTCATACAGGAGCTGACCACTGAAGGAGGGAGTGAGAGGGCCACAGCTGTGATGTAATTCAAAGCAGGCACAGTTGAGAGACATGCCAGTAACTGTTGGACAGCACACTATCACCAACATGCCATTCCCAGAGATGTACTATAGACCTACTGTTGTAACCTCTATTCCCCCTAACTGTATCCGCCCACCTGTGTCCCATTATATGGGGACTTGTATTATATACACGGTAGAGTGATGTAATCCTTTTGTGCACAGATCCACAAGAAAAATGCTTCCAAAATTGCAGTCTGTCTTGGTAAAGGAAGTTGCAAACCTGTTTTTCATAGCCAACTGTTTGCCTTTTGTAGGTAATGCTCAATAACAGGTGATTGCCTGTGCACCAATGTGTGGCTCAGATGTGCTAACTGCATCCAGAACAGCTGGGTAACACTTTCATTAGCCAATTACATGGCACAGCAGTGCAGCATTTAAAGTCTTCATGTAGGCCTTGGCCCCTTTGTTAGTCTGTGAGATGGACATTCATGAGGTGTGGAGACTACAGCATCGCAAATGGTAAGTACAAAAACTGTCCATTGCTAGATTTATGGCATATGTCCACACTTTTGCATGCTGTATTTGGCCATTGTCAAATGACTTTGTGGTTATCTGGCAGTTCAGTGTTAAACATTGTGGGTTGAGGTTAGTAAGAGGAAAGAGACATGTGAGTGTCAAATGTCATACCTGTCAGAATATGCATGCTGCTGCAGTAGCTGCTGGTCTATCAGCACTGAATGTTTGTATGGGCAGACTGTAACACATCCCTATCACTTGATCTTTGCCTTCCTCCCCTTTATGCATGGGTGTTGTGTGGATCCCTTGCTCTAGAGAGCTGTGAGGTATGGTAGGTCTGTGGCAGGTAGCTTAACATACAATTCACCACAACATACAATTCGCCGAAAAGATACAAGTCACCACAACTAGAATTACAAATTCAGCAGGTAACTGTCTATTTTCAAACTCCATAGGGAAAATATGGAATAACCTCCCCCCACACATTACCTCACTAGACTCCTTTCAACTTTTCAAAAAACAACTTCTATTACATCTTAACAACTTCTGGCTCTGCTCCTGTACCAATCCAGACTAAATGACTTCTTCACTCTTCAGCCATACCTCCCTACGTAAAAATCACTATCTTTCCCTGCTATTTCAAATGACTAAATTACTGTACTGTTCTAAAAAAAAAAAAAAAAAAATATGAATATATAGCTTAGGCTATTTGTTTTTTACCTGTTTTTTTTTCGCTGTATTTTCTACTACACTAAAATGTATGCATTGTTGCTTAAATGTTTAACCTTGTTTTAATTGTGGAGCTTTTCTCCCCGGGCCTCCACTGAAAATGGAAATTATCCAGCTAGACTAGCCCAGTCAACAAATGTAAAATAAAATAAATAAAATAAAATAAAAATTGCATATGTTTCAGTCTGCAGCTGCTGCTTTTTGCCTAGGACTCATAGTGGGGAGTGTGAATACTTTGGAGGACAGCAAGCTGTATGTGTCACTGAGGGAGCAGTGTCAGCTCTGTCATTACAGCACAGCCAGGGAGAGGTTACCCATAACAGTCCAGTCGATGCATGTGGTTAAGATACATCTGTTATATAACAGTGCCAGTCAGAGAGAAGTAGGTGAGATACAGGTAGGCTATATGAATATGTGCAGTGTGTCCCTACCTACAGGCCTTAGACTTGCTAAAATGGGTAGCAGTTAATTCAGTAACAACAACCTGTTTTGGTGAAAAATTGCATCACTCAGTCATTATTTGCTGTATTCACAAGAATGTAACTGAAGTGCAACACACTGGATTCAAACTCAGTACTGTGGGTGGCAAAATGTACTGCATACAAGGCATTTGAAAGACCAAGCTACAGAGTTACAGTTGTGGTACGTGTATTTGCAAGATATATGGGCATGCATACAGTCTGTGGCACCAGAATTGCATTAGCATGTGCTTTCTGATGGGTATGAGGTGTGACACTGAAATGTCTTTCATGATCTTCTAGCCTCAATCTTGAATGACTTACCAGTAGTTTATCAGACACATATGTTTTTGTGAAAACCATGCCAAACCTAGGGAGCACAACTGTGGACAGTCTGCAACAGTCTGTACAGTTCACAGCTATACCTGCTATCCCAGGCGTCACATACATCCATTATTATTTGTTTGGCTGTGTACCGGTGCAGTGTCTGCATCACAGTCCCATGTACACTGCTATATTCTCCATTATATGTACTTGCAGTGTGTCAGTGACACTTCGGGATATGTTGGTGGAAACAGCTGGTTAATTCAGAGCCTAGTGGCCTAGTGGGCTAATCCATTCTGCTACAGTTGACAGGGGCCTGAATTCAAGATATGGCAACAGTGATTATTTTGCAGATGTACCTAACACTGTCAGAAGCACATAAGATGATTAAGGTACATTTTAAGCAGTTTTAAGCACATGTGTGTGGATTTGCATGCAGAGCCTCATAGCTCTGGCTTAAACCCATACTTTGTTTGTGTCTTTTGGCTTTTCCCGGTTAGGGGTTGCCACAGCGGAACTCCGATCTGCTAATGATTGGCAGTAGAGTTTTATGTGCTGGCTTGCCGGGCCTAATGCACAACCTTCCACGAAGGAATGCCTGTTCACGCATGTCGCCACATAGAAGAAGCTCCAACTGAGGATCGAACGGACAATGTCTAACTGTGAGGCGACAATGCTACCACAGCACCACCACTGCAGTCTAGGCTTAAACCCGCACTAATTATAATAGAAAAAAAGAGGTGATAGGAAAGAGGTGAAATGAGGGCAAGCAAGGGAAATACATACTGGAAGGCAGGTAGGTATGTGCAGGATGAGTTTAGGAAAGGACCATAGCTTTCTATTTCTTGTACAGCAACAGCTTTGTAGGTTGTATGGAATTTGGAATTTGGAGCCTCTGACCCCAGAGAGCGGGGTGAGGGCAACATAACTGTGTTGATTAATTCATTTAATAATTAATTGTGTCCAGTGAATGCAGATGAAAAAGGGAGAGCTATGTATGGGGAGATATTTATTTTGTGACAGGTGCCTTTTTATTTTAAAGGAGAGAGTAGAGTGTTGAAGAAGGGATATAGGTATGTGTGGGGAGGTAAGTTGGGTAGGAGATGGTGCATTTGCAGACAGACAAGACAGCATATAGGGGCAGTGTGTTACATATGAGTGGGTAAACACCTTGGACGGGGAGGGTGTTGTGGAATTAGAGAGCCATGTGCCCCCAGACAGCAGCAGTGTGACTGAGCTCCCCACCCATTGGCAATCAACACTGCTCCATCACTGCACCAAAGGTGGCTGTGCTGGGGGCTGGGTGCCAGGGCCACCTTGCCCCTCTAGGTTGGCCAGCCTGCCTTTAGTCTGGTGTAAGTGATTCTCATAACCATGATGCTGTATCCTGCACACCATCATTGGTAACTGATCCTGGGTGACAACCCCCTTCCTCCCCACTCACAGAGGGGACAGGCCCTGTCCCCTGAGGCAGTTCCACCTGTAAGTGGTGCAGGGCTAGTGGAAGTGGCACCACTGGCTTGGGTCCAAGATGTGCTGGGACCCAGTGCCACAGCCAGCTGAGGTAGGGTCAGCAGATTGCCAGGAACTGGCCTACCCATCCGAGCTGTGGTGTTGAGCTATTTCAATGTATATAGGTTAGTAATGAACATAACATTTAGTTAGTTATAACAGCATGCCAGAACATTGCAAATAACCCAGTAACATAACATTGCATACTATATAAGAACACAACAGTAAATGAGATAACAGTATAGTAACAGCATGCCAGTAACAGTTACGGCATAAGGCCAACAACATTGGGGATTCAACATGTTTTGTTAGTATGCAACCATTTACTACATAACAATAATAAAACACAAGGCCAAACATAATATTTATAGAACATTTGTTAATAGTAAACCATCACCAATATATAACAATAATAAATTATGATGAAGATAAGGTGTGAGGGGGAGAGAAGTACAGTCCATTAGTACCAATATAGACTATATAGTTTGCAACAGTGCTGTTTATTACTATACAGGTCTGCCCTTCCTTTATGTATAACAGTGCCTTATAGCTGCTGTCACATGTACATACCTCTCAAGGTATCTGCATGGGACAGTATGGGCCAAGCTGTAACACCTACAGGTACTCAAATACAGAGGACTATTACATATCAGGTGGACCTATATGACTATCAAGGTGTACTGTGGACTGATGTAGTGTGACTGTGCTATAGACCTAATCATGTCAATGATAGATCTGTGACAGAGGGATAAGGCAACAGTGATTACAGTCAGTGGCAGTGTGACACTTGAAAGACATGCATCATGTCCAGTACAGAGAGTAAACATCTGTCATGCCATTCTTGGCAGGCATGGGGTTAGACTATCACTAAACATACACAGCAACACCAGGCACAGCCTTACCGAGATTACACATTTTATTTATTGCAATATCTTTTATTAGTATTTTACCTGTTGCCTTTATTTTCTGATATCTTTTCACATTCCTGATCAATGCTGTTAACAGTTTTTTACTTCTTAGGTTCATAAGTTCATAGGTTGGTACTAGGCTATTAGCCCTAGGGCCTATACAAGCCTAGCCAAACAATTCCCCGGATATTTCTTCCCACAGCATTTACTTCACTGTACCCCTGTCTAGCAGGGTTACTGACGTGATCCGCAGGGTGAATTTCCAATCTCCCATCCAATCATCAAGGTTCCTTTTGAAGAGGGCCAAGGAGGTGCTCTGCTTGACATGTACGGCCAGTCTATTTCAGAGTCTGGGGAGTCTTTGGGTCAGAAATCTATCCCTTCAGCATGTTTTGTTCATTGTGATGACAAGGTTTAGATCCCTGGAGCTTGTGGCTCTGAGAGATTGGGATTTCTTTAAGTGGAGCATGTCCAACAGCTCAGGGTTTGACATGGCCTTGTATGATAAGCAGTGATCGCCTCTGAGTACATGATATGCCACAGAGTATAGCTGGAGTTTTGTTAGATGGTCAGCATAGGGCATCTGCTTTAGGCCTGTGATTCTTTTAGTGAGGTATTTCTGCGGCCTTTTCAGCTGTTGCAGATGTCTTGTGAGGTATATACCAAATGGGGCATTGTACTCTATAATGGGTCTAATGAGGGATGAGTACAGTGGGACAATGACCTCCATTTTTCTGGATGAAAAGCCCTTAGTGATGATGTGTGCCACATAGAAGGATTTCCTGACTGTTATGGTGATGTAGTCATCGAAGGTGAGACAACTGTCCACCTATGTTCCTAAGTCTCTCATCACACTTTCGGTGTTTAGTGTACTGCCACCTATGTGGTAATTCATGGGTACATGTTTTTTTCCCAAAGGGGATAACTATACATTTCTTGGCATTAAGCTTGAGCCCATGACTCTGGTATCACGCATCTGCATCTGTAAGGCCCTTTTTAGAATATCCACATAATTTGGTGATTCAATAATGGCTCCCAGTTTGCAGTCATCTGCGAACTTTGTTAGCCAGAGTCCCGTAGTGTTGGCCTGTACTTCAGAGAAGTAAATGCCAAACAAGAGCGGTCCCAGGACTGAACCCTGAGGTACTCCACTTGTCACTTGTCTGGAGCTGGATTTGGAGTCGGCTACTTTTACAGTCTGGGTTCTGTCAGTAAGCCAGCTGGCAACCTATCGAGTGATGTAGGGATTCATGCCCAGCTTAGTAAGTTTATCTATGATTCCAAAGTGGGGGGGGTGGTGTTAAAGTCCTTGGTGAGGTCCAGATAGGCTGTGTGGACCACCTTACTCTAGTCCACAGCTCTTGAGACTGATTTGAAGAAGTCAATCAGGTTCAGAAGACAAGATCGGCCCTTCACGAAACCAAACTGGGTGGGGTCCAATGTTTGAAGGTTGCCAATGTCTTTGTTTATAAGTTCCATGATAATGCGCTCAATGCCCTTGCAGATCAGGCTCGTCAGACTGATGGGACGGTAGTTCAGGGGGTCCAAGGTGGATCCCCCCTTATGGAGTGGGATAACTGTAGCTGTGCACCACTCAGTGGGCATGAAGCCTGAGGTGAGGCTATGATTAAACATGACACTTAGGTGAGGTGCCAGTTAATTTTGTAGTTCATGTAGTACACAGCCCGAGATGTCATCTGGTCCCATGAATGCTGTATTCTTAGCTTTGGAGTGTGCAATTTCTATCTGTGTGGCTGTGATTACTAGAATTTGGCAATCTTTTGGTATTGGGGGTGAGAGGTGGGTGATGTTGTCACTAAATCGATCTGCCAGGATATTGGCAATATCCTTGGGATCAGTATATTTAATGACATTCTGTTGTAGCTCAGAGCAAATCTGAGCATTGCCATCTAGATTCTTGACATAATTATAGAATGCCTTGTGGTTGTCTTTGCAAACTTTGACAATTTTATTTTCGTAACTATCTTTGAATGATTTTATGAGGGATCTTAGCTTCTTACTGAGGCTGGTAAGGGAGTTTTTTGCATCCTGAGATTTTCCTCTTTTCTGCAACATTTTCTTCCTTTTTGCATCCTGGGATTTTCCTCTTTTCTGCAACAGTTTCTTCCTTCTGTTGTATAGTTTGTTTATGGCAGGGGACCACCAGATTGGCTTTCTTTTTTTGGAGGAGACCACCATGGTTCTATTTGGGATGGTACAATTCATGCACAAGTGGATGTGCTCGTGCAGTGCCTTAGCGTAGGATTCAGCAGTCAAACATTCATCTCCCGTCTCCATGGGTGCCATGAAGTTTGTCACTTCTTACTTAAGTAGCATGAAGTTGGCTTTGGAGAAGTTTTTTACAGAGGTTTCCTTACTGGGGGGTGGGATGTGGATGTCAAGGGTGATTTGCTTATGGTTAGACCTGACCAATGAGGGGGTGACCACTGGTGTGGAGCATCTATCGCCCATGTTGGTAATGACCAGGTCTAGGATATTGCAGCCCCTGGTGGGACAATGGATTAGTTGATCCAGGGTGTTGGAATTTATGAATTCCAAGAACTGTTGAGAAAAGGTGTTGGTACCCAAGTAGTTTTCCCAGTTAATGGCAGGATAGTTGAAATCACCAAGTATTAGGGTGTTTGGTTGTATCTTAATATTTTCCAGTATGTTTAGAAAGGTGTAGTAAGAATCTTGGGGCATGGTGGGGGACCTGTAGCAAGCTACAATTTGGATTGCAGTCTTGCCTAGTGTTAGCTGCACCTGGAGAATTTCAGATGCATTGTGTTGGGCAACTAGCCTGGAAGTGTGAATACCCTTGGTGAATATGGACACTCCTCCACCTTTGGTGTTTCAGTCTTGGTTTGGTGGCCGAAAAGTGTGGTAAGAGTTGTAGCCTGGTATTGCAGGGGTGCTCTCTGGAGTCTTGAACCAGGTCTCAGTTACTGCACAGATATCAATGTTCACCATTTTTAGGAATGCTTCAAGAGAGTGCATTTTGAGGTTTAGACTTCTAGCATTGAGTAGCATTACCTTCAGATTTTGCATGCTTGTATCTGTTACAGTGGTGGTTTTGTCCTTTGAACCTTGCCTAAAAAAGGCACTTTAGGGGTGGCAAGAGCTTTAGCCAATTACCTGAATACCAGGGGTGACAGGTGCAGACCATCTCTGGCAAAGCATCATTTTTTTTGATAATGTCATCCCAGGCAGACAGATACTGGATCTCCTTTGAATTATACCAGAAGCTTAGCCAATTGTTGAAGTCAATTATTTTGTCCTTATACTGTGGTATCATTCTGGGCAAAGGCAGGATGCTACTCAGGGCTAGGGTCATACTTGCCTGGGCCACATGATTCGAGAGCTCTACCATGTCTCTTTTCATGTAGTCCAGGGAGGTACGTCTCATGTCATTCACTCTATCATGGACAATGACAGAGTCATATTTGTACTTGTTGTGGAGTGACTTGAGTGCATGTGTTATGTGGTGGATCCTGTCACCCGACAGGCAGCTGACTGTAATTTTCTACTTGCTCACCCTGGTGAGTGGGACATCAGTGTGCCTGACTATAGAGTCACCTATGACTAAAGTGAACACAGAAAATATTAAGCCATAGTAAGGGCTACTGCACCCATTTACCTGTAATTCTTGTGGGGAGAAAATATGATAACAATACATAACTGATTCACTAATATTTATTAGTATTTGTCACTGGATTCAAACCCTGGTCTGTGTGTGACAAAATGTACATCAGACACAACATTTAATAAATTGAGCTACTGCTGACTATTGACTGCCTGATATTTGCCTAGAACTTATCTGGAAACAAAATATGACCTTGTAATAGTAGTACAGTTTTAAACAAGACTGCAGTGACAGTTGAACACACATGTATGAGATTCATGCATGACAGGGATACTAGGTAAACTGTCCATTAAAGCATTGGATGCAGGTGTACACAATAAACTCTTTAGTGGGTGGAAATATCTGTGAAATGTACAAACCATATCAGACTATTGGGTTGGCTACCTGACCCATATATAGTTGCAGATAGTACATTTGCAGTCTACAGCTATTACAGTTCCATACTTGCCTGCAGCACTGTACCATATGCATATGCATATTGCTGAAATGCAATGGCTAACACAAGACAATCTGATATACACAATAAACCAAGGGTGTTCCTAGTATTGCTTCAGATGTTAGTGCAGAAATTTTCATAATGCATATATCTTGTAGTACAGCTCTAAATCTAAAGTTTAGCATAACACTCTTTATTAGCTAACCTTGAATCAGTTAGTGGTATTCTTTGTGTTGTTATTTCAGAGCAGATGTCATACTCGAGTTCATGAACAACAGCCCTACTTCCACACATATTGCACAATACAGCTATATTAGGGGTACCTTCAAGGAGTTATTGTCATATTTTCAAGTGTTTATTAAACAACATTTGGGATAATGCAGTTGTTGCAATACAGCTGTAATTCCACAATTATTGTAGTAGAATCTTTATTTCATTAACATTTTCAGGTTTAATGCTTTAATCTTTATTGCACTATACTTTGCAGCAGACAGTTATTGCAGTACAGTCCTATGTCCACATTCATTGCATTATGCAAATCTGTACAGTATGTACCTATTGACAGTGACTGAATTACTCTATCTTGGATATTTGACTATAGATTGCAAATTAATCTGTACTCACCACATTCGCAGCACAACCTGGCCAGGTGCCCTGCATGGGCATCTAGGTTGCAAGCTCTCTCCTCTGCAGATGTAGGGATAGAAGCACACCATTATGTGTACCTGTCTATCTCACATTCAGATTAGGTATTGGTAAAACAATGCTAACAGTACATACAAACTTGTGGGGCTTTCCCATCCCAAGTATCTTGGACCCAGGTGTCCAGATGTCCCCTCTTTTGCCGCTTCAGATCATCATAATGGTGATGTATCTGTTCTCTTGTGCGAGGAATACCTGTTGCATTGGTGAGATCACATGCCAGCCAGTCCCAGGTGAATGACATATACTCTGATCCCTGGTACTGGCCCTGCAGCAGCCAGATGGCATGCTATTTCACTAGGAGTCCAACCATGACCCTGGATTTCAGAATGCCCCACCGCTGTACCCAAAAGCATGCACCCTCTCCAACACCTGCCATAGTTACTGCATAGTTCAAACTCCAGCAGGTTATGCTATATTCCCACCTGTTGCACTTAAATACGCCTGTTTTCCTGCCCTTGCACATCATTGCATCATTTTTAAAAAATGTGGCATGTTACTTGGCACTGTGCAGACTGGCTTAGCTGAGCTCAGCAGTGCTTAAACTGCCAATACTTAGCAATGCATAGTGGTGCACAAAGCAGCTTAGCTGAGCTGAACATTGCTTAGACTACTAAATGCTGAATAGTGCTTTGCATGGTTTATCAGTGTGCAAACCAGCTAAGTTGTGCAAAACCATTCCTTGTATAAGCAGTGCTTGCCAAGAATTACCTGTGCTTAGCAGAGCTTAGCTGAGTGCAGTAAAGCAGGATTTAAAAATAAGTGGCATAATTTGTATTTGAAAAATGAATGCTTAATAATTTGTCTGTGTATTCAAACTATGCACCTACTGCACATAAAGCTGTCACTCTAATTATTTGGCTACATTGACATGTAGAATTCTTCTATGCTTTTACATATACCTCTCTACTATGTTTATGCAGCACTGAGCACAATGGTGTGCTGCACAAACCTGCTCAGCTATGCTTTAACTTGACTTTTGCATTCATAATTAAATGTATCCAGTTTCTATTTTTAGATGTCTGGCACTTGTCAATTGTTGACTGCGGTACTGCGCAAACATAAAAAAAAATAATTTAATACATATGCACACTTTGATATGCTGCACTTTCACAGTGCAGAGGGTGTGTTACTCATCTCTGGACACAGTAAAACCCTCCCTACACTTGTTCAATAATCATGCTACACAGCTTTCCCTCAGTAACATGCATTCTTTAATTCACATTCATTAATATGCATGGCAAGCTACCAAGAGGGTACCAAGTACACTGTTATGGTACCTTCTGTGTAGGCTTTACTCTATGCCTACATGGATTTTACTAAATCTAGTTTACAAAACCAAACCATCATATAAAGGCAGCACCCATTTTACCAATGGAGCAAGACATTCCAAGATTTGATTACTGCTTTAATATGAGCATGTTCCTGATACTAGAGACATGCAGTCTAATTGCCTTATGCCTCATTTGCACTAGGGGCACAATCTCACTATGCCATAAAGTGCACCTTATTATAACTTATTCCCTATTTTTAATATTTGGTGAATAGCAAGCAGATGCTACAATGGTATTAGCTACTTCAAACCTGGAATGACAGCTTGCTTTAATATCAATGTTTGTCTTGGGTTTCCAGTGCACCCTGCATTATGTCATTTTAGTAGGGTCTTGCTTAGCTCTGTAAATTGGCACATGATAACACTTCACACTGGTATTCATTGCTGTGCATAAGCCAGTAATTCATGTGGCAGGCATACTTTTCTTAACAAGCTGAATTTATGACAGAGATTAATGTACTGAGGAGATGAATGCCTGGGCCAAAATGAATAACACAGTTAGAACTTTGAACTTTGGCAGTTATGTGATTAACCTTGTGTATAATATAACAAACGAATAAATGAACTAATCAGTTTACTAGGAATATAATTGTTGCTCTCAATATTTGTCCTGGTTACCCTCAGTAAACACATCACACCAGGTGGCATTTGGCAACTTTTATTAAACTTTCTTAAACATAACTTTATTGAACAATATTTTTAATTTATTAATCACAACATAAACATCCATGTAACCATTCACCAAAGCAGCATATCTCTGCTCACCCTGCCCAAAATAAGCAGCATTATCACCACCATTCACTTACTCTTACTTATCAAAGCAAGGTCCCATTGTTCACTTTTATCCTCCATACTCCTTGAATTAAACACCCAAAACCAGAGGGGGAACAGAAAAGGGACAAGCCTACCATCTTCTCTGCCTAGGTACCAAACCCACAGAAGTAATAACCAAATCCTCAATGTCCTTAAAGAAGGGAGGAAAAACAGGTTGCAAATCACACCTAAATCTGATCCCCAACTCAGCTGCACTCACATAAAACCCCTTAAACCTCTGCTAATGCCTACCTGAATTCCTCCCTATCCCATCTCCCTCTTAATTTAACCCTTCCTTACCCATAGCTCTACCTAACCTTATTCTACTTTCATTCCAACCCTAATAACCCTTCTCCCCTTCCCCCGGATACTAAACCCCCATTATCATCTCCTCATAACCGCCAGCACTGAAGGTGTCCTGGGCAGATTGGTTTGTTCCCAAACCTCATTTATCTATATATTATGTATGTTTGTATGTATGATTGTTTGAATGTATGTACTAATTGATTTACTTTTTGTGAGACAAAGTAATTGTACAATTTGGGCATCAGCTTTTTGTCATTTTCTGTTGTATCATTCTCCCATTTATTACTCAACAAAACATGTATATGTGTGTGTATATATATATATATATATATATATATATATATATATATATATATATATATATGTGTGTGTGTGTGTGTGTGTGTGTGTGTGTGTGTGTGTGTGTGTGTGTGTGTGTGTGTGTGTGTGTGTGTGTGTGTGTGTGTGTGTGTGTGTGTGTGTGTGTGTGTGTGTGTGTGTGTGTGTGTGTGTGTGTGTGTGTGTGTGTGTGTGTGTGTGTGTGTGTGTATGTATATATATTGTGAAGATATGTGAAGGCTGCCAGCCTAGCCAGATAGAATTTTGTAGATAATTCTGTCATTTGTAAATAGTAATGTAAGCGACATGCTTGTTCACTTTGTTAAATGTGGAACTGCAAAAATGTAACAACAGTGCACTCTGCTGTAGGAAATTTGATAAGTCAAGCACTGTGTAATTGCTTAATCTCAAAACCCGGAGCCGAGTTGTCTGGAAGAAATAATTCTTGCTTTTCTTTTGAGAATAGAGTTAGTTGCTAAAATTTGCATGTATAATGTATTTTATTCCTCTGGCTTCCTGACCAGCTGCAAAATCAAAAGGGCTGTTACACTCTGAGCTTTTGTTAGCCCGGGGAACAGAAAATAATGATGTAATCTGAAATGAGTCAGTGGTACTGTGTTATCAATTTAAGGACAGAGAGATTCAAAGCATATGGCATTTGGCTTCAGAACATCCAACATCACCAGCACTGTCTTGCTCTATGTGTAAGTTTATTTTAGAACTGTGTTTCTCTTAGATATAGCTAGGAAATAGGAAGATTAGACTAACTGTTTTTCTGTACTGATGCCAGAACTATTCTACTTTAATATTTTAAATATTTTCCTGTGATCTCTGAACTCTTGACTAGCACTGTGCAGTACGAAGTATTGTCTTGTGTTTTAATTATTTATTATTAAATATTTTAAAACCTTTCAACTGTGGCTGTTTTGTGTAAAGATAATTTAAACTCTAGAGTAGCAGTTTCTCATTCTCCTCATCCTGTAGACATCTCAGTCTCTCTGCTGCTTCAGTTTCCAAATGTCTGGCCTCCCACTCAAGTCTCTTTAGCTCCAGATGGATGTTAAGTCCTCTGCAGAAAGATTGAGTTGTCCATTCTCTGAGTGTTGTACTTCTCCACGGCCAGTTTGATTGTCCTCCTGGTTTCTGTTTTCTGATGCAGCTGTGAACAAGGCTACAATCTGCCTTAGTAAGGTTTCCATGAACCAGTCCCCTACCCTGCCACATGTCAGCCAGCTGGCACCTTGTCAGCTTTCCATACTCCTCTGCTGACATGCTTGCCTGCTTTCCCTGACTAACTAAGCTAACAAAAGAAATAAAACAATTGTCATCTGAACTCTGAGTATTTATTGCATGGTGGATTTAGAGTACAAAAAAACCTTCAGTGATCACTGTACAGAAGCTACAGGAATTCAGACTACCCAAACTACTACAAGCCAATTAGCATTTGCCAACCAATTAATATGTGGTGTGGATATTCCACCAATGCCACCAATTAATATGTGATGCCCGTGCACTGGCCCAGCAATTAAGGAGCCTCACCACTAACACCAGTGAGGGGCGTTCACATTAGGGATGGAAAATAAATACACACATAGTAAAGTACAATTTCCCTTAAGAGAACACAGAGATCACAGACAGTATGGGGCTGGTTTCTCCCTTTCTTTCCAGATCCCCAGTAAGACTCTCCACTGGCACAGCTATAGGGTCCTGATCTCAGCCTAGTGGGAAATCTACAACCTCCAGCACCCTCTCTGTCCAACCAGTGCTTAGTGTCCCTGTCCAAGTAGCTGACACAAACACACACTTTAAGATAAGACTTATATACAACCACACAGACACTCTTGGGGAAGGCTGGCACGGGTTCTCCGGCTGTGCCCCTTTTACCCAGACTATATGGTAGAAATCACTGCCACCACCCACTAATATTTATCCACTACTAAAAGGCCCTTATGAAAGGGTGTCCAATTATACTATGCAACATTATTATCCAAATGGTAAGTGCAACCGAACAGTCAAGGCTTATTTGGAGTGGCTTTGTACAGTATCACTATATACATACAATGTACTCCAGAGCTTAAATTATCTCTACACAAAACAGCCACAGTTGAAAGGTTCCAAAATATTTAATAATAAATAATAAATACACAAGACAATACTTCTTACTACACAGTGCTAGTCAAGAGTTCAGAGATCACAGGAAAATACTTAAAATAATAAAGTAGAATAGTTCTGGTATCGATACAGAAAAATAATTAGACTAATCTTCTTATTTCCTAGCAATATCTAAGAGAAAAACACAGTTCTAAAGTAAAACAAAGGAAAAACAATAAGCAGGCTAATGAACGACCACACTTTATTTTTATTTTATTTTTGGTACAGTTCTAAAATAAACTTACATATAGAGCAAGACAGTGCTGGTAATGTTGGATGTTCTGAAGACAAATGCCATAACCTCTGAGTCTCTCTGTCCTTAAATTGATAACACAGTACCACTGACTCTTTTCAGATTACATCATTATTTTCTGCTTCCTGGGCTAACAGAAGCTCAGAGTGTAAGAGCCCTTTTGATCTTGTAGGTGGTCAGGAAGCCAGAGCAATAGAAGACATTATACATGCATGTTCTAGCAATTAACTCTAGTCTCAAAACAAAAGCAAGAATTCCTTCATTGAGACATCTCGGCTCCGAGTTTTGTGATCAAACACTTACACAGTGCTTGACTTATCAGCTTTCCTACAGCAGAGTGCACTGTTGTTACATTTTTGCAGTTCCACATTTAACAAAGAAAACAAGCATGTGGCTTACATTAATATTTACAAATGACAGAATTATCTACAAAATTCTATATGGCTAGGTTGGCAGCCTTCACATATCTTCATGTATATATATATATATATATATATATATATATATATATATATATATATATATATATATATATATATATATATATATATATATATATATATATATATATATATATATATATATACACACACACACACACATAAAGATTTTCATATCTATAGCTATTTATAATAGATATAGATATATTTGGGTAGATATAAATGTATATATATTATAGGGCCGGATTTATGAAAACTTGCACGGAGTGCAAGAAGAGTGTAGGAGCTCACGCCGGCAATATGTCTGCCGAGCGATCCAGGTACAGCTGGCAGGGGCATGCACGAGAGCTGCTAAAGCTACTCTTGCACGGATAGCATCATGATATGCAAATTACCTCATTTGCTGGTGAAAGCCATGCAAATGAGGTAAATTTGCAATCCAGGAAACACTAACCTATCTGTTGAAGATTAGTGTTAGCTGCAGAAATGTACTCCATTGGTAATGGAGTACATTTCTGCAAATAGATAAACGGAGCTATGACAGCTCCAAATAAAGGATGCTTACAGTTGAGGAAGCATGCCAATGGCCAAATATAAGGCCATTGGCATTTATAAATATTTAAAAATATAAAAATTAAATTTTTCCCCGATCTCCGATGTTTAAGCATAGTGCAGCACCGCACAAATGTGTGGCACTTATAAAAACAAGAAAATAATAAAAAAAAATGCCAAAAATAGGCATTTTCACTAAAAAGCTTATTCTGACATGCAGCTGAATGGCAGGCTGAAGACAACATGGCCACTGAGTAGTGGTTGCTAAGGGGGGAAGCTCGGTGTGATGTAGGCAATCCTATGCAAATGAGGATAAGGATAGTGAATCCCAATTTTCCCCAGCATGTGAGCAATGTCCCAAGAGTGTAAGAGTAGGAGTAGGAGAGTAGTAGAGTAGAATATAGGTAACATCATGAGGGGGTGTGTTGGACAGGCTGTAAGCTAATTGGAGCACAGAGATGTTTGCTTTGAGTTGCTCAGGATTGCAAGAGGTGTGCTTACAGTTGTCCTATTTAAAAACCTCAAACCAAAGGTGCACAATGTTAAAAGATAGGAAACTCCTTGCAAACATGCACACAGTGTGTGCGTACCTGTGCACACGTTTGCACTTGTTTGCACAGCGCTTCTCCCTGGGCGGAAACAGAAAGGCAAAAGGAAGGAAAAGAAGTAGTGGGAAGTTAACCAAGGAGAACTAGCAGAGCTGCCAGGTGAAATATATCAGAATCAGCCAATTACACAGGCAGCAGAGTAGCCCAGCCCAGCCCAGCACTTTAAACTCTGCAAACAGCATTCCCCTTGGTTTTTTTTTTCCCAAGAACTCTGCAACACTGCAGTATACAAAGAGGGAAAGCTTAAAAGGCTTAAGTCAGACAAAATGTTAGGGGCTGCTCTTGCTATAATAAACCAACATGTTCAAGGTGCTGAGGGTGGTAATGTTGGGAATGCTGCTGAGCAACCCACAGTGAAGAGACGGAGAAGAGTGTACAGACTTAGGGTAACCTACCAGGGGCTGCATGAGCTGGAGATAGTTGAGCGATATAGGGTGGACAGAGACCTCCTACAGCAAATTGTTGATCTGTGCTGGCCACACCTCACACACACAGAAACAACAGAGGGGAACCCATCCCAGTGGATACCAAGGTATGTGTTGGCCTAAGAATACTAGCTACAGGTACCTTACAAAGACCAACTGGTGATATGATGGGGATTTCACAGGCATCAGCATCCAGGGTACTCCACCAGTTCCTGGATGCCATGTTAGTACATGTTGATGACCATGTATATTTCCCCAATTCCGTGAGGCATTGGCCAGCAATATGCTTCTTTTTCACCAAATAGCAGAATACCTTGAGGTAGTGGGTGCAATAGACTGCACACACATATGCATCAAAGCATCACCCGGTGAGCGGGGTAGGGTCTACATCAACCGCAAGGGCTTACCCTCCATCATCTGCCAGGTCATGCATGATGCCCAGGGCATAATAATGAATGTGTTTGCTGGCTGTCCTGGAAGCTATCACAATTCCCACATCTGGCATCTGATGCAGCTGAACCAGAGATTTGCCAGTGGTGACATCACTGTTGGTCACATAGTTTGGGATGCTGGATATGCACTGGAGTCGGGGCTGATGACACCCATCAGAAATGCACACACACCTTCATAGGTTCATAGGTTCATAGGTAGATACTAGGCTATCTGCCCTAGGGCATTTATAAGCCTAGCCAGAGTGTGTTTGGCTTCCGCCTCTCTTTTAGATTAGCCTACTGTGCCTCTGTAAAGTAGGTCACAGAAGGTACCCTTTTAAGATTAGTTTACTGTGCCTCTGTCTAGCAGGGACACAGAAGAGATCCCAGGGGTGAATTTGCGATTTCCCATCCACGCGTCCAGATTTCGCTTGAAGAGGGTCAGCAAGGGGCTATGCCTAACATGCATTGGGATTTTATTCCAGAGTGAGGGGAGCCTCTGGGAAATGAATCTGTCCCTCCAGCATGTCCTATTTATTTTTGTGCTGAGGTGTAGGTCCCTGGAGCATGTAGCTCCAAGGGACTTGGATTTTTTGAGGTGGAGCATGTCCATTAATTCTGGGTTTGACATGGCTTTGTACATCAGGCATAGATCACCTCTGAGTAGATGGTAAGCAACTGAGTAGAGCTGGAGTTTCTTTAGTCAAGCTGCATAGGACATCTGTTTGTAGCCCATGATCCTCTTGGTGAAGTACTTTTGGGGTCTCTCCAGTTGCTGCAGGTGTCGGGTAAGGTACATCCCAAAAGGGGCATTGTATTCAATTATGGGCCTGATGAGTGACGAGTAGAGGGGCACAATGACCTCTCTTGATCTAGATGTGAACCCTTTCATGATAAGGTGGGCTATATAGAAGGTCTTTCTAACCACTTTGGCAACATGATTATCAAAGGAGAGATTACTATCTACGTTGGTACCCAAATCTCTAATTACTTCTTCCGTACTTAATGGATTACCATCCATGTGGTAATTTGTGGGCACCTTGTTTTTCCCAATGGGGATGACTATGCACTTTTTAGCATTTAGCTTGAGGCCATGGCTCTGGCACCAAGCATCCATCTCTGTGAGACCCATTTGGAGGATGCTTGTGTCAGCTGGAGATTCGATTATGGCCCCCAGTTTGCAGTCATCTGTGAACTTTGTCAGCCATAATCCCCCCCATGTTAGCCTGAACCTCAGAGAAGTATACACAGAACAAGAGAGGTCCCAGAAATGAGCCCTGTGGGACGCCACTTGTAACTGGTTTGAATTCAGACATGGCACCTGCGATTCTGACCATGTGGGTTCTATCTCTGAGCCAGTTTGCAACCCATCTTGTGATATAGGGGTTGATATTTAAGCTGGTAAGCTTATTTATGATGCCCGAGTGGGGTATTATGTCAAAGGCTTTTTCGAGGTCCAGATAGGCTGTGTGGACTACCTTGTCCTAATCTATGGCTTTGTTAACTGTTTCAAAGAAATAAACTAGGTTTAAGAGGCAAGATCTGCCCTTAACAAAGCCAAATTGGGTAGGGTCCAGTGTCTGGAGGCTCCCAATGTCTTTGTTTATGAGTTCCATGATAATACACTCCATAGCTTTACAGACCAGACTAGTCAGGCTTATGGGGCGATAGTTTCCAGGGTCCATTCTAGCACCACCTTTGTGGAGTGGGACCACTGTAGCTGTACGCCATTCTTTGGGTACATATCCTGTAGTAAGGCTAAGTTTGAACAGTGACTTAATGTGAGGGATCAGTTCTTCTTGGAGCTCGTGTAAGACACAGCCTGGGACACCATCCGGTCCCATAGATGCTGTGTTTTTTTTCTTTGGAGAGGGCAGCTTTCACCTGTGCATCTTTGATGTCAGGAAGGTTACATTCAGTTGGGATAGGCATTTGCTCCTTTGGGGGGGAAAGGGGGGGAGAAGTTTGCGCTGAATCTGTCTGCCAGGATGTTGGCTATGTCTGTAGGTTCGGTATATTTTGTACCATTATGCAACAATTCAGATTATATGTGGGAGTTTCCGCCCATGTTCCTGCCATAAGTAAAGAAGGCCTTGTGATTATCTTTAATATCTAGAGCAATTTTTCTTTCAAAACTGACCTTTGATGATTTTATGAGGGATCGAAGTTTCTTGCTAATACTGATCAGAGATGCCTTCCCTTTTTGGGATTTTGCTGTGTCATGTAGTAGCTTTCTCCTTCTGTTGTATAGTTTATTTATGGCTGGGGTCCATCAGACCGGTCTCCTGTTTTTGGAGGAGTGAATCTTGGTTTTCTTTGGGATAGCACGATCCATGCATTCCTGCAGGTGCTCATAGAATGCATTTGTAAAGGATTCTGCGGATTGGGCTGTATTATCCTCTGGCCCAGGGGCTTTGAAGGATTCCACCTCAGTCTTGAGAAGTGAAAAGTTGGCTTTTGAGAAATTCTTTAGAGTGATTTCCTTGGCTGGGGGTGGGTACGGGATATGGATATCCAGGGAAATTTGTTTATGGTCTGATCTTACCAATGAGCGGTTTGCCTCAGGTGTGAAACATAGAGTCCCCATGTTGGTGATGACCATGTCCAATATGTTGTTCCCTCTTGTGGGAGTGGTGACCAGTTGTTCCATTGTGTTAGAGTTTATAAATTCAAGGAACCGTTCGGCGAGGGTGTTTGGGCTTGAGTAGTTTTCCCAGTCAATGTTTGGGTAGTTGAAGTCACCCAATAACATAGTGTTTGGAGAGTCCTTCATATTCTCCAGTGTTCTCAGGAATGCCAAGAGGGGTTCCTGTAATAGGGAGAGTGTTCTGTAGCAGGCTGCAAACTGAAAGGCAGTTTTGCCTGCTGTTAGTTGCACATGGATGGTTTCCGATACTTCGTGCAGTGCCACTAACCTGGAGGTGTAGGTATCTTTGATGAATATAGATACTCCCCCTCCTTTTGTGCTTCGGTCCGAGTTTTGGGGCCGAAACGCATGGTATGAGTTATAACCTGGTAGTGCTGGGGTGCTCTCAGGAACCTTGAACCAGGTTTCTGTTACTGCACAGACTTCAATTTTCTCCATACTGAGGAGAGCCTCGAGTGCGTGCATCTTGAGGTTTAGACTTCTGGCATTGAGTAGCATTACCTTTAGTTTTTTTATCCTTGGGTTGTCTATGGAGGTGGGTTTGTCCTTTGAGCATTGCCTAAAAAAAGCACTATGGGGGTGGCAAGAGCCTTGGCCAGTATACAAAAGCCTAAGGGTGACAGGTGCAAGCTGTCCCTAGGGAAGCAACGTGGCTTGTCGAGCATGTCATCCCAGGCTGACAGACACTGGATCCCCTTTGAATGACACCAGTACTTTAGCCAATTGTTGAAACTAATCATTTTGTCTTTATACTGTGGCATCATTCTTGATGAGGGCAAGATGCTACTCAAGGTCAGGGTCATACCAGCCTGGGCTACATGGTCAGAGAGCTCCTCTATGTCTCTTTTCATGTAGTCCAGGGAGGTACGTCTCAGGTCATTCACACCAGCATGGACAATGACAGAGTCATGCTTGTACTTGCTTTGGAGTGACCTGAGTGCTTGCATTATGTGGTGGTTCCTGGCACCTGAAAGGCAGCTTACAGTGACCTTTTCCTTGTTCAGTCTGGTGAGCAGGACATCAGTGTGCCGGACAATAGAATCCCTATAACAAGTGTATTTGGTGTGCTGTTTGGCCTTAAGGGCTGTGACTGTGAGGCACACTGATTTTGTGAGATATGTGATTCATAGGTATTGTTGAGGGGTGGCTGTTGCTTGGATATCTGCTTAGGAGGTCTTTGCTGTTTAGGCAGATTTTTATTTAGAGCCTCCATGTATATTTTTGTGCGTTTATGTGCTGGGTATGCAGATGCAATAGGCCTGTGTGAGATTGGATTTGTGGTGTGGGTGGTTACCTTTTCCTCCTGACTAACTGTGCCAATCTTGGGTTGAGAGAGCCCTGCCTCCAGTTTGGCTGTGTAACTGCATCTCTCTCATGTATTAGAGTTTGTTGGAAGGAGGAGAGGGTTGTCTGTGTACATAAGGCAATTGTAACATTGCCTCAAAATTCCCAGATTCACCAGCTGGACTGGAGAGTAACCTTGAAACTGACAGTTGGACATACCAGATTAGTATATGGAACTGTTTTTTTACTGATCAGATTAGGGAAGGGAACTGATTTTTCACTTGATCAGGAAGGGCCAATCGGGAGCCTAATACATATGAGAAGTCAAGAAGGGTGTAGTGCTTTAGTTAGTGTTTCCTTATAAGAGCTGAGCAAGTGCAGGGCTTTAGAAAGAGAATAGAGTGATGAGAGTTTGAACAGTTCTAAGGGAAAATGTGAAGAGCAGACTTTGTGGAGCCTGGAATAGTTTAAAACTGTTTAGGCGGCACTGCCCGACGCTGATCAGTGCGCATAACCGTGCAAAAAGAGAGCTGTAGGGTTTTAAGAGAGAGAGATCAAGGAGTTTAGAACCTGAACAAGAACTCCATAATGAGGCACTCGCACAAACAAGAAACATAATTGAGAGTGTGTTTCGGATGCTCAAGTCATGGTTCCAGTGCCTGGACACATCTGGTGGAGCCTTGCAGTACTCACCAACTACATGTACCCAAATTGTTATGGTATGTGCCATGCTGCACAATATGATCCTGTGGAAACAGCTGCAGCAGGAACAGCATAGGGCAGGGACAAACAGCCCCCCCACCATTGCCAAGGCCTGCACAGGCACAGCGTGACTTGGAGGAGGAACAACCTGAGCCTGCCCCAGTAGGCAGAAGGAGGTGTGCCCAGTATGCCCTGGCCTTGGTAAAGAGGCAACGCATAGCACATACACTGACTCAGTAGGAACCCTGGAAATGACACCTCTCTCTGACTCACTCAAACAGTAAAAGGGATGCCTAACTTGACACTACCTGTTTTCAAAAATGTATAGGGAGCGTACTATGTGCATCCAACACAGGCAGCCCTGCAGCACCACCTGAGGCATGAGTGCCCTATTTTAAGAAATATAAAGCACTGCTAAGCACATTTTACTGGTATTGAGCATATTTAACTACAATTGCGTGTAGATGCACACTGCGCTAACCAGAGCAACATCGGGCAATGTTGGGCAATGTTGGGCAAAGTCAGGTAAAGTCAAGCAAAGTCAGGTAAACATGCTCACACCGCTTTACTGTTCCTTAATCAGTCAGGTCTGCCCAGCAGGAAAATGACAGGGCTCAAACTCAGGATACTGTGCACTATAGTCACAGTACTGAACCACTAACCCATGACAGCATTTCACTGGCACAAACACAACTTAAGTCACTCACACATACCAGTTGGGGCGGGTCACATACCTAACAGTCACAGCCAGCAGGACAATTGTAGACAAACACAAACACAAACAAATGCTGTATCATGCCCTCTGATGAGGCAAATGAGTAACCTCCCCCCAGGCTTATGCAGACAGATAACAGCAGGCCAGGCAGTGTGATGTGGGTTGGGTAGGCTATGAAGTCACAAACTAATATGCGTGTAAATGGAAGCTAAGGTCTGTAGGACAGTGGTATGCCTCAAGCCAGTATGATAGGCAACAGTATAGACTGAAATGGAGTACCTGACATAGCAGTGCAGGCCTAGCAAATGTGTATAAGTGTCAGGTGTGCCCCTCATCCTATGTACACCCACAGTAACAATCAGGTGTGCCCCCCCAGGTAGAAATGTACAAATAATAGCTGTTCCCCCTGTTTGTAGAAATGTTGATAAGTCTATGCAAATTGGCTCATGGAAGCCCTACAGGCACAGCGTGCTTCCTGTCAATGTACAACACAAAGGTGAGCCCTGAAGTAAAAATCAACTTGAATTATCACACACATATATAGTATATATATATATATATATATATATATATATATATATATATATATATATATATATATATATATATATATATATATATATATATATATATGCCCATAGTGGGCATGCTCACACACAAACAAACAAAGCAAATTTCAGTCAACAACATACTGAAAGGTCATACTGAGCATGCTCACATACTTAGGCCATGTCTGAGTACAGCAGTGAGCCACACATATCTGGCAGTTGCAATTCTTACTCCAGACACGTCACTATTCACCAATCCTGTCTTGTGCACACAGTGATATGTAAACAGACTCATATAATATATTGGACCCCTGTCATAATCAAACTATGTAATACAAGTACTTAAGTTGTTCAAAGAAAGTGAAAATCCAAAGAAGATCAAAAAATCTCCGATCAGTATCATCAAGAAACAATGAGCACTCCTAACATTATCCAAGCCATGTTCAGGCAAAAATATTGCCAAGGAGTCCATAGAGAACCATGAAGCTTTCTTTAGCAATGTCATAAATATCAATGTAAACCCATATATGTTCTGAATCATTGCAAAGTGTAAATGAATACATGTACATGACTGACATTGCCAACATCTTGTCAGACAGGTTCATACATATTTACCCCCCTCTCACTGACAAAAGGGCCCATTACCATACCTGGAGATAGTGAAAAGCCAGAAATCACATATACAATGGTTAAACAGCTCTATCCAAACCTAAAAACATGGTGTCTATTGGATGACATGGTGTCCCTGGCTGTGTCATACGTGAACTCCAAAACAAACAGACCCTGCTCCTGAACAGTCTGCTGAAACTCACCCTCTGTACAGGATATGAAATTGTTGAATGAGTTACAGCAACGTTTGGCACATTCCACAAGTGCTGGTGCACAACAGACCATGGGAACTATTGTCTTATAAGCCTAATAAGCCTGATCTGCAAGGCCATGGAGTCCATCATTATAGAACTCATAAACAGAGCTAATGGGAGCCTACAAACACCCAACTCTACCCATTTTGGTTTGGGCAGGGGCAGATCATGGTCGCTAAACCTGCTAGACAGTTTCCAAGGCAGTTACCTAGGACATATATCAATTAAATGAGCTCCAGACAGCCAACATAGACCTTGAAAAGCCCTTTTCCAACATCCCACACACATGTCGTATCCACAAAATCAACAACCTGTGCATAAAAACGTATGTCATCTGATGGATTGCCAACTGGGGCACAGATAGATCCCACAAGGTAAGAATTGTGGTCTCCCTGTTGGACTGTAAGCTGGTAACAACTGCTGTCCCCCATTGCTCAGTCCTGGGACCCCTCCTGTCTGGTGTATACTTTTCAGAAATACAGTCAAACACACAAGGGTTATGGTTAGCAAAGTTTGTGGATGACTGCAAAAAGGTTGTCATAATCGATGTTTGGGACAACACAGACATCCTTAAAAAGGGTCTCAGTCAGACAGATGTGGTGTCAAAATTATGGCCTCGAGCTATAGTCATACAAATACCACATAAGTGTCAACAACCTAAATATGGAGGTAATAATAAGGGATCTATGGACACATGTGGATAGTCATCTGTACTTCCAGAAACACATTCACAAAGTGGTTAGAAAACCATGCTATGTGTTCCCACAAATTGCCAAAGTCTTTGCATGTAGGTCAAAGGAGGTTCCCTCTACTCATCAGTCATCAGACCCATCAGAGAGTAAAATGGCACACTTGCGATGAATCTGACTAGGCAGCTTCAGCAGCTGGAAAGACCAATGAAGTACCTCAACAAGAGGATTACTGGCCTCAAACAGTTGCCCCATGCAACAAGACTGAAGTAACTCAATTTGTACTCTGTTGCATACTGTCTACTCAGGCGATCTCTGCCCAACAGACAGGTCCATGTCCAATGCAGAACTGATGTACATGCTCTATCTGAAGTAAACCCAAGCTCACTGTGCCACATGCTCTATGGATATACTCATCACAACAATAAATAGAACATGTAGCAGGGATACATTACTAACTTACAGACTTCCCTTGCTTTGGAACAGGCTCCCAACCTACATTAAGCTGAATCCCTCACTGACACTCTTCCAGTGGAGCCTTGATGAGTGTATATGAAACTGAACTGTCACACCATGGATCACTTCATCAGCTCTACTACACAGAGGCATAGGGAACTAACCCCATGTGTGGTGATAGCTGCACACTCTGGCCATACTAATATATGCCTTCAGGCAGATAGCCTATTACCTACCTATGTACCTATATATATCTAGGAGGAACACAGTATAATAAGCCAAAGATGGAAGGGCAGAGATGTGTGTAAGAGGGTGATCATGACAGGGAGCCATCCAGGACTATCCCACCCATCACACATCCCAATGGCATAAAAGAGATGAGGTGCACATCTCACCCACTGTACATAATAGCCACCAGTATCTGTAGGCAATACAGTGCATGTGGTGCATGTGCCTGCTGTACAACAAGACTGTACAATGATGGACACATCTACTATCTGTATACATGTACCTGTCATATAGGTTCATAGGTATGTAGTAGACTATCTTCAAGAAGGCATATATTAGCCTAGGCAAGTTGTGCAGCTTTCACCACCCCATTGGTTAGTCTCCTAAGCCCTAGTTCTAATAGTTAGCACCCTAAGTCCCTTTCTAGTGGGGCTACTGATGTGATGCCTGGCATGAATTGTCTGTTTCCCATCCACTCATCAAGGTTCCTATTGAAGATTGTCAGCAAGGGGCTCTGTCTGATGTACATTGTGACTGTGTTCCACAGAAAGGCAAGTGTCTGCGATGGTACTCTATACTACCAGCATGTTGTATTCCTTGTTGTGATGAGGTTCATATCCCTGGAGTGTGTAGTGCGTCTCAGTTTTGTTATCCTTAGATGGAGCATGTTCAACAGTTATGTATTGGACATGGCTCTGTATGTTAGGCAGAGTGTGCCTCTGAGTAGGCGGTACGCAATGGAGAACAGATTTAGTTTTGCCAGATGTGTTGCATAACATAACTGTTTGAGGCCAGTAATCATCTTGGTGAGGTACCTTGTGATCTCTCCAGCTGCTGGATATGCTTAGTCGAGTACATCCAAAATTGCGCATTGTACTCAATGATGGGTCTGATGACTTAAGAGTAGAGGGCCACCACTACCTCCTTTGATCCTGATGCAAAGCCCTCGTTGATTAGGTGGGCCACATAGGATTTCCTAATCACTTTGGCAACATGGTTGTCAAAGCAAAGATGACTATCTACCTGTGTCTCCAGATCCCTTATTACCTTGTCAGTTTTTAGGGAGTAACACCTATGTGGTAGTTTGTGGGTACTTTGTTTTCCCCAAAGGGGATTACTATGCTTTCTTTCACATTGAGCTTGAGGCCATGATTCTGACACCACATATCTGTCTCATAGAGTCCCTCCTGAAGAATATTTGTGTCATCTGGGGAATCTATTATGGCAAACACTTTACAGTTCCCAGCAGACTTAGTCAACCACAACCCTCCTGTGTTGGCATGTACTTTTCAGAAATCTATACCAAACAGGAGGGGCCTCAGGACTGAACCCAGGGTGACACCAGTTGTTACCAGTTTAGAGTCTGACATGTAGCCAGCAAATCTTAATTTGTGGGATCTATCTGTGAGCCAGTTTGCAATCCATCTTGTGATGTATGAATTTATGCCCAGCTTGGTGAGTTCATCTACAATACCTGACTGAGGAATGGAGTCAAAGGCCTTAGCAAGGTATAGGTAGGCTGTGTGGAGCTCCTTTCAATCATCTGTAGCCTTGGATAACTGTCTCAAAGAAATCCACCCAGTTCAGGAGGCATGATCTGCATTTGACAAAGCCAAACTGCGTGTGCTCAACTGTGTGAAGGTTCCCAATGTCATTATTGTTGACTTCATTTATGATTGGCAACATTGCCTTGTAGATCAGACTCATCAGGCTCATAGAGCATGAATGCCAAGGGTCTTTTGTGGCCCCACCCCTGTGAAGTGGGAAGAACGTTGCTGGGAAACATTCTATGGGTACATATCCTGTAGAGAGGATGTAGAGAGAGGTGTACGTATCCTTGATGAATATGGATAGATACCCACCCTATGTGCTATGATCCAGGTTCTGATGCTGGAAGGTATGGAATGAGTAGTATCCTGGTAGCGCTGGTGTGCTGTCTGGAGCCTTGAACTAGGTTTTTGTTACTGCACAGATATCAATATTCTCCATACTGAGAAGTGCCTCGAGTGTGTGCATTTGGAGGCTGAGACTTCTGGCAATGAGTAGCATTTAGCTCACTTTGTGGTTATTTGTGTTGGTTACGGGGTTTGGTTTGTCCTGAGTGACCGGTGTTCCACACCTGAAGTCAATGCCTCATTGGTCCAATCCGACCACAAGCTAATTACCCTGCATATCCACATTCTGCCCCCTCCCCCCATTAAGGAAACCATGTTAAAACATTTCTCTAAAGCCAACTTCATTCTTCTTAAGACAGAAGTGGTGAACTTTATGACACCCATGTGGATGGACAATACAGTTACGACTACAGAATCCTACACAATTGCACTTTATAAGCACTTACATGAGTGCATGGATCGTGCTATCCCAAACAGAACCAAGATGCTATCCTCCAAAAAAAGGAAGCCAATCTGGTGGTCCCCTACCATAAACAAACTGTACAACAGAAGGAAGAAACTGTTGCAAAAGAGAGTAAAATCCCATGAGTGTAGGAGCTCCCTGGTCAGCCTCAGTAAGAAGCTGCGATCCCTGATAAAATCCTCCAAAGCTAGTTATGAAAACAAAATCACCACTGATTCTAAAGACAACCACAAAGCATTCTATAGCTATGTCAAGAATCTCAATGGCAACACTCAGACCTGCTCTGAGTTACAGCACAATGGCACTAAATATACAGACCCAACTGATATTGCCAACATCCTGGCAGATAGGTTCAGTGCTAACTTTACCCCCCTCTTACCCATTAAAGAGCCCATCTCTATAACAGAAGAATGCAAAGTTCCTGTAATCACTGCTGCACAGGTAAAAACCACACTCTCCAAAGCCAGGAACACAGCATCCATGGGACCAGACAACATCCCAGGCTGCATTCTACATGAACTACAGAACGAACTGGCACCAAACCTAAGTACCATGTTCAATCATAACCTCACCTCTGGCTTTGTGCCGGCTGACTGGCACACAGTGATGGTTATCCCACTACAAAAGGGTTGAGCCAGCACAGACCCTGGGAACTAGCGCCCCATTAGCCTGATGAGCCTGGTCTGCAAGGCCATGGAATGTATCATCATGGAACCTATAAACAAAGACATTGGTAATCTCCAAACTCTGGACCCCAACCAGTTCGGGTTTGTAAAAAGCAGATCATGTCTCCTAAACCTGATAGACTTCTTTGAAGCAGTCACCAAAGCTGTAGACAGGGGTAAGGTGGTTCACACAGCCTATCTAGATCTTGCCAAGGCTTTCAACACCATCCCCCACTCTGGAATTATAGATAAACTCACTAAACTAGGTACAAATCCCTATGTCACAAGATGGGTTGCCAACTGGCTCACTGACAGAACCCACACTGTGAAAGTAGCAGACTCCAAATCTGACTTCAGACCAGTGACAAGTGGAGTACCACAGGGTTCAGTCCTGGGTCCTGTCCTGTTTGTTATCTACTTCCCTGAAGTACAGGCTAACACAGAAGGTCTTTGGCTAATGAAGTTCGCAGATGACTACAAACTAGGAGCCATAATCGAAACTACTAACGATGTGGACATCCTACAAAAGGGCCTCACTGAGACAGATGACTGGTATCAAAGCCATGGCCTCAAGCTCAATGCCAAAAAGTGCATTGTCATTCCCTTTGTTAAAAACTCTGTACCCATGAACTACAACATAGGCAGTAGTATACTTAACACCAAAAGTGTCATAAGAGAAATGGGACACAGGTGGACAGTAGTCTCTCCTTTGATAATCACATCGCCACAGAAGTCAGGAAATCCTTCTTTATGGCACACCTCATCGCAAAAGGTTTCTTATGCAGAAAAAAAGAGGTCATTGTTCCCCTCAACTCATCACTCATTAGATCCATTATAGAGTACAACGCCCCTTTTGGTATGTACCTCACAAGACATCTACAACAACTGGAAAGGCTACATAAATACCTCACAAAGAGGATTACCAGCCTCAAACACATGCCCTACACAGACCGTCTCAGAAAAACTCCAGCTTTACTCCGTCACATATCGCCTACTCAGAGGTGATTGCTGCCTAACATACAAAGCTATGTCAAACCCAGAGCTGTTGGACATGCTACACTTAAAGAAATCCCAATCCCTCCGAGCTACATGCTCTAGGGACCTAAACCTTGTCACCACAATAAACAGAACATGCCAGAGGGATAGATTCCTGTCCCAGAGACTTCCCATACTCCAGAATAAACTACCTGTTTATATCAAACGAAGCTCCTCATTAGCACTCTTCAAGAAAAATCTTGATGATTGGATGGGAAATAGGAAATTCACCCCAGGGATCACTTCTGTGTCTCTGCTCGACAGTGGCATAGGAAAATACATTTCTTGGGTGGCAAAAGCCAGGGTACCTTTTTGGCTGGGCTTGTATAGGCCCCAGGGCCAATAGCCTAGTACCTACCTATGAACCTATGAACCTTTGAGCCTTGCCAAAAAAAGGTAATATGGGGACAGCAAGAGCCTTGGACAGTTTTCAGAAGCATAGGGGCGACAGGTGCAACCATCTGTAGTGAAGCAACGAGGCTTGTCTATCATGTCATCACAGGTGACAGAAACTGGATCCCCTTTGAATGACACCAGAAGCTCAGCCAGTTGTTGACATTTATCATCTTTCTGTTATATTGCAGTATCATGTAGGAGAAGGTAAGATGCTACTCAAGGTCAGGGTCATACCAGCCTGGGCTACATGATCATAGAACTACTATATATCTCTTGTCATGTTGTCCTGGGAGGTATGTCTCAGATCATTCACACTGACATGTACAAAGAACACAGCATATATGTACCTGTAGTGGACTGATGTAAGTGCTTGTGTTATGTGGCAGATCATAGCACCTGACAGACAACTGACAGTAACCTTTCCCTTGTCCAGCCGAGTGAGTGGAACATCTGTGTGCCTGACTATGGAGTCACCTATTACTAGTGTGTTGGGTATGTTATTTTGCCTTAGGGCCTGTTGTGAGGCACACTGCTTTGGTGTATTATGTGTTTTCTGGCATGTGCTTGGAGGTGCATGTTGCTTGCTTGTCTGCTTAGGAGGACACTCTCTCTTTTTCAGATTAATATTTGTATTCCCCGAGTATGGTAATGTGTATTTATGTGTGTGTTTTGCTGGTGCTTATATTGCAGGTCTATGTGAGACTGATGGCATTGTGGTTGTATGACCCTACTCCTCTTGACTGTATTGTCCAGTATTGGGTTGACAGAGCTTAGCCACCGGTTTGAACCTGTGTGTGTCAGCATGTGGTGCACCAACCCATTTATGATATGGTAATGGCCTATGCATACAATACACTCACAATACACCTAGTATGATAAGCCTGCTGAGGTTAGCAAATGTGAAAAAAAACCTTTGGGCAAACTGTCAGGGGGTAATGTCTGTATTTCACCCTGTAACTCCATAGTGCTTGCTGAAGTGTAATGACGTACTTAGTTTGGATTAAAAACCCCGCACTTGCAAACTGTGTTTGTGTGTGTGTGTGTGTGTGTGTGTGTGTGTGTGTGTGTGTGTGTGTGTGTGTGTGTGTGTGTGTGTGTGTGTGCGTGTGTGCTTGTGTGTGTGTGTGTGTGTGTGTGTGCGTGTGTGTGTGAGTGTGTCTGTCTCTCCTTGGGGAGAGAGCAACCTTTTTGGAGACGAATCACACCCCTTAAAAGTGGTATACTCATCTTTGTCAAGTCTGATGATGTCACCATCCTACAAATATACCTGTGGAAAAACAAAGAAACCTAATGATGTATATAGCGCATCGTATAAATGCTTATTACTGCACTATCATAGTGTAATTCAGTAGGGGTTTGATTGCTGCACTTGCAAACTGTGTGTGTGTGTTTCCCTGGGGAAAGGCAACCTTTTTGGAGACTACTCACTCCCCTTAAAAGTGGTATACTCATCTTTGTCAAGTCTGATGATGTCACCATCCTACAAATATACCTGTGGAAAAATAAAACCTCAGTAATGTATATAGCGTGTTGTGTAAATGTGTACTGCTGTAGTATCATAATGTAGTTCAATAGAGAATTGATTCCTGCACTTGACGAGTGTGTGTGTTTCCCTAGGGCATAGCAACCTTTCTGAAGACTGCTCACACCCCTTAAAAGTGGTATACTCATCTTTGTCAAGTCTGATGATGTCACCATCCTACAAATATACCTGTGGAAAAGCAACATTCCAGTGATATGTATAGCACGTTGTATAAATGTGTACTACTATAGTATCATAAATTAATTAAGTAGGGTTTTGATTCCTGCACTTGTTAACTGTGTGTGTGTGTCATCCTGGTAAGAAGCAACGTTTTTAGTGACTACTCACACCCCTTAAAAGTGGTATACTTATCTTTGTCAAGTCTAATGATGTCACCATCCTACAAATATACCTGTGGAAAGGTGAAATCCCACTAATATGTATCATGTGTTGTGTAAATGAGTACTGTTTTGGTATCATAATCTAGTTAAGTAGGGGTTTGATTCATGCACGTGCCAAGTGAGTGTGTGTGTCTTGCTGGGGAGGAACAGCCTTTTTGGAGACTACTCACACCCCTTAAAAGTGGTATACTCATCTTTGTCAAGTCTGATGATGTCACCATCCTACAAATATACCTGTAGAAAGATGAAATCCCAGTAATGTATATAGTGTGTCGTGTAAATGTGTACTGCTCTTGTATTATAATGTAGTTAGGCAGCGGTTTGATTCCTTTACTTGCCAAGTGTGTGCGCCTTCCTAGAAGGAGCAACCTTTTTAGAGATTACTCACACCCCTTAAAAGTGGTATACTCATCTTTGTCAAGTCTGATGATGTCACCATCCTACAAATATACCTGTAGAAAGATGAAATCCCAGTAATGTATATAGTGTGTCGTGTAAATGTGTACTGCTCTCGTATTATAATGTAGTTAGGCAGCGGTTTGATTCCTTTACTTGCCAAGTGTGTGCGCCTTCCTAGAAGGAGCAACCTTTTTAGAGATTACTCACACCCCTTAAAAGTGGTATACTCATCTTTGTCAAGTCTGATGATGTCACCATCCCACAAATATACCTGTGGAAAGATACAATTCTAGTAATGTGAATAGCAGTTCATATTAATGTGTACTGTTGTAGTATCATAATGTAGTTAGGAAGGGGTTTGAATCTTGTACTTGCTGATTCTGTGTGTGTGTGTGACACTATTGGTCAATGTGGAGTAGGTTTTGATTTTTCTAGTGTATGACATATCACAATAACAACTGTATGTGCATTACACATGTAAGGTAGCTGTGGGGCAAAGCCATATACATACATGTGACCTAGATTATTTCATAGGTGGGTGCTCTGATTTCTCCATGACAGCATCTGTTATCATTGCCAGAGCATGCCGGCACTTTCCAGACCTTAGGTCACTTCTGTATGCTCGTGACAAGCTTAGCCACTGCAGTGATCCCTGGGCTACGTCTTCTGTTTCACATCCACTCATCACGGTTTCTATTGAAGAGTGTGAGTGACGGTTTATGCTTGAGGTATATTTGAATCCTGTTCCAAAGTAAGCAAAGTCTGGCAAAGATGACTAATCATTATTGGTGTGCAACAACCCCTGTGGATATGCATGCAAACCCTTTATTGCTTATGTGCTCCACAGAGGGATTTCCAAAACCCTTTGGTAATGTGATTATCAAAGGAGAGATGACGAAACACATGGCTCTATGTATACATTAGTACCTGTTCTACATTTTGGGGGCTACTACCTATGTGGTACTCTGGGGATACTTTGTTTTCTAAAAGTGGATAACTATGCTTTCTTTGGCTTATAGCTTTACAGCATGAGTTTGACACCAGGTATCTGGCTCTATGATACCCTTTTGATGGATGTGTGTGTCAACTGGAGAATAAAGTATAGCCCACAGTATGCATTTTCATCAGACATGGGCAGACATATCCCTACTGTGTTTGTTTGTACTTAAGAAAGCTATATGCCAAACAGGAGTAGTCCCAGGACTGAGTGCAGGTAAATACCACTTGTTACTGGCATAGAATTGTACATCGAGGCTGCAAATGTTACTGTGTGTCCTACATCTGTGCGTCAGTTGTCAATCCATCATTTAACAATCGTTTATGGTCAGTCTGTTGAGGTTATGTATAATACCAGAATGTGGGATGGGTATGAATTGCTGGTGAGCTATAGCTTGGCTGTGTGGACCTCCCCTCCCTCACCTATAGCCTTGTTAACTGGCTTGAAGTCTACCAGTTGTAGAAGCCATGATCTGGCCTTTAGAGAACCTAAGTGGGTATGGTGCAGTGTTTGCAGGTTCATAATGTCTCTGTTAATGAGATCCATAATACTGTGTTCCATACCCTTCCAGATAACATTTGTCTGGCTTATAAGGTGAGAGTTTCTAGGATCTGTTGTAGTTCTACCCTTAATCAATTTATGTTAACATTTGAAATGGGTGTGATGAGGGTGGACAGGATTAGGAATAAGTATATTAGAGGGTCAGCCCAGGTTTGAAGGTTAGTAGACCAAGCCAGATAGGCAGGATTACGTTGGTTTGTACATGTGCTGAGGAGGGATGCAGAGTATATTGTGAAATAGATGCAAAAGATGATGCCGTCAGGTAACAGGAAAAGAGGAATGTCTAAGATGAGGTTTATGGCTGTGGTGAGAGAGGACATGCAGGTGGATGGTGTGACAGCGCAAGATGCAGAGGGCAGGAAGATATGGAAACAAATGCTCTATTGTGCTGACCCCTAATGGGAGCATCCAAAAGGAGAAGAAGAAGAAGAAGAAGATGTTGTAGCTCAAACCTTGTGGACTGTGAACACCATTACTGTGCGTCCTTCCACAAGTATGTAACCTGTATAAAGGCTGCATCTGGACAGAGTGTTTAGGTGAGTGGTGACTTCATATGTCAGCTTGTGTATAACACAGCCAGGGACACTGTCCATTACCATTGTCACTGTGGTTTGGACTTTGGTAAAGAGATGTTTTAACTAGAGTGACTGTGAATCATCAGGCTTTACATTCTTCAGGTCTGGAAATGTGGCCCTTGTGTAACGACAGGGTGGTGAAATCCGCATTCAATCTATCTGACAAGAAATTGGTAATGTCGTCAGATAAGTGTACTTTGTGACCATTTACATTAACTGTGACCCAATCTGAGATTTCCCCTGTAGATTATAAACAACACTAAAGAAAGCTTTAGTGTTGTCTTTGGAATCCTTGCCATTTTGTATTTTGAAGCTTGCCTTTTATGTTTAATGAGGGCTTGTATTTTCACAATGATACTGACCGAGAGGTTATCCTTTCTTGGTATGTAACTCTTTTGTGGTACAACTTCACACCTTCTATTATATATTTAGTTTATGGCAGGGGTCTATGAGACTAATGCACTTTTACTGTATAAGTGAGAATTTCTTGTGTATGTGATAGTACGGTCCATGCAACCCTGTAGGTGAACAGTGTGCATTACTAAGGGATTATGCAGCTGGGACAGTGTTAACCTTAGTAATGCAAACCAATGACAGATAGCAACAACCGCATCATCCACAGCACAGTGTCAACCCGTGTCATACACACACATGAGCACTCAAGTTCCATAATGTGTGTAGTACAATACATACTGGCCAGCAATAGAAACTATGGAGTGTTAACACTGGCCGATACAGGGCATGTCACCCTGCCCATGTTTCCAATATGCATGTACATGCAGACAGTGCACCTCCACCATGTTCACAAATGGACACCTGCAAACATGTGTTGCACACACCACACACTTACTGTCCACTGTATAGCACATGCTGACACAACTAATCACATCAGCCAAGTGGCACATGGGCAAACAAAATGCAATTGGAATAAACTCTGGTGAAAACAATACAACACTGCTAATTACAGCTTTAATGCATCATGCCTGCTCAGCTACACCTTCAAGGATATCATTACACTTTACTGCTGACAACATGCTACACATCCAACCATTGCTATACTTTATTAAAGTCACCCTGTGCATCAGCACCATATTAGCCTGTTCCTGCATCAATGTTACAGATGACAGGAGGTGGCACAGGTTTCATCATATGCACAGGGTGTGTTGTTGGTTTGCCAGAGGCCTACACTGAGCCATACAATCTATATGTGTCTGTGAGTGTGTGTGTGTGAGGGCCATGAGTACTGTTAAGGGGCAATGTTGATGTCATGTGTGTGGGTATGTGTTTGCCCTAGGTTTCTGGTTTATGTGTGTGTGGCTGCATGCACACAGTTCCACCATGTGGCTGCCATATACGGGGATTTGTGAGACAGCTACAGACTGTACCTGGCAGGCTTTACACATCACCGTCTCTGGCCACAGATACAGAACCTGTGCCTGGCAGAGGTGCTACAGACAGTATCAGGTACTAATCCAGACTGGGTACTATCCGAAGAGGTTGACATATATCCACTGGATCCAGGTCCCTGCTGGGACTGGCCAAAGCCACGTGCATGTGGTCTGCTAGGACGGTCTATTGACAGCCCCCCCAACATTGCTGGAGCTGTTACTGGCACTACGGGAGCGGCTGTGCCTTGCTGGATGTCCACGGTGACCTCCAGCTGGTGATGTTGCTGGCATACATCCACATCCACATCTCAACCATCCCGCACTGTCCTGACACATGGACATGACATTGTGGAGGACATCCAATGTCTCACCCCAACGTCTATCAATGACCTCAGAGTAGTTACATATGGCACTTGCTAGGTCATGGATACTGTCATTTACAGAGGTGTAATGAGTCATCTGTGCCCTTAGCCCCTGTCTGGTGTACCGCTCCATTCATGTCTGTGCCTCCATGACAGCCTGGAACATGCGTGTGGTAGAAAGAGGTGTGGCATGTCTGCCAGGGTCATGATGACCAGCAGTGCTCTGACGAGAACCCCTGGGCATCTGCCTATGTGGTACCATTCCAGACATCTTGCTATGGCTGCTGTGTCCTGGTACATGTGCCATAGATACCACACTGTCCTGGCCAGTGCCAACCGTACACTGTCCCTCAGCTAAGGCCAATGGTTAAGATGGATGTACAGGCAGTATGACTGTGTGAATGGATGGGGTGGAAACTTGTGTACTGTCAACTGGTGGCCCAACAACAGACCCTGACAATCCTGCCTGTGCCTCAACACACCTATCCTCATCATCACTGTCTGTCTCAGTGACATCAGGTTCCCTGCTGTACTGAACCAGCCCCACTTCGCCACCTGTGAGAGGAAAACAGGAAACACACGTTAAGGCCTGAACATGACTTCAGACCACATGCACACATGCAAACATGCGCACATGCACACATGCACACATGCACACACACAAAACTACACTCCTCCCAAAAGCAGACACACACAACACCAGCAATCACAGAATATACACAATAGCAGGTGATGTTGGGGTACAGTATCACAAGCAAAACAATCATATCACACATGTCAGCATGGAGGACATGTGTTGCTCAACAGCATGCAGTGCAAGTGTAGTCAGTCCTTGTTACTAACAGTATACATGGCTCTGATGCATGTGTGTTGTTATTACGTGATGGCCCTCCCCCTGGAATGCAATGCATTCATGGACACAACATTGCTGTGCAGGTATTCATAACCCTGTGATGTACTGTGCACCATAACTCACAGGTGTACATACCATTGCTGGATGTGTATCTGTGTGTCAGATAGGTATCCAATGCTGATTACAACCTCTGTGTCTTTAGCAAATAATTGTGGACACATTTTAGCACATGCATGATGAGTATTCACACATCATCAGTGGTGCATGGATAATTGATGGAATACCATTTGGCCACATACCCAATGTACGGTACTTATGGTGAGTGTAGATCATATTGTGGACATGCCAGTCTCATTCATGACATGGCATGCTAAAGCACAACTGCATATTTAAACACTACACACACCCAATATGTGTCTTATGACCTAGCCACTCAATAGCATCACAAGACATATATGTGTCAGTTGTGCAAATGATGATTGGTATGTATACTGTTTAGAGGTGCATATGTGTGCACACATGCATCATTATGGTGTGTAGCAATGACAGCTATGTGTAGCACTGTGGTTACAATAACTGGATGGGGTATAGTACCATAGGCCATCATCATGAAGCATCAGGTTGTCACTCAAGGCTACAAATGTTTCACAAACAAGCACTAATCATGCTGTGCCAGAACTGTACTACCTTGGCTAAATTCACTATTACACAACCAGTTGTTACGTGAGTTTGTAGGGAGGCCAATAAGGAGCATTCCCTGACATGAATGTGTAGTGTGTTGCCGATTGTTAAATGCCCCAGGATAGGCCTCTACCCCTCAGGTATATTATGTGTAATGTGTGGATGAGATTGTGGATACTGGAGTGTGTCTTTACAGAGGGTTTGGGAATCCTTTATGTGTAGCATGTTAAAATGCTCTGCATATGACATATATGTTTATGTTATGTGCATGTTGAGTGCCAACTGTGCCTATCCAATGGTCACTACAATCTAGCCACATTTGTTTGAGATGGTCTGGGTATTGCTTGTGTTTGAGGCAACTAATCACATTAGTGAGATGTGCGTGCTCTTACACTAAACATGCACAGCATGCATTATGTGTAGGTGGGTTACATGTGTACAAGGCCTACACCTTAACTTTGACATGCACTTTTTATTTACAATAATAAATGTAAAACACACTCACCAGCATCTGTCCACTGCCTTGATGTCACCCCAGAGGGGAATACATAGAGATGAGACAGTTTGTCAGTGGCCACAACTGTGGCATTGCTACTGTGTCTTTGCAATCTTACAGTACAAGAGTTTACATTCACAGGGCTACAGATTATGTTCCAAATGATCAGTATTGCACAATAACAGGCTCCACATTTTTGAACGACATACTCCACATCTCACACATGCATTATCTACCAATACAGATAACAGTAGTCTACAGATATGCCATGTTACCTACATGCTCCATGTGTGCTTGCTGGGTGGCTCCAACCTCCATCATGGTGTATGTCTGCTGCTGTTGTGCAGGTGCCACCAGGCTCATGAGCAACTCCTCCATTCTGGTGAAGGGGGGATGAATATTAACGCCACCCTCTGTTGCAAGGTGTTGTCTATGCACATCAGCGGCATGCTGATGGACATGTCTGAGAAGATCACTGCAGTGGTGGCGTACCTGCTCATATGTCCGGTTATGCAGGCCTACCTCATTGACCCTGTGGACAACATCTTGCCACATTGCAGTACGCTCCTGCTGGTCCTGGCTGGTTCATGAGAACATGAGACGGTAGTGCTGAATCATACTGCTAGTAATGATATCATCTTCAGCACTCCTGTAACTTGGGTTTCTGTGGTGGGCCATGATCCCTGGAAGACATAAATACAAAAATATGTCTGAGCAAGTCATATGGCACATTTAACGTTATACAGTACAGATATTACTGAACTGCCATATATAGCATCCTATAAGCTAACCGAGAATGAAACACTGTAACAGCCACTTATCACTGCTCATCCCACAACTGCTTGAAAGTGCCTTGCTCACTCTCTATCTAGTGAACTATGTTCTGCACAGCAACAAAATAAAATCACTATATAAGACTATACACGAGTACCTGGAACACTGTATGCAACACGATGCGCCACCTAGCCACAGCAGATATACATCAAGCTGATGTGTAAAGAAATATATCATCCATCACTATCAGTGTAACGTCCAGTAAATGTATTACTATTATACCACACAACTTGTTAATGCCAGACCTGTGGCCAAAATATGTGCACAATTTGGAATATAGGTCACATACTGCTGTAGTACACTATGAATGTTGCTAGATATGTAGTTATATGTATTACCACATATATGTCAAAGGACATGTTACAGACATACCCACACACACATATCAGACATAATTACAGGACACAAAGGTATGACAACCCAGATAAACTTTCAGTGTGTACTATACAGTACTGTGTGTCAGTACTTACACAACCTTAATCTTGAGAAATGTAATCTGTGATGAATACAGGGACCACACAAAACAGTGGATGCAAGCAATGTGGACATACACCATACTTTGCTGTACAGGCCCAGAGCTTCAATTAGTACTACAGTACACACAGGATTTACATTCAACATCGGTACCAATCAATAATCATAGATGTAGTGCTTGAGCCTCTAATGACACACCCTAGTTAAAACCAAGTGACTTAATCACATTGTATGCAATAGCACTTGTTCTGCCTAGCAACAGAATACACAGCTTTTGCTAGGATCAAAGCAAGGACCCATGATACCATAACATAAACAGTTTCCCACTAAGCTATCCCACAGATACATATCTTTGACTTATTCACAAACATATTGACCATCACAGTCAGTCAACAGTACAGAGAATCTATTGCAACAAGTAGATGTAGGTGTGTATGAGTAGATATATATATATATATATATATATATATATATATATATATATATATATATATATAGATACATATACACATCCATTTGTCTACATATGCATATATATGTAGGCACATATACATTTCACCTTTCATAGTGAGAATATCAGTTATACAAAGGATGTAAGGTGTACAGTAAGGTAATAAAATTGCATAGTCTTGGGATAAATGCATTGAAGGTGTTCACAGCCCAGGTAGCTTTAGCAGGCCTTACTGGCTTCAACATTGCAAACTGAACAAACCACCCACAGTGTTTATCCACTACATGTCATATACCAGCATTGTATGCTGTCTTGTTTGTCACACACTAAAACCTGCATACAAATATGTGCATACTAACCTTCACCAACATATATATCTCCCCCTCCGCAAACAGTTGCAATATGTCCCCTGCTCTATGCACATATACAGATGTGAATATATATGACACATATATATTTCTCGGTATGTGTGTGGCATACACACACATGCTCCACACTGTTGTAAGTTCCTGGATCTCACAGCTGAACTGTTGGGACTTGCTGCAACACAAACAGGTGTCACATATGAACACAGACTAACATTGGGAGGGGTATATATGGAAACAGATGCTAGATAAGCATACTAGTCTGCTACAGCAGTTGCCAATGCTAAGTTACACTTTAATATGACTATCATGCATGCGTTGTTCTGTCACACCCATATTTATATAATGTCAGCACTAATCCCCCCAACAGCCATTGGCCACACTACTCTACAGAACACAGATAACATGGATCAGATCTCTGACATTTAATGCTGAGCTACACATTTCACAGGTATGTCCCACTGCTCACAGGTACACACAGTATTGTCCACAGCAGTAGTTAAGCAGAACATCTGTGCATAAAGAAGTACTGCTGCCACATATGAATGTTTCACATTATGTAGACTATTCTTCAATAACATCTACTACATGCCAGTAAATACATATGTGTCACATACCTTTCCTTTGTATAATTTGGTAATATTTCTGTTTCCTTTTCTCTGTTTCTCTCTCTCTCTCTCTCTCTCTCTCTCTCTGTCTCACTCTCTCTCTCTGTCAGTCTCTGCAATAGAGTGATTTAGTTTGTTGGCAGCGATTGCAGCCTGCTTTTGTAGGAATTTGCACATGAGCATGTGATGGCCTCTGCACCAATTAGGGGCCACCATTTGCTAATTGCATGCAGCCTGCTGTGTACTAATTGCAGTAATCACTGTCATAGCAACCCAGTACTATAAATTGCTGACTCATGTAGGTGTGGCCCTTTTAGCTTTCCAAGATGGAGATCATCCTTGTTTGGTGTGGACATCATTGTTTAAGACAGAAGGTTGGTATATTTCTTATATCAGAAGCCAGGGGTGTAGGCAGAGATTTACATTTTCTACTGAGACCTAATGGTGCTGCTTCCAGTACCCACTTGTCAGTGTAGAAATGTACTCACCGCTCAAAATGCTACCCCAGGATACATGGAAAGATGTACTTTCTTTTCAACTGTTACAATTAACTGCCATACAAAGCTAGTTATAGAGATGTATTCCTTTGGCACAAGAATTGTTTGTGAACTGCTATACTGTGAATATTCATTTACTCAATTCTAAACAGTTTGTGCTTTTTTAGTGTTGACATTAGCACAAGCTGCTCAGTAAAACTGGACACATTTCAGTACTGTGAGTCTGCTTACCTACATCCTTGGTAGACCCTGCACACACAGGTATATTCTACATTTGGGTAGGGTTGCAGAAGTACAGACAGCGTAAGTAGTATTGTGTGGATTTTATCTTGCTGGACTTACACGGTTGCTGTGTACATGTTAGTTTATCAAAGCAAGTAGTCTGTCTGTGTAACTCCCAACTGTGGACTTATCCACATGATAGCCAGAGAATAGTCTGCTATTTTTTGTCTGTGCACCATACAGGTCTTTTCAGCTATAGAGCAATGGCATTCTTACAGTTGGTTGCTACCAGTACATGTCTACATCCATTTGTATTTCAGTGTTGTATTCTTACATAAGGGTATGCTTCTGAAACTATGCTTCCAAAGCTATTTGCACAGTATGTAACAGCAGAAAAGCTAATATGCCTCTGTGTTTCTGCCTCTGCCAGACCTCTCAACCAATCAGGTACATATTTGAACAGACTCAGGGAAAAGTCAAGAAAAAGTCAGGGACAATCAGGGACACCTTTAAAATATTAATGCCATTAAGTTGAAACATTGAGAGAATCAGAGCATGTGAATTAATACACCTTTTCTGAAGTAAAAGAAGTGTCTAACTCTTAATTATTGTCATTATTCATGAAGTGTAATTCACCACCTTTCTGCCCAAAGTCAGTAGTTTTAGGAGGGATTCAGATGGACAGAGCTAAAATTTGTGTCAAAATCAGGGACATCCCTGAATATTAGGGAGAGTTGGGCGGTATGGCCTCTGCACTAAACAGATATGCCAGTGTTTGTCCTGCTGTGATACTGTGTGGGGTTTTAAGTGATAGTGTAACATTATTTCCTGCTAGAATGGCTGCTTCTCTTATCACAGTCATGTAATGTAATCCAACAACAACTGTTGGTCAACATCCACAGATCAAGTTGTGTGGTATGGTATTCCTAATTTTCCTTTCCATTCACTCATTCTGATGCATGATATAATTATTTAAGCACCAGCTCAATGTATATCTACTGTGGTTTAGTGATACTTCATGTCATGTAGTGTGTGTAAGGTCCAAGGTTCGAGACTTACAGAGGTGATTTATTTTGCTCCTGAGCAGAACAAGGGCCCTCACATACAGAGTGACTAAGGCACTTTTAAGCAGTTGTAAGCAGATTTGCGTGGGTTTGCGCATTGCTGTGCATTGCTGAGCCAAGCGCAAACAAGCGCAAACCCACGCAAACCCGCTCACTACTTTTTAATAGTGCTTACTCCCGCTCACCCCCGTGCTAATTTCTTTGAAAGAAAAGAAAAATGGGGAGATAGGAAAGTGGTGAGAAAGGGGCACAAAAATGGAAACACAGTATGGAGAATAGCTTGGGATGTGCAGGGCAGGTGTTGGGAAGGTCCATAGCCACCCATTTCTTCAACAGCAACAGCTGTGCATATGCAATAAATTTTGAGGTATATATGAACCCTTTAACCCCTGAGAGAGGGGTGAGGACAACAAAGTATGTTGTAATGCCAATTAAATAACATTGCATGTGTCCAGTGGACATGTGTGCAAAATGGGCAGCTATGTATGGGGCGTAATTTTTTTTGTGAGCAGATTGCCCTTTTTTTTTCAGGTGAGTGTGAAATGTGGGGTAGGGGAAGTAGATATATTTGGGGAGGTAGGTTGGGGAGGTAAACAGACAAGACAAACAAGATGCATACAGGGGTGGTATATGACACATGTGGTGGGTGAACACCTTTGATGGGGAGGGATGTTTGGAAATCGCAAGCCCATGAGCCCCCAGATGGAAACAGTGGGACTGAGGTCCCCACCCATGGGCAGTCAGTACTGCACCTTCATGGCCCAGAGGGTGGCTGTGCTTGGGGGTGTGTAGGATGGGCATGCTGACCCAGGAGTTGTGCCACTCGGGCCTCCAGCTGGCATAGAGGTTCTGCAACAGAATGATCAATCTCTCTATGCACCACAGCCCAGACCATTCGAAGGGTAATAGGTGCCCCTCCACCCATGCTTGCACAGGGGGACTGAGCCCCATCCCCTGCAGCGCTTCCACCCGAAGATGGCACAGGGCCAATGGAGGAGGAAGTCCCAGGCTGGGCACCAGGTTTGCTGGTGCCAGGTGCCATGGCCAGCTGGGGTGGAACAGGGGGTCCACTGGGACCAGCCTTCCCATACGAACTATGTTTTGGAGAGTTTAATAAAGATATGGGTTAGTAACAATCAACAGCATTCCCAATTAGTTATAACAGCATGCAGAAGTATTCCCATTAAAACAACACACCAGAATTTCAACAGTTGAAAAGCAAGCATAACACATGCATATATAGAACATTAGTGGACATTACAACAGCATGCAGGTTGAATTGATGGCAACAGGCCACCAATATTGTGGCATTTTAACAGGGCACATGGATAGAAATAAATGCAAATATTTATAAACCAATAAGGCATATGTCCCAACAAATGTTTTGAGATTAGACATACCGACTGAGGTGTGGAATTGCATTTTTATGCACATACAGTAGGGTGGGAAAAGATAGCTTAATTAACAACTTCTATATCCTTCTAGTTTTCACTACATTCCTATTAACTGCAGTTATATGTCCCTTACATGTATTATTACACTACACAATGTCCTTATATTGTGCAATTAGATTTTGCTAGATCATTATATACATGAGCTGTATCTTACATACAAACTGTCCAAGATGCAGATGCTACTGCAACATATTTTGAGAATTGCTCACACACACTACTGCTAAGATGGTACACTGACAGCTCTACTTTCATATAATTATCTAGATATGTTCAGGTGAAAGTATCAGTTATATGTTAACAGCTCCCTACATTTCTGGCAGCACACTGATATTTCTGGGGAACGCAATACCAAGCTACTCATGTGCCAGATTAACCTGTACATGCTGGCCAAGAACCAACAGTTGAGGGCTGTACATATGCATACAAGATACTGGTACTCCCTTCATCCACGTTATATGGGCCTACCCAAGTGTGGGTTGACACTGCTTAATACAACACTACTATTTGTAGAATGCAACAGTACAACAACATATCAAAGAAAATGACACAGACACACTCCATGAATCATACATTTATTAAAGGATTATTACACCTTTATTTATTGGGTTAAAAAGACTTTTTGAAGGCTCTCTCATTTATTTTATATAACAGTACATGCAGAATAATTACTAACCTGCCTCATGATGCAGCCTTTACAGCCTATCTTCATGGGTTTGCTGGTTCATAGCCCAGACACCTGCAGCTGTGAAGTAAATGCAGTGATATTGAGACATACCTATCCATAGTATAGACAAGCATAGCAATTCTTAACTACTTAATACAATGGATGCTTACTCAGTACTTGGGCATTAGGCATTGTATGGGATTTCTGGATCCACTGGTCCAGTTGATCCTCCCTACATCACTTCAGGTCAGAATAATGGTGCCTGAGCTGCTCACCAGTATGAGGAACACCAGTGGCACTGGTGAGATCATGGGCAAGACTGTTCCAGGCCTCCGTTTTATATTGGATTCCCTGGTACTGGCCCTGCAGGAGTCTTTCCTCATGATTGTGGACAAGGAGCCAAACCATTACTTTGGACTCCTGGATGCCCCAACGTTGCACTCTAAATTGAGTGCCTTCACCAACACCAGCCATGCTGACTGGAAAAGGAAGCTACAACCAGTTATAGTAAGTATTCCCACCTGTGGAGCTTAAATATGCCTCATTTCCTGCACTTATTTGTGATTGGCCAGTTTTGGAAAACTCAGCTGTAGGCACGCCTGCTTAGCTGATGTTGGCAATGTTTAAAATTCCTTTGATAGATATGGTTGAAAGTGCATGTTTGTGAAATGCTGTCATGGCTTAGTGGTTAAGTACTGTGACTATAGTGCACAGTATCCTGAGTTCGAGCCCTGTCCTGCTGGCCAGACCTGACTGGTTAAGGTACAGTAAAGGAGGTGTGAGCATGTTTAACCATCTTTGCTCAATGTTACTCGACGTTGCTCGAAGTTATGCTGGTTAGCGCAGTGCGCAGCTCCACGCAAATACATTGTGGTTGCGCTGGTTAGCGAGGTGTGCAGCTACACACAATTGTATTTAAATATGCTCAATAATGGTAAAATGTGCTTAGCAGTGCTTTATATTGCTTAAAATAGGGTACTCATGTTTCAGAATGCATAACAATTTCACCTTCATCTATATATATAATTCGTTCACTACTACATTTAACATTTCAATGCTTTTTACAAAACTTATACATAAAAAATGTTAGGAAATATTTTTTTATACAGATTTTCCATAGAAAATGGAATGTGCAGTAATGGGACTCAAACCGGGAATGCCTCCGGTTTGCACAAAGGCTCTAACCACTACGCTATTGCTATTTTGCTTAATATGCATATATTTTTCTTATTATCCTCTAACTAACCTCTAACATTCAAAGACTAATCTAGTCTTACACGGAAGATTAGTAAATCTGGGGGATAATTTTTCAAATTCTGACAAGAGTTAAAAAGTGATAATAATTTTTTTGAAAAACATGCACAGAAAGAATACAGTAGGAGAAAAAATGAATACTTTCTTGAAAATGGAAAGGACGAATGCATCTATTTCGATTTACGTAATGCCCTTTTGCGAATGTCTGAATGTGCATTAGAGAATATACTGCATTTTTACAGTGCAGTGGGTGTGTTGCTCATCTCCAGACATTGTAACACACTCCCTGCACTGATTCAATAACTGTGTTACACGGCTCTCCCTCTGTAATGAGCCTTCATTAATATGCATGGTGCGTTACCAAGGGGATACCGACTACATGGCCATGATATCTTCCATGTAAGCTTTACATTATGCTTACATGGATTTTATTAACTCTGGGGGAGAAACCAAGCCATCATATGAATGCAGTACCCATTTTACCAATGGAGCAAGACATTCCAAGATTTGATTACTGCTTTTATATGAGCATGTTCCTGATACTAGAGACACTCATTCTAATTGCCTTATGCCTCATTTGCACTAGGGGCACAATCTTATTATGCCATAAAGTGCACCTTATCATATCTTATTGCCTGCTTTTAATATTTGGTGAATAGCAAACAGATGCTACAATATTAGCTACTTCAAACCTGGAATGACAGCTTGCTTTTATATCAATGTTTGTCTTGGGTTTCCAATGCACCCTGCATTATGCCATTTTAGTAGGATCCTGCTTAGCTCTGTAAATTACCTTCACATGATAAGACTTCATGCTGGTATTCATTACTGTTGCCATTTCTAAGCTAGTAACTTGTGTGGCAGGCATACTTTTCTTAACAAGCTGAATTTATGACAAAGATTAATGTACTGAGGAGATGAATGCCTGGTCCAAAATGAATAGCACAGTTAGAACTTTAAACTTTGGCAGTTATGTGATTAACCATGTGCATTTGACATTCTGATACCAGATTACACAACAGTGGGGATCAGAAAATGTACCCTTTTCTTTACTGCAGTACCATCTCAAAGTTGGAATATATAATTTGCAGGGGGTGTGGGGGATGCAAGGGGGCTTGCCCCCTGCAAAACTGTGAATACTTGTGCTGCAGATGTACATATATATGGCAGCTTAAGCAAAAATGCCTGAATGGCAGTTACGCAAAACTTTAAAAAGTATAGCTTGTCCATATAATTGATTTTGACCACTACCATAATCTTTCACTGTGATTATAAGGGATAATTTATTGTCACTTTGGTTGAAAAGCATAGGGATTAAAAAAAAAAATGAAACATATCATAACAGATGCAGTTTGAGAGTTATTATATAACCAGGAAGTCAACTAAACACTGCCAGACCACGCGAATGCTTCATAGTACTCGTTCGGCTACTTAGACAGTAACGATCAAAAACACATCATAAAATAAGTGTCCAACATTTATAATACTTAGAAATTTTGAAAATGGCATTCATTTTCAACAGTATGATAAAAAAATATTTTGAGATTCCATTTTTTGATAGTAAACCTTTATGTGTGTGTATACACACACACACACACACACACACACACACACACACACACACACACACACACACACACACACACACATATATAGATAGGTAGATAGATAGATAGGTAGATAGATATAGATATAGATATAGATATAGATATAGATATAGAAATAGCTATAGATATAGATATATGGATATATATATATATATATAGATATATAGATATATAGATATAGATGTAATGGATACTGAGATCTCCATACTTCAGAGAAAGGTGAATATTCCAAGAAATGGAAATTTCAGGTTTAATATATGTACGTCCATTTTTTAACTATTCAGTCTGCTTGTTTCAGGACTCATCTAGCAGGTCCTGACATTTCAAATGGTTACCAATAAACCAGCTCCTTCTTGGTATGTGTATTTTGCCAAAGGAAAAATTTTGTAAATAAAGTGTTTTGTGGTCTGCATATTTAGGAGTCACTAACACTATGTTATCTACTTACTCTAGTAAAAAACAAGGTCTGTTTATTCATCTGAATGTGATTTAATGTAGTCAAAAGCTTATGTAGCTGTGTCTTCAGCATTAAAATAATCAAAGAAGGGGACAATGGGCAACCTTGTCTAACACCTGTTGCTACCAGGAAGAAAAGGATGTTGAATGCCTATTAAAACCAATAACACATTGTGTTCCACAGTAATTGATTTTAATCTGGGTTACATATTGTTCAGATAAGCCACATTACCTTAACAACATAAACAAACATTTTCTATTTAGAATAAATAAAACAAACTAGGAGCAACGCAATGAAGGGTAAATGATCCAGAGTGTACCAACTCCTTTCCACCAAGAATTTTCTTCGAAACACGACAGTCCAAAATGTTCAAAACAAGAAGTTTAATTCATGTGCACAACATCAAAGATGGTAAGCGCTTTCGCAAATGCTTCATCAGACCAATCAATAATTAGCACAGCAGAGTTTAAATCATGAAGCAGGCGGGAAAAGCCACAACAGTTCATCATTTTTAAAGCTATACACTTCCATATTAAAAATATATATATATGTATACATTTAAAATAAAACCAATAACATACATTCTTATTGGTGATACTATTAAAAAACAAAGCTCAATGTTCTTAAAACTTCATTAAGGAAGAAACATATCATTTAAGAAAGGACAAAATATATGTGCATAAATCTGCTTCAGTGTAACTAGTGACAGCGAAGCATACAAATATAAATATGCTTACTTCTCCCATCTATTACATATTAAAAATATATATTAATGCAGCGTATGGGAAACATATAATGTGCCACAAATATATATGCACCTTACTAGAAACAATTCCAAGTGGTTGGATAAATATAACTTCAGTTCAGAGACTAACATCAGCACCTATAAGGCATGAAAATTCTGGGCTTGTTTATTCATATCTTAAGTCTCCTAGCCTTCAAATAGGGTTTACTTTCTATAAACTGTAAACTGCACAAATCCCCTTTTCTAATTGATTCATATATTCTTTCTAATATCCTAAACTTAAAAATATGGTCTGGACCAAACTCACCCGTGTTTGGCCAGTGTGGAGTACCCTTCCTAATACGCGTGTGTTCGTGTTCCGCATTCTATCTCTAAGGCATCTGTTTTTTTGCCAACATAGAATCACGGAACACACATACAAACAACCAAATAGACCACATTTCGACATACAGTTACTTGCACGAACATTGAAATGTCAAAACCACTAGGGTGGACAAAGGTGGACTCTGGATCTATATATGAACAGAAATTACAATGTTGGCATAGAACTGTGCAAAGTGGAGTCTCTGTCTCATCATGTAACTTAACTCTGGGATAGCATAAAAGGCTCTTCAAGTTCTTTCTGTTCTTATATACAAATCTGGGTCTATCCCCTACCACATCTCTAATAGCTGGATCTACCGACAAAACATGCCAGTGCTTACTTATAATATCCTTGATGTTACCTACATCCTTCGTATAGTAAACAGGACAGGTAACTTCTCTCAGTGCTTGGCCCCCTCCATCCTCATATGTTCCCAACTCTTCAGATCTATTTGAAAAATAAGGCGCAGCTCTTCCTACCCTCAAAATGTGCATATCTAGCATACCTGCTGATAGATCTTGCTCAGTATAGCCTCTATTTCTTAACATAGAGGTCAGGGTGTCCAATTCTGAACTATAGCACTCTTCTATTGGGTTATACCTAGAGGCACGCATTGCCTGGCCCCGAACTATATTTTTGTAAATGTAGCCAGGATGCATACTATCACGGTGTAGCAAGGAATTTCTATAACAAAAGATTTTCTATACAACCCAGTGTTCACTATACCCCCTTCCAATTTTTCTACATAAATGTCAAGAAAAGGTAATTTAGACTTAGATGACTCAACAGTGAACTTCAGAAAATCCGTGGAGCTATTCATATCTCGTGTAAATTCCATTAATTCCTCTGCTGACCCATTCCACAGGAAAGACAAATCATCTACAAACCACCTGTAGAATGGGGCACATTTACTATAGAGATAATTAGTGAACATGTGTCTTGTTTCCAATAGAGGCTAGAAATAGAGGCTATACTGAGCAAGATCTATCAGCAGGTATGCTAGATATGCACATTTTGAGGGTAGGAAGAGCTGCGCCTTATTTTTCAAATAGATCTGAAGAGTTGGGAACATATGAGGATGGAGCACTGAGACGTTACCTGTCCTGTTTTACTATACGAAGGATGTAAAACATCAAGGATATTATAAGTAAGCACTGGCATGTTTGGGTAGATCCAGCTATTAGAGATGTGGTAGGGGATAGACCCAGATTTGTATATAAGAACAGAAAGAACTTGAAGAGCCTTTTATGCTATCCCAGAGTTAAGTTACATGATGAGACAGAGACTCCACTGCACAGTTCCATGCCAACATTGTAATTTCTGTTCATATATAGATCCAGAGTCCACCTTTGTCCACCCTAGTGGTTTTGGACATTTCAATGTTCGTGCAAGTGGTAACTGTATGTCGATTAATGTGGTCTATTTGTGTACTGTGTGTTCCGCATTCTATGTTGGCAAAACGAACAGATAGAATAGTGATGAACACAGATATGAATATTAGGGGAATGGTTACTCCACGCCAATGCCCTACCAAGCAGTGAGTTTGGTCCAGACCATATTTTTAAGTTTAGGATATTAGAAAGAATATATGAATCAATTAGAAAAGGGGATTTGTGCAGTTTAACAGAAACTAAAGAAAGTGATTGGATAATTAAACTCAGATCGGACAAACCACCTGGCTTAAATGGTACCTCTGATCTGAAGAGTTGGGAACATATGAGGATGGAGGGGGCCAAGCACTGAGAGACGTTACCTGTCCTGTTTACTATACGAAGGATGTAGGTAACATCAAGGATATTATAAGTAAGCACTGGCATGTTTTGTCGGTAGATCCAGCTATTAGAGATGTGGTAGGGGATAGACCCAGATTTGTATATAAGAACAGAAAGAACTTGAAGAGCCTTTTATGCTATCCCAGAGTTAAGTTACATGATGAGACAGAGACTCCACTTTGCACAGTTCCATGCCAACATTGTAATTTCTGTTCATATATAGATCCAGAGTCCACCTTTGTCCACCCTAGTGGTTTTGGACATTTCAATGTTCGTGCAAGTGGTAACTGTATGTCGATTAATGTGGTCTATTTGGCCGTTTGTACTGTGTGTTCCGCATTCTATGTTGGCAAAACGAACAGATGCCTTAGAGATAGAATGCGTGAACACACGTACCATATTAGGAAGGGTACTCCACACAATGCCCTGGCCAAACACGTTGGTGAGTTTGGTCCAGACCATATTTTTAAGTTTAGGATATTAGAAAGAATATATGAATCAATTAGAAAAGGGGATTTGTGCAGTTTAACAGAAACTAAAGAAAGTGATTGGATAATTAAACTCAGATCGGACAAACCACCTGGCTTAAATGGGAAAGTCCCCATTAAACCCTATTTGAAGGCTAGGAGACTTAAGATATGAATAAACAAGCCCAGAATTTTCATGCCTTATAGGTGCTGATGTTAGTCTCTGAACTGAAGTTATATTTATCCAACCACTTGGAATTGTTTCTAGTAAGGTGCATATATATTTGTGGCACATTATATGTTTCCCATACGCTGCATTAATATATATTTTTAATATGTAATAGATGGGAGAAGTAAGCATATATATATTTGTATGCTTCGCTGTCACTAGTTACACTGAAGTAGATTTATGCACATATATTTTGTCCTTTCTTAAATGATATCTGGGAGGATGGCATAATGGTTAAAGTGCTTACCTTGCAGACACAAGGTGCACGGTTTGATTCTCACATGGGGTAACTGGCAAGGCTTAAAATGGCCCACAAGGGCAGTTAGCCTAGTACTAACCTATGAACTAACCTATAACCTATATGTTTCTTCCTTAATGAAGTTTTAAGAACATTGAGCTTTGTTTTTTAATAGTATCACCAATAAGAATGTATGTTATTGGTTTTATTTTAAATGTATACATATATATATATTTTTAATATGGAAGTGTATAGCTTTAAAAATGATGAACTGTTGTGGCTTTTCCCGCCTGCTTCATGATTTAAACTCTGCTGTGCTAATTATTGATTGGTCTGATGAAGCATTTGCGAAAGCGCTTACCATCTTTGATGTTGTGCACATGAATTAAACTTCTTGTTTTGAACATTTTGGACTGTCGTGTTTGAGAAAATTCTTGGTGGAAAGGAGTTGGTACACTCTGGATCATTTACCCTTCATTGCGTTGCTCCTAGTTTGTTTTATTTATTTTATTGGACTGTGGCTCTATCTAGGAGCATTAACTCCAAGTGGAACTCTCTTTGTATTATTTTCTATTTAGAAGTCAAGCACTTAGTTGCATTGTAACTGAACAAATAATCTACTTCCATCCAAAACCTAGAATTACATGAAGATATGATTAGTTTTAAAGTTTTATGGTCAGTGTTATTTTCCTTGCAGGGTCAAAAATACTTCTGTGGAAATATTTTTTTATCAAGTTATAGTACAAGCCTGTAATTAATAGCGTTTTCCATGATTTTAGAATCCTAACTTGAAAAATGCAATTATTTTGTAATGTTCAATATCTTGATGTGACTTACTTTCTTTGTTAAGGAAAGTTATCTTATTATCATTTCTAGCATCAGATAATGTACTTTTTATTCTGGGATAGTCAGATAATTGAACACCTTAATTAATATAGTTATTAAATAGTTATTTCTATATATATATATATATATATATATATATATATATATATATATATATATATATATATATATATAAAACAACAATAAATCCATCTGGGCCAGCAGGTTTAAAGCATTCTAAAGATTCTAATGTTCTTATTCATTCTTGTTTAGAAATCAGGTCTGGACTAGCTTTCTATATGGCACATCTATTTATGGGAATCCATATCTTGGTAGAAAGTCTGAACATATATGATTTAACTGATCATCAAGTTCAAGGACACTGCCATTCTCATTTATTTCCCACATTTAATTCCTTGTTGTAAGTTCTTGTGCTTGACTGGATAATGTTACAACAGACTGGTCTCCTAATGCTAATGCTAATGCTAATGAAACAAACCGTTCTTTTTTTAAAAAATAGTGCAGCTCTAATGACCTTTTCCCTAACACTTTTAACTGTCATACTTTTATGTTCTCTTCATATGCCAATAGTAAACATTTGAAATTAAGTTCTGTTTGAATCTTTATCTCTTTTATGTTGTGTATTATATTAGTTCCATATTATTTCTATTGACTAAAAAGCTTGTCATTTAAACTATTTTATTGCATATTAATTAGTGCTATTGATTGGCTATGGTTTTCATAATAATCTGTAACCAATCTTTCTTGACTTATTTGACAGCTTCAGTCTCCTGTAATATAAATGAAGGAATAGCCCTCTTCACATAGCTATTTTTTGGTGAATTCAATTCCACTTTCAGTAAAGTACCTCGGTGATCAAATGCATGGTGAAAAGCATGTTTCCACCAAAACAGATGATCCCCAGAATTCAATAAAATATGTGTAGGCTTCATGTAGAGCCTACATGAAATGTACAGGTGTACAGTGCCACGGTTATCCATCGGCAGAGTGCCATGCATATTAATCATTGCGCGTTGCTGAGGCATATCACAGTGACATGGATACTGAATCCATGTATGCAGCAGTGTAGTGTCCTGTTGATGTGGATTGTCCAGGAAAGTCATGAACAGATGTTATGTACAGGATAATATACATATCTGTAATCTACCTGGGTAGTCTAGAAATATGTGTGTGCTTGTAATTTTGTTTTTCTTTTATTGCATGTTTGTGTGTCATGGCATGGAGCACGGCAATGCCGAGCTGAACTTAGACATACACAGCTCACACCTGCCAGACATCTAAAAATAGAAACCGGATGTAATTAATTATTTATTTGAATGCTCATTTGTGCAGCATGGGGCACAGCAATGCTGAGCTGCACTTACATGTGCACAGGTGACATTTGCCAGACATCTAAAAACAGAAGCCGGATGTAATCAATGTTGTGCTGTATACCATGTTTTAATATCATGAATGTCCATTTGTGTGGTGTGGAACAGTGCTTAGCAATGCTAACAGTTAGCTTAGTAGTATATGTGAAGGTATACTAGCTTTTATGCTATCCATGTATCTGAATAGGTAGAGTCACAATCTAGAGTGTAGTTGGCCCCGGGTTCAAGTCCCCAGCAGTCATAGCTCTTTTATACAATTATTGCTGTGAAAATGTGTCAGCTTACTTAAAGGGCAGTTTAATGTAAAAACATTTTTTTCATTTGAAAAAGCTGCATGGTGCTAAGCACTGCTTAAACATGATTAACAGCCACTCCTGTCTGTGCATTGCTAAGCTTCACAAAAACAGGGCTGTGAGAGTTTGCACACTGGGTTTGTGTAATGCTAAGCAATGCAGTGTTTTTTTGAATGTTGCATTATGACATGTAATGGTAGGAAAACAGCCTATATTAAGGGTGCTAGGTGGGAATTCTGCATCAGTCATTGGAGTCTCATTAAACTGTTGGTATGCCTGGTTGTGTTGGTGAGGGAGAGCACTTTCAGGTGCAAAGGTGGGGTGTATTTGTTGGACTCCTGGTCCAAAAGTGTGAACCCTGGCTTTTGCAGGGCAATTACCAGGGCTCAGGATGTAAAGCTGAACCCTGCAACAGGTTGGCCAGGGTTCTTACCAATGCTACTGGTATCCTCCACACTGTTGAACAGTGTCATCACCACTATGATGACCTGAAGCGAAGGAAGACGGGAACCTTGCACACCTGACTCCAAGAGGCTAGTGCTGGGTATGCCCCACAGATATGTAAGTATATTTCTCACTACTTTACTAAAATACAAGCTGAATCTGTGCAAAACTGGTATGCATAATGGTATGCTTCTCTTCCAACAGCTGCAGCTGAACAGACTTGCAATCTCCAGTCTCATGCTGGGTGTCTGACCAGGATGTGTCATGAATATGGTAAGTACAGATATTTTCCAATAACTTTAGTGCAATAATCAATAAACAATACCAGTAACAAACAATAAGGTATAAAGTAGGATTCTGGTTTGATAACTAATGTGATATAATAAGTGCCATAGTGCTGTATTCATTGTATGTCTGTTCTAATATTGCTAAATTCAACTGTAAAACTGAAACAAATAAAGGATGCCAAAGCAATTGCCTGATAAATTTATTGCACAACTCACAGTATGGTTCAGGGCTGTCTGTAGCCCACTTTCACTCACATAATGCTCCCTATTGCCCCCACTCCAGGAACGAGGTGTATGGGTAAGGTAGCCCACAGTCTGGGCAGATATAATGTGTGTACTTCAAATATTGTAAGGAGCAATAACAATATAGTGTAAAGCAGGATTGTGGTTTCATAAGATTATGTTGAAACAAGTCCAGTAGTGCTGTATCCATTGCATGTCTGACTGATGTCACTGCAGTCAATTGCTACATAATGTGTACATGTCCCCTGCAGTCAAAGCCTTGGGGTTCTACTCCCATGCCTGCCAACTGAGACATGCTGACTGTCTAGTCTATGGAATATACAGAAACATACCTCTCAAGTGTAATGATTTTTCATAATGCAATGACGACAACTGCCCAATCTGTCTGGTCCATGATTAGCAGATAAATGATTGCCTGGAATACATAGTGTGTGCAAATCTGTTTACAGAACACCTTGGTAGTTATGTACATGCACATTATATGAAACAGTTCTGTGTAGTTGTGTACCTGCATTTGTTAGTGATTGGTCCATACTTTCTCATGTAACACCTTGAGAGGTATTTACGAGCTACATCATCTACAGAAAAATTTGAGTCACTGTAGTCATAACTGACACTGCGTACCTGTAGGAAAATGTATTAGCAGTCTGTGTATTAATATAATCTGTGAATTTACTAATATTAGGTTTTTCTCGCTCTCTCTCTCCCCACCCCTTATCTTCTTTAAATTATTAATGTTATTTATTATTATTAGTTAATATTAATAAATTATGTTTAACTGTTTTGTTGGCATTATCAGTTATTGCATTCTGGTTTGCTGTTAACATACTTACTGTTATCTTATTTAATGTTGCGGTCCATATAATATACCTTAACATGTATTTGTATTAATCAATATTATGTTCCATTATGTTAATACTAACATTGGTTTGGTTATTATTAACCTTAACTTATCTTTATAAATACAGCATGGCAAGGTAGGCCAGTTCCCAGTGATCCACCTACCTTCCTCCAGCCATGACACCTGGCCCAGACATGTCTGAGACTCGGACTAGTGGTTCTCCCACTGCTGCCCCTGCACTACCTGCAGCTTCAGGTAGTTCTGCCCCTCAGGACAGAGCTTGTCCCTCCTCTGGCTGTGGTGGTGGAGGGAGTGTTGTCAACCACAATGAACTGCCAGGTTTGGTATGTAGGATTGTGTACCATGGTTTTGGACACTGCCTGCACTGGATAGAGAGCATGCTGGCCACCTTGTGGGTCAGGCTCACCCTGGAGCCAAGCCTCTACCACTGCCACCCCTAGGGCTTTGAAGGGCAGTGCTGAAATTCCCATGGGTGGGAACTTGAGTCATGCTGCTACCTTGTGGAGGTACGTGAGACTGGGAGTCTACAACACCCTCTCCATCCAAGGTGTTCACCCCCCCTCTTGAGTCACTTACCACCCCTGTCTGCTGTTTTGTCTGTCTTGTCTGTTTGCAAAAGCTTCCTCACCTTCCCAACTTATTTCCCCCGCACATACATATGTCCCTTCCCCAACATTCGACTCTCACTTTAAAAAAAAAAATGTGCATCTGGCCTGAAAAAAAAATACAGTCCATACATGGCTCTCCATTTCACTTATGTCCACTGAACACATGTAATCTGGACCAATTGGCTTGACAACACAGTTATGTTGTCCTTACCCCTGTCTCTGGGGTGATAGTCCAAATTCATCAAAAGATTCTGTTGAAGTGCACATTTGTTGCTGTACAAGAAATGGATAGCTATGGTTCTTCCCTACAGCCTTCCTGCACATACCTACCTGCCCTTCACTATGTTTTCCCCAGTTTGCACCCCATTTCACCACTGTCCTATCTCCCTTTTTTCCTTTTCTTTAAAGATTTTTTGTGCACCTCATATAGCTGGGTTGCTAAGCTCAGCTAAATGCAGCTATATTGATATATGTGTTTTAAATAACAATAAACACGTACAAAATAAACATCTGTCCCCTATTTCAAATGAAAGACCATCACACCTGCAGACCACTGCATTAACCTGCCATGCCACACAGCTATTAATTAAAACAGGTGGTTTAAGCAAAACATAATAATTGCAAGTTACCGTAATTAAGCGTGTGTAAGCACAGCTGCACATCATGCCACATCTCTCAAACTTGCTGAAAAAGTAATAGAAAAACTGGGAGTGTAATTTCCAGTCTGGTAAAGTCTGGTACAGGAGTACACCACTAGAAAGCCAGCCAAATACTAATAGATGTAACTGAGGCCTCTAATAACAGGTAATTGGGCACTTTTAATGGCAGCATGTACAGGTACATCTGCTACAGCATTACTGGAAAAAATACATGTTCAAGTGGGACTCTGGTGGAGAAATACATCCCTATAAAGCCAGGCCACATAATAATGGATATAATGGAGGTATGTCACAGACTGTATGTGTGCACTTATACCATTACAAATGCATATGCTGCAACAGTGACTCAGTAGCTCAGTCTATTAAATGCTGTGTTAACAGTAACTTTTGCCACACATGGTACTGGGTTCAAATCCAGTGGTGTGTAGCATTTAAATTACATTATTGTGAAGCCATCAATGAATGACTGAGTCATGCACTCTTTATCCACACAATGCATTTGAAAGGAAATGTCTGCTTATCACTGATGGAAGTCACAGCCCTGCAAATAGCAGCATAATTGATTTATCCCTGTAGCAACACTATAAGTGCATAAAATGTCATCTCTTGCATTAATATACATTCACAGAGAATTTTAACCTAGGTAATGCAAATGAGGCCCACTAATATCAGAGGTGCACCACACAATCATTTCATATTGATATTACAGATGAACACAGCTGTATAACTAACATACACATATGAAGGCCCTGCTTCTAACAAGGACTGCAAGCACACATTTTCCACATGACTACCATAATGTAACACATGGCCTGAAAGTCGCCCAAATAATTGACACAATGGTATAATTACCCCCTATGTTGCTCAAGGACACAACAAACACATTGCCTAGTACTCCGCTAGTGAAACATGTTGCCCAGTACTCTGTTAGTGATACCATTGACTAACATGCTTACCTTAAACACGAGCCTTAATTTGAAGTGGAATAGGTACCCTCACTCTGGATCTGCCTCTACAACAAGGCTGACTCAGCTCCCACAGTTACTCTTACGGCTTCTTGTCCTCCAAAGTGTTCACACTCTATGCCTATTGCCTGCAGCATTAGCTGCAGCCTATAGCACACACATCTGTATGTAAAGGTAACTGCTACAGACAGGCCCTCTGCGATGATGTAGTATCTTAACCCCAGGAATTTCCAGCACAACATATCAGTAAGGGCATCTAATCTACATGGAGGCTTTATATCTTGTTCAGTGGTTGCATTTTGTTGGCTGATTATACTGCAAATCAGCTGTGTTGTCTGCAATTAGCATTTCAGAACCACAGATTGGCTAAGAGCCAATCACCTGGTAATGACAGCCATGTTAAAAAGGCAAACAACTGGCTATGGGAACCAGTCTGTATGAGACTTTCTTCAGACAGTAAATACATTGCCAGTCACTTTATATAACTGCACATATCAACAGAAGAGTATTGTACTCTATCAAGTATGTAACCTTTTGTTTACAAAATGATGTATATGTTTAAATATACATAGGGGGAATGGGGACTGCATTATACTTTTCTTAGAAATGTAATAATGACATGTCCATGATCTCCAGATTTGTTACACATACAGAGGATGTACAGTACATTAAGTGTGGAATGTTTTCTGTCACTGTGGCACACTGGTCTTATGGGAATGTCCTTGCATAGTGGTTGTAATACCACACTGCTATTTGTTTGCCACTGTTGTTTTGAAATATTATCAGGGGGGTTGCACCTAGGCGACACACTACAATGGACTCCTGTGTTGGGTATGTAATCATACAGCAGTATCTGTCATGGCTCACACAGGAATAGCTGACTATTGCTAGTATCTGAGTTGTATCCACATGTTAGTATGTTTGCACATTGTGGAATATGGCAGATGTGATCAAGCAGTGGATAGTGCCAGCCATTCTGTTCTTTCTGTATCTCTATATAGTGTACTTCCATGTATGAAATCCTGACATGTGTTCCAATTTTGTTGTCTTTCAGGAAACCTGTATTCCAGATGACGTGCCCCGTTTATGGATGCTGAGAATTATATAGTCCTCGAAGGCCTATGTTAACACCATGAACTTATAATGTGCAGGGAGAGGCACAACAGGGAACAGCAGGCATCACTGTGGGCTAACCTTGTCTGTGATGTGAATGCCATAGGCCAGCAGAACAGGACATATGAGCAGGTTCAACACTGGGCCATGGATATGATTAATGCTGCATGCAGAACAGCAGCAGATGTGCCCAGGGATCATGGTGTCACTGGTGGAGGGTCTGCAACAGAACAGCCACTCTCAGCCACAGAGGAATTCCTGGTGAACCTAGGAACACATAACAGCTCCCAGGGATCCATCACACAGTACATCGTGGATGTGGGTGCCACAGTTTCCATGGCAGAGGACCATCCATATAGGCTTTGTTTGATCAGCATTGGAGTACTGTAGCATTAAGCATGTCAAGGTGTAGATACATTTATATGGGTGTCAGGTGTTTGCTCTTTGTGGGGGGGAGTGGTTAACTGTAGTTTGAATCTCATATTCAGATTGTGACCAACATATCAGTTGACAAAGTAACTACTGTAAATGTGAGATATATGAATGTATTACCCTCTTATATTGCAATATGTGGTGGTGTTTACATTACCTCTCCTACAACTTTCCACAGGTCCCACAGGAATCGGACAAGGCTGTGTTCCTGCTCCTGTTAACCACAACACTGTTTTGTTACAGATGTAGATTTACCACTATGTATTTTCTAAAATTTCATCACAGTCCTGATGGCTGGATTGCTGTACTGTCAGCATCATTGCCAACTGTACAGATATTTTCTGACTGTACACACGTGAGAGTCATACCTATGCCTTCTAGGTGTGACAACACTGATAGATGTGACAGTGTTATCAGGACATTACAGATTGCCATATGTGACAATTGTGCAGTCTTCACAAATGTCAGAGGTGTTCCTCAATGTTGCTGATGAGATTGCTGTGTAAAGAGCTTTATTTACAAGTAACTACAGATGTTTGTCGGAAAAGTAATGTCCTCATGTGCTACTATATGAGGTTGGGGGTTAAATAGGTCTGTAATAATGACAACAGTGTATACAACTTTATGTATATTGCAACATAGTACTGCAGAGGATAATATTGCAGGTATTAATGTATTACTTTTCATTTCTTAACACAGCTGGCTGGGGGGTTGGCCTCTGTCCCCTACACAACCTGATGTCAGTATCTCTTCAGACTGTGATGCTGATGGTGGCCAAAGTGAAGCACATGTGGAGGTTTCAGGGGCTAAATCTGTCCCAGAGGTTTAGACCCCTCTTCTGCCCTCATTATCACCACACACAGTCAGTATGCCTACACATACCCAATCCCCAGAGGCCACAGATATTGGACAGTCAGGGAGTGGGGACATTGAACAGGAAAGTGAGGCAAATATGGCCTCAGTGAGTGTGGAAACCGGCCATAGCCAGACAGCTGGTGAGGTCCCACACAGGCAAATTGAGAGGGGCGCTCATAGGGGGCCTGCTGTCCTTCCACCAGCTGTCTCAGGTGTCTCATCACAGGTCACTCGACATATGTTTTGGGCCATCATGGAGGCACAGCCATTTTCCAAAAGGAACTCCAGATGAATGTTCAGGGTTATGGATGCAGCCCAGTCTGACATCCATGACTGCCTCCACTGTGACGATGATACCCTGGATTGGTTCACTGATGCAGTGGAAAGAAGGTGGTCTGAGACAGATCACAGAATGTCTGTCTTGGAAGGAATATTGTCCATGATAGAACATCTGATTGGAGTCGAGCATCATACCTGTGGATGTAGGTCAGCAACTACATCTGCTGAGAGTCCATGTGGCCATGCTCAATCATGCTCCCATAGTGGCAGTACATCTGACACTCCAGAAGGAAGTATGCTGTCCACACCAAGACATGGCAGGCCATGGGCTCATGGTCCTGGGTGTTCCCATGAAGGCCATGGTCCCAGCAGACAGCAGTCACCATCAGGTACTAGTACTGCTTCTGACCTTGGCCGTGGAGGTGCCAGTTCCCATGTTTAGGGGTGGAGACAGTGAACTGTAAGCTCTACCATGCACAGTTCACAGCTGTCCAACATACACACATGTAGGGCTAGCAATGAGCTTCTCTGTGTTTATGCACACACTCACTCACGACTGTCAAATTTAGGTCACATACAGACACACGGCACATTTCCATGGTCCATCTTGCCTACTTCCTTTCTTGACTCACACACAAATTTTCAACCTATTGGGTTAGACTAGGCCTCCTGCACCACCACACAACACTCTGTGGAAGTGATGATACCTGTGCCACATATCTGTCATCTTTGTCATAGATGCAGGGAAATTAAGCTACATGGCTGATGCACAAGGTGACTATATACATTATTGTGTAATTGTGTAATGGTGTAATTCAGTGTTGCTTTACCATGCCACTTGTACTGGTCACTGACAGATACTGTATGTTGACATTTGTAATGACTAAGCCACATGATTTTTTGTACCTTATCTTGTATGATGTTGTAATGGCTAGGAATCAAAAACAAACAATCAGCAAATAAAAAAGTAGTCTCCACAGCTTCCAAAGCTTAATTTATTGCACTGTGCAGTCCGTTCGACTCAGCACAGCCCAGCCACAAAAAAATGGATAAAAGCAGCCAAAATACACCACAGAAAATCTAACAGTTGCAGTAAAATCCACACAAAACACAATTTCCAAGTTAAGCGCTTTCACCTAACAAACTGTCAGGCTTCTTCAGACAAATTTTTATTTATTCTAAGGGCAGGATTCACGAAGCCTCCATGTAAGAGTTATAACTCTTACATGGAGGCTGCAGTTAAATGGAGTGATGTCAGCATGCTCTGCATATTCATGAGAGCATGCTGAATCACACCTAAGGCTAACACGGTCCGTGTAAGACAGTAGGGGTTGTGTCCGTAGGCCGAGCCCTGTAAGCGGACACGCCCCAGAAGAGTAAAAGTGCCCAAAGTAAACACCCACGACAGAGTCCATGGAAATGTGAATAAACACAACACACCACATGCCCCCACAGACTACGAACATAAAATGTACAAATGAACACCTCATAATTTTTTTTTAAATTGTAAAGATGTTTAACCATGAGTGAGCTCGTTTGCGCGGGCATGCCCGTAGCGCAGCCACAGTTAGCAGTCAGTGGGAAAGGATATAAGAACTAAATATGCAAAGTAAGCCAAGAAGCAGTAGAGATGTTGGCTGAAGAGCAGGCATTCATGGTTTGAGCCCCCACAACATCAATTTTTATTTGTAGCAAAATAAGCACGAAACAAGTCCCTGACAAACATGTACACATAAAATCACATTTTATGTAAAATGTAATGAAATAGGCCATTTATATTGAAGAAATGTGAGGTAACAAAACAATAAAAAATGCCAGATGTGCCCATAGCTGAGCTACAGTTTAACAGGGTGAGTGCATCTGCCCGTAAGTGAGCAGTGGTTTAACTGGTGCAAAATGAGTGCCCATAGTTGAGCAGTGGTTTAACAAGCAGAAACTATGTGCCCCTAGCTGAGCTGAGCGTAATATGTGTGCTGATAGCCAAATGAGGCTTAAACCAGCGTACCCCATTTGCGCGGAGCTGCGCACCCTGCAAACAAGCTAACCGACGGGCAACGTTGAGCAAGCCGTATCAAAACTGCCTTTACACAGACACACCCCTCAGCTTGTCTAGACAGTCATAAAAAATAAAAAGTAGTGGTCAGGTTCGAACCCAGGATACTATACACCATAGTCAAGGTACTGAACCACTAAGCCATGACAGCAGTACCTATAAAAGCAATAATAGCAAATATATAGGAATATATAGGAATGAATACAAACTGGAGCATGACAATGCAGGTTCAGTGAAGTTGATACAATTCCAAAATGGCCAATCACAGATATGTGCATGAAAAACGGCCTATATAAGCCCCATAGGTGGGAATACACAGCATAAACGATTGTAGAACTGACTTGCAGCCAGAATGACAGGAGTAGGTGAGGGTAGTTGCTTTCGAGCACAGAGGTGGGGTGTTGAGGAGTCCAGGTACATGGTCTGGCTCCTAGTCCACAATCATGAGGCCCAACACATGCAGGGCCAGGTCCTGTGGGGAGCATATAGGGCTGAGGCATGGGACCGGTTGGCTCATGATCTCACCAGTGCCACAGGGATTCCAAGGACTGGTGAGCAGGTCCGTCACCACCATGCAGACCTGAAGAGACGCAAGCAGGACCAATTGAACCTTTGGATCCAGGAGGCCCAGCAAATGCCCAACGCCCCACTACTGAGTAAGTTACATTTAATTATGTATGTAAGAAATTAAACTAGCTGATATTATGGAGATGTGTATTCCAATATTACTTCATTTATATTACAGCTGCAGATGTCCGTTCTGCGAACCGCAGAGCCTATGGTGATAGGCTGGTGCGGTTGCGCCACCAGGCAGGTCAGTAACCCACTCCCAGTAACTGTAAAGAAATATAAAAGTATGACAGTTAGCAAATTAGTGCAGTGTACTCACTAAGTAATAAAATGTGCAAGTAACAGTGTAAAAGTGTTTGCAAGTATTGCTTGATTAAAAAAGTGTGTTGCAGTCTGTAATCCAAACAGAAAAATAAAAATGTCTGACATAAATTCTGAAATAAAGATGCCCCACCTGTAAGAAAATAGTACACAACCTGCAGCAGGCTGAAAAGTACAGCTGCAGAAGATGATGAAATCACATGTGTGAAATATATCCCTGTTGAAATACTGAAACATGACAGAAGTGAGACTGCTGGAAAGGATTGTAATAACTACAGGTAAAACATGTCAATAAAGCCTAGAAGTAAGTACCATCCTGAATAGTAAAATGAAAACAAGCAAAAGAGTGTGAGAAAGTGTCATGAATCCAGCAATACAGTAGTAATAACCCCTGAATAAAGTATACTGCAGCCAGTACAGAATGAAATGCATGTGAGAATCAAAACCAAACAGCAAAATCTGTTCAAAGTGTTGCTGCATCTGGAATGTGTACCCCAAAATCTGGATATGTTGCTCTCAGTCTGCAATATGCAGATAGTATGATTGTCTGATATACCAAACATCCACACCTGTCTATAGCTATATAAAGCAAATGTGGCAGAATGATGTAGCTGAACAAAGCTAGATATGAATGTGTATGAAGAACAATAAAATGTATATTGATGTTGCAGTAACAGTCCTACCACCAAGTTGAAGTAGTTATCATATAGGAAACTGTAGTTAGAACAGTAGTGTGTATATATGTGCAGCTATTAGAAATGTACAGCATATGTATTGGTATTCGAAGGTGTTATTATTATTTTCTTCACCCCACCCTATAACCCATTCCACGTGAAAATGGTATGTGCAATCACAATTAACACCCGTGGACATTTGTCCTATTGGGTCATATATATTTGCATGTCCGTTGATGCATCTGCCCTGTTCATACATCCAAACGTGATGGCCTGTTGCCATCAATCAACCCTGCATGTTGTTGGACTGTGTATTGCTGTTCAAATTATGCATGTGTTATGCTCGCTGTTCAATGGTGTGAATATCTGGGTGTTTGGTTAATGGGAATACTAATGCATGCTGTTACAACTAATTGTGAATGGTATTATATGTCACTAACCCAAACTGTCATGACATAATGCAAAACATAGGACGACAGGGAAGGCGGGTTCCAGCGGACCCACCTCAGCTGGCGAGTGCACCTGGCACTAGTGCCCAGTCTGGACCCTCCTCCGGTGGCCCTGTGCCACCTGCGGATGGAAGCACTGCAGGGGATGGGGCTCATCCTCCCTCTGCAAGCGTGGCAGGAGGAGAACCACCACTCACCCACCGTAGCGTCCGGACTGTGGTGAGTAGGGAGATCCGGGACTCTGTTCTCGAGCCCCTATGCCAGCTTGAGGCACAGGTGGCACAACTTAAGAGCATGCCTGTTGCCCGGCCTACACAGCCCCCAGCACAGCCCCGTCCTGGGCAGTGAAGGAACAGTGGCAACTGCCTATGGGTGGGGATATCAGTTCCACTGTTGCCATCTGTGGGCTCATGGGCTCTAGATATCCAAACCTCCATCCCTGTCAATTGTGTAACCCCCACACGTGTCATACACCGCCCCTGTATGCGTCTTATTTGTCTTGTCTGTTGACCTACCCATCCTACCTCCCCAGCTATACCGACTTCCTTCACCTGACATACCACTCTCACCTGAAAAAAAAAAAAGGGCACTCTGTACCCACAAAAAAATTACGCCCCATACATAGCTGCCCATTCCGCACAGATGTCTGCTGGACATGGAAACTATCAATTACAATTGGCTGTACAACAAGTATTATTGTTGTCCTGACACCTCTCTCAGGGGTGGAAGGTTTCAAATGTCACACCAAATTACATACATATGCACAGCTGTTGCTGATAAAGAAATGGGCAGCTATGGGCCTTACCTATATCCCTCCTGCAAATCCCAAGCTTGTTTCCCTATTGTCTTACCCTCTTTGTGACCCCTTTTTCACCACTTTCCTGTCTCCCCATTTTCATTTCTTTCAAAGAAAATAGCGCGGGTGTGCGCCAGAGTAAGCACTGTTAAGCGGTTGTAAGCAGGTGTGCGTGTGTGTGCGCAGAGCTAAACGCCAGTGCGCATGCATGAGCTCCGTGCAAACCAGCGCTAACCCGGTTACAACTGCTTAAAAGTGCCTTAGTCACTCTGATTGACAGGTCCTGTAGTCAGTTCAAAAGCAAAATAAAATCCCACTGTTAGTCCTGAACCCAGGACCTTGGAAACTATAGTCTGTATGACCTACCACTAAGCCATGACTCTTATACAAGAACATTGTGCTAAAATAAATATAAATAAATAAATATATATATAAACATGTAATAGTAGGGATGAATGTAAAGGGAATATAGGATGTGTAGTACACAAAGCATGTCATTTAGAATTACTGTAAAAACTACTGGATTCCCATAATAGTAGTGTGTGAACAGAAACAGCCATGCTAGTTGGTAGCTTGTAGGTAATAATGCCAGTTAATGTACATATATAAATGTATGTGTATTTACATATATACATACATATATATATATATATATATATATATATATATATATATATATATATATATCTATATATAGTTGTAGGTGTCATTGTGCATACACACTAACTACAGAGAACAGGAGACAGGAATGGAGAAATGTAAATCTACAACACAGCCTGAATCATGAGAGAGATACTAACCTTTACACTCAAAGACCAGTGTCCACAGCATAACAGCATGGTCCCCGCCCTTACAATCTGAAAGGGCAACGCCTATCTCACATACCCTTTTATAGCACTGTCCTGAAATCACAGTGAGAACTGCAATCAGTACACAACTGGCTGCATGCAATTAGCAAATGCTGGCTTACAATTGGTGCAGAGGCCATCACATGGACCTATGCAGATACCTACAAAAGCATCCTGTACTAACACTCCACACATGCAATACGTTCATTGCACTGTCTGGAAGCAGACAGAGGGAGAGAGACAGACAGAGACAGAGAGAAAAAAAAACACATGCTACACACTGTGACTCTAAGCTGTCAGCAGTGACAGTAGCAGCAGGAAGCAGAAGCAGTGGTAACGCAACCAGCTGCGACAAACACAGGTAATGCAAAGTAGCAGGTTAATAGTCTGCATACTGTGAACCCTCCAAATGTGTCATAGGTCTGTATCTATAGGTATGTCCATGTGATATGTTGTGTGTACATAGTTCCATCAAAAGGGGATGACTATACATTACATGTCAATCAGTGTTAGGCCATGATCCTGGCAGCAGTTGTCTGTGCGTTGCCCTCAGCAATGGCTGTAGTGACTGTTTTGAAAGGTCAGCCAGGTTCAAAAGGCAGGATCAGCCCATCACAAAGGCAAACTGGCTGGGAACAAGTGTCTGCAGGTACCCGATATCACTGCATATGCATCCCATACTGAATAATTCCATAGCTTAGCAGACCAGGCCGGTTATGCATATGATGTGGTAGTTCCCAGGGTCAGTAAAGGTGCCTCCTTAGTGGTGTGGGACCACTGTTGCTGTATGCCAGTGTCCAGGTACATATCCTGTAGTACGGCCAAGATTAATTACCAGTCTTATATGCGGTTGTATGTCCTCTTGGAGTGCATGTAGCACACATCCAGGGATACCATCAGGTCACAGTGATGCTGTGTGTTCTGCTTTCATGAGGGCGGCCCTCACCTGGACATGTGAGATGATAGGGAGGTTACATACAGCTGTGATAAGTATTTCAACTGGTGGGGGAGAAGGAGGAGGGATACGTGCACCAAACCTGTCTGCAAGAATGTTGCCAATATCTGTGTGTTTGGTGAATGTTAAGTAGGTGTGTAGTAATGCAGAGTGTATCTGAGGCATTTGGTCCATATGTGTAACATAACTGAAGAAGGCCTTGTGGTTATCCATAGTGTTTGTGGCCATTTCCCTCCCAGAGTAGGCCGTGGCCATTGTTATGATGGACGGTAGCGTAGTACCAGTGCTGACCACAGATGCCTTCCCTTAATGTGAATCTGCTCTGTCCTGCAGTAGCCTCCTGTTATTGTTATACAATCTGCCTCTGTCTGGGGTCCACTGGACAGGATGCCTAACCTTTGTGCATAGGGTCTGGGTTAGAAATGTGTGTGCAAGTTCCATGCAATCTGTGGGATGTCCGTGGTAAGCATTTGCAAAGGGGTCAGCAGTGTGGCTTGTGGCTTCCACTGGCCCAGTGTGCTGCATGGATACCATCTCAGTCCTAACAAGTGAATAACTGTCTAATCACATACATATCAAAGTAGTCTACTGTGCTGGTGGTGGTGGTGGTGGGATATGTATATCCAGGCCGAGTAACTTGTGTCCACATCACACTAGTGGATGGTGTCCCACATACAGTACCTTGGGATGAACCCCCAGAGTGAGGTTGTGCATTGGACCTGTCAGTGTGTGCTGACCAATGGGGCATGCTACTATGTTGTGTGGAATGTGGCAGGTATTGTTGCACAGGTGTTGGCTGAGCACTGATATCTGGCCATGTACTTGTGTATCCACCACGAGACACCCACATGCAACATATGGGAGTAGTAGTATATCACTACACATGAGTATCATGTATAGTATGTGGGCCATATATTGCTGACATAGTCTGCTGATATCCTGTTTGTGTTCTCTTCCAGGGTTATGGCGCGTCAGCATAATACCGCCTACTCTGCAGCGGAAGATGAGGAGATACACCAGAGCCTGGTGCGGGAGTATGACATATTGTTTTCCCGCACCAGTCAGAATCAGCAGGAGAGGGCTGCACTGTGGCAAGACCTTGTCCATAGGGTAAATGACATTGGCACGCATAATAGGACATATGAGCAGGTATGACATCACTGCAGTGATTTAATCAGAAATGTCCATCAGCGTGCGTCATATATCCACAGGCAACAGGTTGCCACAGGAGGTGGGGTGGCCACACATCCCCCCCTCACCAGACTGGAGGGGCTACTCCTAAGTGTTGTGGCTCCAGCCCCGGAACAGCAACAGCAATACACCTGCATCATGATGGAGGCTGGATCCACACAGCAGCACGACATGGAGCGTGCAGGTAATATGTCATATGTACACTTGACTGTTCTGTACACTGTTAGTTTATGCATGTGTAAGGTGTGTCCGTGGTATGTAGCTGTCATCATAGTATGTAATTGTGCATGTGTGATATTGGCAATATCAGCAGCTGACGTGTGAAAGGCAACTGGTGTACTACTGCACTGTATCATATGCAGTATCAATGGCACAGTTGTGCCCACTGACATTAATCTCATCATTTCTGCAGGTCCCTCCAGGGTTACAGCAAGGCAGGACATCCATGCTGGTGAGTGTGTTTAACAATACCTATAATAGTCCTGATAGTGCTAGTAACACTAGTGTAACTCAGTAGTGCTCTGTGTGTATACTGCGGGGTGTGCATGAGTGCAGGTGTGCCTGTGCCCATGTGTGCATGTGTGCATGTGTGCAGGTGTGCCTGTGTCCACGTGTGCATGTGTGCATGTGTGCCTGTGTCCACGTGTGCATGTGTGCATGTGTGCCTGTGTCCACGTGTGCATATGTGCATGTGTGCATATGTACACGTGACCACGTGTGCATGTGTGCATGTGTCCATGTGTGCATGTGTCCACGTGTGCATGTCTGCATGTGTGCATGTGTGCCTGTGTGAATGTGTGCATGTGTGCCTGTGTGCATGTGTCCACGTGTGCATGTCTGCATGTGTGCCTGTCTCCATGTGTGTATGTGTGCCTGTGTCCATGTGTGCTGTGTGCATGTGTCCATGTGTGCATGTGTGCATAAATGCATCACTGGTAACATTGTGTGGACACTGTAAACTGTGTTTCCTGTCTTCCTCCCACAGGTTCTGGTGCTGCTCTGGTGTCCTGCAGCAGGGAACCTGAATCTGGTGCCACAGGTACTGGTAATGATGATATCTGTGTAACGGTACAGGAAGGTGTGTCAGGGTCCGCCATTGGTCAGCCAATTGACAGTACACAGCTGTCAACCCATCATTGCGCACAGTCATCCTGCCAGTACATCCTTTGTCACCATTGTCCCTAGGTGATGGACAGGCTACAGTGGGCATTGACCAGGGTAATGTGATATCTGTGGCACATGCTTTCCCACACAGCAGCCAGGGGCAGGGTCCTGCGATGGTACCACACAGACAGTTGCACATGGGTTCTCGTGGGAGCATCCATGGGCGTACTGCCTCTGGCAGACATGCCCAAAGAGGTCTGTCAACCTCAGCTATGTTATGGGCTGTCATGCAGGCACAGTGGCATATGGAAAGGTACACCAGACAGGGTCTGAGAGAGCTGAGAGCATGTTGCACCGCCATGACTGACAGTATGCGTGACATCGCGGATGCTATCCGTAATTTCACCGATGTCATAGACAGACGTTGTGGGGACATATTACAGCAGTTCCACAACCAAATGTCCATGAGCCAGGGCAATGGTGGGCGGTTGCGGCATCGACGTGGCTGTATGCCAGCAACAGCAGCAGCTGGCAGTCGGCATGGATGACAACAGGCCCGCGCATGCCCCCAAAGTGCCAGCAGCAGCCCCAGCAATGCTGGGTCTGTGCTGTCATCGGAACACCCCAGGAGACCATGTGCACATGGCTCTGGACAGTCCCAACAGGGACCTGTGTCCAGTCAGCACATTCCCACTTCTGATGACAGTACCCAGTCTGGCTTAGTACTGGATACGGTCCGTAGCACCCCTGCCAGGCACAGGTACCATGTCCATGCCCACAGACACTGATCTGTATGACCTGCCAAGTGCAGTCTATGGCTGTCCACAAACCCCTGTATATGGCAGCCATGAGGTGGAACTGTGTGCGTGCATACACACATGCAAAATGTTAACACCTAGGGCGACCACATACATGCACACACTGCACCAACAGTGCCTCACCCTGTACTGCTGCCCCTCAGCAACACACATACACACACATGTCAATTGGTGGTATCAGTGGCAGACTCAGGCATACCTAATTCACACCCTGTGCATATGATGACACTGTGCCACCTCCTGCAATCTCCAACATAATTGCGGGAACAGGTAAACACGTTGTTGATGCACAGCGTGACTACATAGAAGTGTATTAGTAGTATCATTTTGATAACAGTACAGTGTGCTGATATGACTGTGTGTATATCCCAGCATGCCTGATGCAGTAACTGTATGAATGTCCTGAATTGTTATCTGCACCCATAGTATGTACCAAAGTGCAACAGCTGCACATAATTGCATGCTGGTGGTAAGGATGTAAACAGATAGCCGCATACATGGGTAGCACAGGGGGGAAGCTAACGCAAGTAGTGATATGCAATGGTGGACATGTACAGTAATGGTGTCAAGTTGCCCACAACGACTATGCAATGTGGATGTTTGCGCATGTTGATATGTGTGCAGTACCAATGTAATCCAAATCACAATTAACTATGACATAATATCAGTTCTACCATGGGCATCTGAGCTGTGTATTCCTGGGTACATGTTGATAGTGCCTACATATTTGAATTGTTACTTACTGTTAGTGTTACCCATTCTTTGTTGTACAATGAACTACTTCCAGCCCTGCTTACTGTAGCTTTGTTTGCATGCATGTTCGCTTGGGGTTCCCAGGAACACTGCTTACACCTGCAATGCAGAGTTACAGTGCTTCTGTGGACTCCTTGTGACATCTGCATAGCGTACGATACGTATGTCATGTTTACACATGACAGAACGTCACTGTCCGTCCTGGTCACATATACGTTGCCTCTGACACATTGCACATGTATTACCTGGCATTTACCCACATGTGCAGTCATATATGCCAGTGCTTTGAAACAGTAGCAGTACACCCACACATACACACCTTCAGTATGTTGTTCCCCATTGGCCCTATGTGTTGGTACTCACCATGGCAATCACACTACTAGGGTAGCATGTGCAAAGGTAACCTGTGAATCACCTCTATGGTCCAGTTGTGGTTTATGTGAGTCATGTGGCAATGTCACAGCTGCCACATGTATGCAGTCAGCCATCACCCTTGGCCAGGAACGTACAACACATGTGTGGGATGCCACCACATAGCCAATCTGGGGACTGAGCTCTCTAAACCCAATAATGCCTAACCCTGTCAGGTGGCATGTCATATTACAGTGACTACAATACAAGTCAGACATAGACACGCACTGACAGCATGCTGAACACACTGGGGCATATGTGGGGACTCAGAATAGCATCCTGCCTGAGTATCACACACCTCCACAGCTGGCACACAGGCATATGTTCCATCGGAACAGAGCACATGCCACACATGGCACACACATCCTGTGTGCCACACACTCACAGCCTATAGGGCTACACAACACACCTGCTACAGATGTGTCAGGTACCTGTCTTGGGTGCTGCACTGGGGTCCCGCTCAACAGGCTGTATCTGGTGAAGGTCACAGTGATATGCCTCAAGGGCACTATGGTCCACCACAGAACACATGCATACAGGTCAGTCAGAGGCATGGACACATATGATTCACTCATTGACCATGCCACTATGGATGACCTGAGACATACCTCCCTGGACTACATGATAGGGAACATAGAATGGATCTCTCAGCATGTGGCACGGGCCAGTATGAGCCTGATCTTGGTTGCCAACATACCCTCACCAGGTATGCTACCACTATATGTAGGAAGGGTGTTGTATGTCTACATTCTGCACAGTCTCCAATGTCATTCATAGTGTATCCGCTGGCTGTCAATGTGTGCTTACATGCTAGGGAAGCCATAATGATGTGCAAGGGTCAGCTTGCACGTGACACCCATGGCCCGATGTATATTGGCGAAGCTCCTTGATACACACATACTGCCTTATGCTGCAGGACACGGATTACATAGCCACCTCTGCAGGTATCACACAGGTTAGGACACTAACAGTGCTGCTACACAACACCAGCAGTGTACATCGCAAGATGCATGCACTGGACACTGTCCTCAGCACGGTGAACTGCAATGTCTGTGCAGTACCAGAGTCCTGATTCATGGCTCACAGGTGCAACCCATCACTGCCAGGTTATGCCTCATACCATGCCTGTCGTCCCCTACACATGTAACACACATGGACAGGGGGGTGGTATCCCAAGGCACCACAGATACACACACCTCCAGGTTGTTTGGCACAACACAAAGCATCAGGGCCTAATCATGTGCAGCTAACAGTGTGGTCGGACTGCCATCTGGTTCATAGCCTGGCACACACAACCCTCCCATAGACAGGAAAACCACCTATCCTCCATAACAACACTGGCAATATGACAGTCTCAAGAACTGCCTTTATATGGCTGGACTGCATCCAGCCAAACATTGTGCGTGAGCATTACTGTAGCTACAACACACTAGTTGAAGGGTTCACAGCATGTGGTCACTGAATTGCAGTGGAATGACATGTTACCACTCCCACAACAGGTGGGAACATGCAGCACCTGTACATTGACTACATGTAGACTATGTGGCCCAGACCAGATGTGTATCCCCTGCTGTAGGTATTTTACCATATACACCCACACTATATAGACACATACCACGTGCGGCCCCTGCACAGTAAGACACAGTCATATTGTTATACATTGCAAATACCATTTATCCACTCGAGGCATGTGTCAGACATGGTAACTATTGCAGGTCACAGGTATTTATGTGTATGTGTCACACACATACATCATGTGTGCAATGCCATTGCTGGTTTAGGCAATGGCATGCATTGTTATGCACAAAGACCCACACAAGGTCATAATGTGTGACACAACCACATGTGGCAGTTGTGGGTTACCAAAACATACCTATCTGTACTCTGACAAGGGTAATAGACCCAGTAGCAGAGAGCACAATTGGCATTACTGGCCAACTAGCCCTGTTTGGCTGTGCTGATAGTGTGGTGACATCCCCTGTGTTTACTGGGGGAATATGCAGCATCTGGTGTATTGTAGTACTTGCCAAAAGGATCTGTTCTCTCACACTTGCATTTACATACACCCTACTACCCCCACACACACACACATGCACACTTGCCATTTGCAGGATTCATACCCCTACCTACCTAAGTCACGACACGTGAGAAAGACGCATTAGCAAAGCGCACTATTCGGATTACTAGATGGTTCCTCTTCTCTGGCCATACTTATAGGGTGCTGACATCATCAGTGTTTTGAAAGGGTAATGTGCATCAGGTAGTGTGATCTCCTGACTGCCAAAACTAACATGTTTTTTATACAGAAATGCACACACACAAACTCCCCACATCCAAACACACACACACTTGCAGGTTTAAAATCCCCTACCTAAATATGTTATGGCACTTGAGAGTGACGCTGTAGCAGATTGCGCTATTCTGATTACTGGTAGATGTCTCTTCTCCAGCTGCATGTATAGGGTGCTGTCATCATCACTGTTTGGAAAGGGTAATGTGCATCATGTAGTGTGATCTCCTGATTTCAAAAAAGCACATGCTTTTCATACAGAATTGCACACACACAGAGTCCCCACATCCAAACACACACACACATGCCTTTTACAGGTTTCAAACTCCTATCTAACTATATTATGACACTCGGGAGAGACGCATTAGAAGAGTGCACTATTTGAATTACTGGGAGGTTTCTCTTCTCCTGCTATACTTATAGGGTGCTGACATCATCCGTGCTGAGATAGGGGAATGTGCATCCTGTAGAGTGCTTTCACAGATGCAAAAAGGGACATCTCCCTCAAGCACACACTAACCCCTTCCACACACACTGAGCATTTGCAGGATTCAAACCCCTAACTAGCCATGTTATGATACTTGGGACGGATGCATTAGCAGAGCGCGCTATTCACATTACTGGGAAGTTTCCCATCTCCTGCTGTACTTATAGGGTGCTGACATCATCAGTGTTTAGAAAGGGGAATGTGCATCCTGTAGTGTGTTCTCCTAGTTGCCAAAAGGTATACTTCCGTCATACAGACTTGCACATACACTAACCCCCTCCAGTCACACGGAGCATTTTCAGGATTCAAACCCCTACCTAACTATGTTAAGACAATCGAGACGGACTTAGTAGCAAAGCGCACTATTTGCATCACTTGGAGGTTTCTCTTCTCCTGCTGTACTTATAGGGTGCTGACATCATCAGTGTTTAGAAAGGGGAATGTGCATCCTGTAGTGTGTTCTCCTAGTTGCCAAAAGGGATATTTCCTTCATACAGACTTGCACACACACTAACTTCCTCCACACACACTGAGCATTTGCAGGATTTAAACCCCTATCTAACTATGTTTTGACACTCAAGATGGGTGCATTAGCAGCGCACGCTATTCGCATTACTGAGAAGTTTCCCTTCTCCTGCTGTACTTATAGGGTGCTGGCATCATCAGTGTTTAGAAAGGGGAATGTGCATCCTGTAGTGTGTTTTCCCAGTTGCCAAAAGGGACATTTCCCTCTCACAGACTTTCACACAAAGAAACCCCACTCACCCACCCACACACACTGAACATTTGCAAGATTCAAACCCCTACCTAACTATATTATGACACTTGAGGGAGATGCATTACCAGAGCGCACTATCTGAATTACTGGGCATCTGTTCTGCACCTGCAGTATTTATAGGGTGCTGACATCTTTATTTCTACAGAGGTATGTACATGTAGTACTCCCTGTCAGGTGGGGGATAGCATATATATGCATTTTCAGCCACCTACGTCAGGGTCAGATATGCACATCGCACTGGCAGGTTATGTTCTATACCATGCTTTGTGACCACAGGACCTGTAACACACAACACAACCAGTCCAGAACACCACACCCACATCCAGGAAACACACTTAGCTTCCCTGGGAACAGTGCCAGGATATGCAGGTATTCACATACACCATTCCAGTTGTTAACATCAGGTACAGGCATATTGTGTGTGAGAACTACTCAGGCCTCTACCACTTTACCCTACAGCCACTACAATTTGTGGGTCCATGTGCTATGGCAGAACCACACACCACAGCCACATGGGGGAATACATATTGCACCTGTCCATCTGCAACGTGGGTACTCACTGTTCCACACCAGAGGTAGACCACCACTGTTGATATCTGACCATACCCACCTTTCCCTGGACATCCATATCCCATCTCCACCCCCAGGCAAGGTTGTCACTGCACACAAACTGTATTTAGCACAAGCAGACTCTACACTTGTGAAGACTGGGGTGGGCAACTTCAGAGGACCCATGCTGGGGGACTATACTGGCCACTCAGCATAATCCTTGACAATTGCATTCTATGAGCATGTGTACGGTTTGCATTGATCATGCTATCCCACATATACCTATGACTGCTCCACAACAAGACACCTGTCAGGTGTACACCAGCCATATATGAGCCATACAACAGACAGAGTGAGCTAATACATTGCAGAGCTGTAGCCCACAGAGGGAGGACATCTGTGAACAGTTCTGGCACGGCACTTCATTCACACATAATCATTACAACACAGTGTTGACAGTGGAATTGTCCAGAGAATGCAGATAGGGCTCCCCTCAGTCTGTTATTGACGGACACGTACTGTTAGAGATCCTCAGCAACCCTCTTCCAGCACACACCGACAACATGGCTGTGGCTTAGCACATTCAATCCCTGGGACCTCCACGGTGCCCCTGCTTGACAGAGGCACAGCTCACTAGCCTCACATGTTGCCTTATGTGACCTACTTTACAGTGGCACAGTAGCCTACTGTACTGGGGATGCAGAAGCCAAGCACACTCTGGCTGAGCTGTCATTCCCTAGGGCAACAAGCCTAGTATTGACCTCTACACCCATATGTTCAATTGTCGGATGCACAATATTTGTTGTGCTGTTCTACTGTTTGCAGGTCTTTATTGCCATAGCATTCCCTGTTCCTATGACCAACTTGTGTATCTGTGGAAGATGTTTGCATATGATGGGGATCCACTATATCACTTATGTCTCTGTAGTCCTTTACTGTGTGCACTGGGCAGATTGCTGTGTTGTGGTTGGTTCCTGGACTGACACGTACAAATACCAGATATGTGTGGCCAACTGCTAAACGGAGATATGGCCTAAGTGTGTGAGCATGCCCAGTTCAGCCTTTCCATGGCATGTTGTCTGACATATGCCTCATTTATCAAAGTGTGCGAGCATGCCCAGTGTGAGCTTTCCATATGTTGCACTCTGAAGTCCACCACATATTTGGGTTTGTGTGAACTTCAACAATATCTCACGTTTATGGTTGTGTGTTGGGTGTCATGTTGTGTACTGACTGGCCAACTGCTTCGTGTCTGCCACAACAGGGATTATACTGTGCCTGCAGGGATTGCATGGGATACTTTGCAGACAGTTCTCAACGTACTTTCATAATGAAAACAATAAGTGAGTCCAACAGAACACAGCCACAAGATAAAATCCAAGAACCTTTACTTGTAAACGTTTTCGTGTACAGGAATACATACACTTCTTCAGACAAGTAACTCTGGAACCTCTTGTGAGTTTAAATATACTCACATACCCTAATAATTGTTTAATTTTAATTAATTTACTAAACAATCTATCAATTAAACAATTAACATATACATTCACATTCATTCAGCCCTTTTAAAACGCAGCTAAATATAAAATATTCACTTAGAAAAAATACTTCTAGTGAAAAACTTCATTATAAAATAAATTCACTAATAATTATACCAAACAATAAACACATATTAGTTAATAATAAATAGTATAAGACAAATATAAATGAATAATATAAAGAAAAATATAAAGAAAAATATAAAGAAAAAATTTGGAGTTTTGTTTGTGTTTTGATGTACTTTCATAATGACCTAACACTGTAGTACCGTATAGTGTACTGGTTCAGTACTTTCACTGTGGTGGACAGTATCCTGGGCTTTAGTCCTATGACTGCTTGACATCTTCATAGTGAGCACAACAGACTGTGTAGGGGCCAGTTGTGCACATATGACCATGTTTCATTATGTTCAGATATGGACTACCTACACTAGGCTCGTCCAACATTGGTAGTGTATTCCACAACATGGGTGGACATTGGCAAACACTAGCGATGTTCCCTAGGCCATTTCTGATGCTAGTCACAGGGTGTGTTTGTCCTTCAACACACATTGTAACTGGAGTTTGCCATGACATATGTCATGGTTAGTATACTGTGCCTCCGTCTACCTCTGACATAACAGTGATACCCAGGGTTAGCCTACCATCTCCCATCCACTCATCAGGATTCCTCTTGAGGGGGTGTCGATAAGTGACTCTCTGGCTGACCTGTACCGGGAGTTTACTGAAGAGTGGGGATGCCTTCTGTGTTATGGATCATTCTGTACAGCTTGTCCTATGTATGTCAGTGCTGGGGTTCAGGTCTCTCATGTGCATAGCTCACTGCCATTCAGATTGTGCAAGGTGCAGCATGTTCATTGATTCCAGGTTGGACATGGCTTCATACATCAGGCACAGCTTGCCTGTAGCTGAGCAGTATGGCAGTGTGTGGGGCTGCAGTTTGTTTACTCAGGCAACACATGGCATCTGTTCATGCTCTTTGCTACTCCTGGTGGGGTACTGTTGTGGACTTTACAGTTGATGGAGGTGTCTGCTGAGATATATCCCACAGGGGCTATTGTAGTTAATTGTGACGCTGATGGAGGATGACTGCAGAGCCACAGTGACATCCCCTTATCTACATCTGCCAACCTTCATGTTTGGGTGGGTATATAGTATATGTTTCTGCAAACACTACAGCCACATGTTTGTCCAGTGCAGGATATCTATCACCTTTTGTACCCAGGTCTCTCATTACATGTTAGGTACGTCATGGGTTAACACCTGTGTGGTAATTTGTGGGCACTTACTGTATATCCACGGTGGTTGTCTATACACAGTTCTGCAATTAGCTTGCTGACATGGCTATGGCTCCAGTTGTCTGTTTGTAGGTGGCCCTTTTGTGGGTTGCTTGTGTCAGCTGGGGGTCGGATATGGTGGGCTGTTTGTACTCCTCTGCATACATGTTCAGTCACAGTCCTTCCACGTTGGCCTATACCTATGGGACATATATACAGAACAGGGGGGGCCAGGACCAGGCCTTGTGGGATGCCACTCATATCTGCTTTGTAGTCTGACATGGATGCGGCATGTCTGACCATGTCAGTTCTGTCCTTGTTCTGGTTTGCAACTCATCTACTGACATAGGGGTATATATTTAAGCTGGTGAACATATCCATACTGAACTTGTACGGTATTGTCAAGAAGCATATGCACAGTCCAGCTACGCTGTGTGGACCACATTGCCCTCATCAATGACCTTAATGACTGCTTCAAATGGGTCAAACATGTTTAGGGGCAGGATCTGCAGTTACGACAGCCACACTGTGTAGGGTCCAGTATCAGTAGGTCCACAATAGCCTTTTGTCTGCAGTACATACTGATCCCTTCCATAGCTGTGCAGACCAAGCTTGTCAGGATCCTGGGGTGGTAGTTTGCAGTATTCATTCAGGCAACACCTTTGTTGTGAAGGACCACTGTTGTTGTACACTGCTCTTTGGGTACATATCCTGTGGTAAGGCTGAGATTGGGCAGTAGTGTGATTTGCTGTTCCATTATTCTTGGAGTCCATGTTGGCCTCAGCCCAGGACACCATCACATACCTTTGCTGCTGTGTGTTTTGCTTTGCAGATGATGGCTGTTACCTCAGCATCTGCAATGTCAGGGGACCAGCAGTCTGCTGGGATAGATATTTTGCACTCTGGGGGGGGGGTGTTTGCACTGCACCTGTCAGGTTGTATGTTAGCAATATGTGTGTGTGTTTGGTATGTTGTTTGTAATATCTGTGTGATTCGGAGCATATCTGTGGATGCCCAACATGGTTCCTACCATCAGTTAGGTAAGCCTTGTGATTATCCTTAGTGTCCTGTACAATTTGTATCTTCATAGGTTCATGGGTTCATACTAGGCTATCCACCCTAGGGCATTAGTAAGCCTAGCCAGAGTGTGTGTGTGTCTTTCACCACCCCTTGCTATGTTTCTATTATGGCCATTTATGAATTTCTTTACTGTGCCTCTGTCTGGTCTTGACACAGTGAAGACCCCCAGTATACATGTATGATCATCCATCCACTTGGCAATATTCCTGTTGAGGGGTGTCAGTGAGGGGCTCTGCCTAACATGGATTGGGATCCTGTTTCTGGTTGTGGGGAGCCTCTGGGTTATGTATCTGTCCCTCCAGCACATCTTATTTCATTATGTGTTGAGGCTGACATCTGTCACTCTCACAGCTCCAATGGCTTTGATTTCCTGTGGTGGAGCATGTCCATTACTCCTGTGTTGGACATGGCCTTGTACAACAGACATACAATGCCTCTGTGTAGGCGGTCTGTGACTGCATTCAGCTGGGGTGTCTACAGCCAGGCAGCATATGACATATATTTCACACCCTTTATCCTCTTGGTGGGGTAACTATGAGGTCTTCCGAACCGCTGCAGGTGTCAAGTCCGGTACATCCCATATGAGTCATTGTACTAGATTATGGGTCTGATAAGGGAACAGTACAGTGGCACAGTGACCTCTGTTGATGTAGATGGGAATCCTTTCCTGATATAGTGTCCAATATCGACAATCTTCCTAGCCACATTGGCATTGTGAGTGTCACATGACAGATTACTGTCGACTTGTGTCCCTAGGTCCCTGATTACTCCTTGCATACATAATGGTTTGCCACCTATGTTGTAATTTATGTATACCTTGTCTGGTATTTGGTGGGACATTCATACTGTCCAGTGTCTTCAGGATGTCTGGGTGGAGTTCTTGTGTGTGAGAGTGTGGTCTGTCGCATGCTACAGACTGTACAGCAGTTATGACTACACTTAGGTGCACATGGGTGGTCTCCGCTGCTTTGTCAGTTACCTGGCCATATGGGTGTCTGTGCTGCATATGGATACTCCCCCTCCTTTGATGTTTTGGTCCAGGTGTTGGGGCCATAATGCATGATATGTGGTATAACCTGGTAGTGCTGGTGTGCTATCACTAGGCTTGCAGCAGGCTTCTGTCACTGCACAGACATCGATGTTCTCCATAATGGGAAGTGTCTCAGGGGCATGCATATTGCAGTTTACACATCTGGCTTTGGTCAGCATTACCCTTATGTTTCTTACCACTTATGTTTTCTAGGATGGTGGGTAGTCTTTTTGGCCTTGCCTACATACGGCTCTATGGAGGTGGCAAAGGCCTTAGCCAGTATCCAGACACACAGGGGTAACAGGTGCAAGCCATCCCTGGAACAGCAGCATGGCTTGTCATGCTTGACATCTCAAGCAGACCGACATTAGACCCTCTTGGACTGACAGCTGTAACTGTGCCTGCTGTTAAACATGATCATTCTGTGTTTGTACTGTGGCATCATTCTTGGTGAGGGTTGGATGCTGCACATGGCCAGTGTCATACCAGCCTGGGGTACATACTCAGAGAGCTCATCCATGTCTCTTTTCATGTAGACCAGGGAGGTACATCTCAGGTCATTCACACCAGCATGGACATTGAGTGCATCATATTTCTGCTTGCTTTGGGGTGACCTGCGTACTTGTGTTATGTGGCATTTTGTGGCAGCCTACAGGCAGCTTACTCTACCCTTTCCCTTGTTCAGTCTGGTGAGTGGGACAGCAGTGTGTCTGCCTATACAGACACCTATTAAAACTGTATCAGGCATGTTGTTTCTCCTTCTGGCCTGTGACTGTTTGGCACACCAGCTTTGTGTACTATGCATTGCATGTGCTATGTTTGGAGGTTGTGGTTGGTTGTGATCTGCTTTGGAGGCTTCTGTTGGTGTGGTGTGTTTGTAATTAGGGCCTCCGGGAATGTTTTTCTGTGTTTATGTGTTTGGTTTACAGTTGTGGTAGGTCTATGTGGGACTGGGTTTGTGGTGAATGTGGTTACCTTCTCCTCCTGACTAGTTTTGACAGTACTGAATTGGGGGAGCTCAACCTCTGGTTTGGATACATGGTTGCATCTATCACATATATTTGTATTTATTGGGGGGAGTTGTGGTTGTGTACTTGGGACAGGTGTCACATTGCCTCTGGATTCACAAATTCTACTTGTTGTGGCTGAACTTAGTGGATTGTATGTGTGGACATATGTTATTGCCATACTACTGGTCAGTGATTACTTCCCTTTTTATGTTTGCTCTATCATTTGGTAGCTTCCTCATTCTCTTGCATGGTTTAGTAATTGCTGGAGTCCAGCATGCCAGATGCCTGCGTGTATGGCATTGTGTGTTGTTATTTGTGATTGCATACTCCAAGCATTCCTGGCTGTGTTCATGGAATGCCTGTATAACATGTTCTGCAGTGTGTCGCATATTCTGCACTTGCACAGGGCCTTTCGTGGATTCCACATCAGTTTGGAGGGCTGCAACCTATACTTTACACATGTTTTTCACTGTGGTATTCTGGCCAGGGACTGGGGTCGGGATGTGTATATCCAGTGTGATTACTCTATGGTCTGGTCTTATCAGTGAAGGATACACTTCTCATCTTGCCATCCAGTACACATGTTGCTGATTATCACATCCAGTATGCTTACCCCTCTTGTGGGAGTGGTACGTTGCTCCTGAGCATTTTTGTTTATGGATTCTGGGAACTTTTCTCCGACTGTGTTGGTGCTAGTATAATGCTCCCGGTGTATGTCTGGGTATTTTCACTCAAGCAATATAATGTTGTTTTGGGGGCTTGATATATTCATGTATTCCAACATAGGCCAGGTGCAGTTCCTGGTATTAGGGCAGTAGTCTGCAGCAGGCTATATACTGGGAGGCGGTTTTAGCCATTGGTATTTGACCATGGCTAATCCATGCTGCTTCTTGTTGTGGTACCAACATGGGGGTGTGGTTATCCTTGACATTTATTGCTAGTCACCCTCCTTTTGCAGCTTGTTCCATGTTTTGCGGCTGTACAGCACAGTATGAGGTGTGACCTGGTAGTGTTAGGGTGCTGATGTGAGCCTTGACCCAGTTCTCTATTACAGGACTGATATCTACATTTTCTATACTGTGTGCGTTTACACTGCACACATCTTGCTGTTTAGACTTCTGGCATTGGGTAGCATTACATCTAGGTTCCTATCCCTTGTGGTACCTATGAAGGTGGGTTTGTGTTTTGAGACTTACCTATTCAGGGCATGCTGTGGGTACTGACTGCCTTTGCCAGTATCCTTGGGGCATGGAATGTTAGGTGCATGCCACCCCTAACAGGTGGTGCATCATGTCATGCTCCGCATGTCTTTCCAGCCTGAAACACATTGGCTCCCCTTTGACTAACTGCATTACTTCAGCCAGTTATTGCACTTGATCATCCCATCGTCATTTTGTTGCTTAATGCTTGGTGAGGGTGGATGTTAGTCAGGGTGCTCAGGTGTGCATATAGTACATGGTGTTACATTACTTAACACATGACATTCATGCCTCAGGTGGTGCTGCAGGGCTGCCTCTGTCGGATGCGCATATTACACTTTCCTGTACATGTTTGTGAGCAGGTCATGTCATTTTAGGCATCCATGTTATTATTTGAGTGAGTCAGAGGGGGTATCATTCCCAGGGTTCCTACTGAGCCAGTGTATGTGCTATGCATTGCCTCTTTGCCAAGGCCAGGGCATACTGGGCACGCCTCCTTCTGCCTACTGGGGCAGGCTCAGGTTGTTCCTCCTCTGAGTCATGCTCTGCCTGTGATGGCCTTGGCAATGGTGGGGGGCTGTTTGGCCCAGCCCTATGCTGGTCCTGATGCAGCTGTTTTCACAAGATCATATTATGTAGCATAGCACATACCATGACAATTTGGGTACATGTAGTTGGTGTGTACTGCAAGGCTCCACCAGATGTGTCCAGACACTGGAACTGTGACTTGAGCAGCCCAAACACACGCTCGATTACATTACGTGTTTGTGCATGTGCCTCATTATGGCGTTCCTGTTCAGGTGTGTGTGCGTTTCTGATGGGTGTCATCAGCCATGGCTCCAGTGCATAACCTGCATCCCCCACTAGGTGTCCGTGTGGGATGTCCCCATTGGCAAATGTCTGGTACAGCTGTGTCAAATGCCAGATGTGGGAATCATGGTAACTCCCAGGGCAGCCAGCACACACATTCATTATTATGCCCTGGGCATCACACACAACCTGGCATTTGATGGAGGGGAAGCCCTTGCGGTTAATGTAGGCCCTACCCCACTCACCGGCTGGTGCTTTGATGCGTATGTGCATGCAGTCTATTGCACCCACTACCTCAGGGTATTCCGCTATTTGCTGGAAGAGACGCATATTGCTGGCCAATACCTCACGGGCATTGGGGAAATATACATGATCACCGACATGTGCTGACATGGCATCCAGGAACTGGTGCAGTACCCTGGAGGCTGATGCCTGTGATATCCCCATCATATCGCCAGTTGGTCTCTGGAAGGTACCTGTTGCTAGTATTCTTAGGCCAGCACATACCTTGGTTTCCACTGGGATGGGTTCCCCTCTGTTGGTTCTGTGTGTGAGGCGTGGCCTGCACAGCTCAACAATTTGCTGCAGGAGCTCTCTGTCCACTCTATAGTGCTCTCCTATCTCCAGCTCATGTAACCCATGGTAGGTGACCCTTGGCCTGTACATTCTTCTCCATCTCCTCACTGTGGGTTGTCTGGCATAATCTGCATTGTCACTACCCTCAGCAAGTCGCCTATGTCTTATTATGACAGCTATGGCAGCCCCTAACATTTCTGCTCTGAGTGAAGCTTTTTCAGTTTTCACTTCTATTAGCTTACTCCTGTCTTGCAGTGTCTCTTAAAAGAAACATCCTGCACTACTGTTTGCAGAGTTTTAAATGCTGGGCTAGGCTACTATTCTGCCTGTGTAATTGCCTGCTTCTAATTGTTTTCACCTGCTTGCTTCAGCAGTTATCCCTGCTAGCTTCCTCTTAATTCTGTTGCTTCCTTTTTCCTTTCTGTTTCCTCAGGGGGGAGCAATGTGCATACCAGGAGAAACACGCTCACAGTGGCTTACATGCACGCACACGTGCTTACACAGTTCAGAATCTACTTATTCGGGTTAAAACGCGCGCACACCCACGCAAACACTGTTACACGTCTGCCAACAGCCTCCAACATGCTCAGCCTGCCCTACACACGTGCACACCAGCACAAACAGTGTTAAACATCTCCCAACACACTCCCACATGCTCAGTCTGCCTTACACGCATGCACACTGCCCTACTCGCGCTTCATGGTGCGCACACGTGCGCATGCATGCCCAGCAAGAAACTTTTGTGTAAGTAACAGTGTACACCTTCCATTTCTTGACTTTCCCTGACTTATCTTGTGGCACACCTCTTTCCATGATCTGTGTCTGTCATCTGTCATGTTACACTGACCTCCAGTGAACTGCATTTCTTTCTACCATTCCCCCCTGTAATGTCACCTATCTCCTACTCTATTTCTCCCCCTTATGTATCTCTTACACTACTCAGACTGTGCTCATTTGCTATGTGACTGTGAGATTCAGTATCCTAACCCTCATTTACATGAGATTGCCTACTAATGCTTAGTTACATGTCTTAGACTCAGCTTCCCCCCTTAGCAACCACTACACGGTGGCCATGTTGTTTTTGGTCTGCTGGTCCCTGCATTGTCATTCCATGTATTGCATGAAACCCACATTTGTGGGTTTATAACCTTCATTTTTATGTTTTATACAGCGCAGCCCGTTTGCGCGGGGCTGCGCTGGGTTTAAACATCGGCGATCGCCGAAAAAAATATATATATTTGTATTCTTTTTGCATCAGGTTACCTTGCCAATGGCCACATATTTGGCCATTGGCATGCTGCCTGAGACATATGCACCCTTTATTTGGAGCTGACATGGCTCCATTGTGGAATTTGCAGAAACGTACTCAGTCTCTTACACGGGCTGGTTTCTGCTTCGTGGATCGCTAATATACCTCATTTGCATACCTTTTGGCTGCAAGTGAGGTATTTAGCATGTCCACGCCCAGTCCGTGTAAGAGACGTTTTAGCTGGTCTCTTACACGTACTTTAGGGCTGTTCCTGGATCATGAGGCTTGCATGGAGTGTTACACGTCTCTTACAGTCCATGCAAGCCTTCGTGAATCCTGCCCTAAGTCCCTCATATAAAGGCATCACAATTTCAAATGAACTAATGACAGTTGTATCAATTAACCTGGGCATAAATTTAAAAAGACACACACTATTTCTTATTTAAATAAGACACTTTAACAAATACAATTAAAAACATGTGCAAATGTGTATAAGATGTGTACAAAACTTAGACTCTTGTAGTAATATACACCGATTACAGTATTAAATATTTCCAAATTACAATGTTTAATTCATAATTTGTAAATGTTGTGCATGCTGACATCATAATTTTGCTGATCTCAATTCCAAAACACTACTAATACTTATAGTCGTTCAAACCAGAGGGCTTCTCAGCTTCCAGTTTTATCTGCCAGTATAGTTCCCTATACTCCAATTCGGCTTCCCAGTTACCCCCCCCCCCCCCGGCATCAGCTACAACCTGCTCAATAACCATAAACGTAAATTTATAATTGGGTCATGCTAATGAATGTAAAGTGCACTGGTTTTCTTTTCCTTAGTAGTGTCATATATATGTTCAAACATCCTCCTCTTAAGGTTCCTCTCAGTCTTTCCAACATAAAAGCTGTAACATGATTCACATACAACTAAATAAATCACCCCAGTGCTGTTACATGTATAATAACCATTGCTTCTTACCCTGTAATTCCTTGCTGTTAGCATTACTTCATCCTTTTCTAAAATGTACCCACATTGGTTACATCTTTCGCACTTGTAAGTACCCTTCTTGCTTTCTTTTTGTTGTTATAATTAATACCACCTCTTTCAAATCTTTCTTTTAAATTCAAGTCTCTTTTTCTAATAAATTGTGGTGCATCAGGGATCAACCTTCTAGTTTATTCCTGTATTTTTGAAATACCCCAGTGTTTTTAATGATCCCCTCCACCTCAGAGGAGTTGTTAGAGAAAGTGTGGATAAAAGCACTAGCATATTCAACCTGAATATGATTACTTGTAGTTTGTGCATCACCACCTTTCCCTAACAGTGGAAAATACTTGATGTGTCTATCACGAATAACCTCTTCTATCAAAGTTTCCATCAATTCATTAGGATATTCTGTCTGCACAAACAATTCCTTTATGAAATCTAATTCCTGGTGAAACACCCTGTCCTCACTACACATCCTCGAGGCTCTAATCATCTGCCCCTGTAGAATACCCTTCTTCTGGAAGTGTGGATGACCACTCCCAAAGTGTAGGTATGAATTAGAGAATGTATGTTTCCTGAATATTCAAGACTGGAAACATTTATTTATTAGATCTTTATATAATGTTACATCTAAATAATTAATTTCATTTAGAGAGACTGTATGAGTAAATCTCACAAAGGTGGTTGTCTTGTTAATGTAAGTCAAGAAGGCAGTCAATTCATCCAAGGACCCCTGCCAAAGTATACAAATATCGTCAAGGAATCTAGTGTAACAAATTATGTACCTAGACCATCCTGTACTCATAATATACCTTTTCTCCCAATAGTATAATACCAAATTGGCATATAGGGGGGCACATGCTGCCCCCGTAGCCACACAACTTTCCTGCTTGTAGTATTCACCATTAAAAACATATATTTGTTTTTTAAGGTTGTTTCCAAAAATTCACTAATCAAATTAATAGTGTTTGCATCCAAGTACTTAACTTCAGTTAGTACTTCCTGAAACCATTCCAGCCCTATATCATGTGGAATACTGGGAAACAATTCCAAAACATCCACAGTGACCAAGTGTACTGTGTTACTGTATTTGTCAGAGGTCATATTTTCTAAGACATCCCATGAGTCCTTGGTAATATGCTTTACTGAACTCAAAAACTTCTTTAAGTGATGGTCCACAAATATGGCCAAAGGCTCAATAATATAACCAGCACCTGAAACAATAGATCTGAATGCCAAATTCTCCATGCCCTTTTGCATTTTGGGTATCCCAAATATTACCGGAATGCATGGTTTCTCCACATATAAAAAATCATATAATTTCTTATTAATTGCTCCTTATAACAGATGGTCCTTCAAGTAATATTGAATTTTGGCACATGAAACATAAATTTCATTTTTGGATGCTACACTATATCTCCCCTCATCATTCACAATTTCAAATATCTTTGTTTCATAATCAATCATATACATGAGTACAACACCACCCCCTTGTCTTGTTTCATAATTCTACATTTATTCTGAACTAATTCATCTATCAAGCCTTCTTCCACTTGGCTTAAGTTTTAACCCTCCCCCAATCCGATTTTGAGAGTATTTGAGGAACTTGCGGAACAGGATATTATAAAGTTAAGCATTAGATTCAAAGATGGTTGCCATTCTGTGAACACTGCAAATCTACAGCTCTGCAAATATCCTGAGGAAAATCTAACCCTGAAGTTATACTATGAGTCATTTAACAACAATCTTTTGAAAAACTAAATCTGCTCCATTCAAGTATCTGAGGAGAGGTGATTGAATCTGGGAAAATCAAAGAATTCAACAGGATTAGACCTGATTAACTGACTCTGAAGAGAGTGCCAAACAAAGGATCTGTCTGAATAACAAACTTGGCCTATTTACTATCAAGCTATAGTGAAGGACAATACTGATTTACAATGTCAAAACAAGATAAAAATATTGAGACAACAACAACAAAAACTAAATTGTCTGAACTGCAATCACCAGAAAAGGACTTAACTTTGAAAAGGCAAAAAATCATTAAACAACTGGAGCTTTCCAAAGCAGGGACTAAAATAAACCAGACCAGCTAGCGGACATGGAGGATATCAAATCTGCTTTGTTACCCATTCAGGGAGCTTTGGAAGAACTATCTAAGCAGGTACAATCTTTTGGCATTTCATGTAGTCAAATGCTAGAAAGAATGGACAGAACTGAAGCCAGAATATCTGAAAATGAAGATAAAATAACACTGCTGACTAAAAAATCTGATACTCATGACCTGGACATACAATCTATGCAAGCAAAAATCCTGGACCTCGAGGCGAGATCCAGGAGAAATAATATAATTATCAGAGGGATACCTGAAAATATTTAATACAATGATTTAATTCCTTCCATTATACAAATTTTTACAATATTGTTTAATGACTCTGACATAGCTAAACAAATAATAATAGAAAGCGCTCATAGAGCTTTGAGAAAAATGCAGGCATCAAATATATCGAGACCAGTCTATGTCAAAATTCTTAATTACCAAGATGTTAATAAAATAATAATGGCTGTTAAAAAGAACGGAGGTTATATTATGTGGAATAACAATAAAGTTTCTGTGGCTCATGATTTACCCCTTCAAATAAGACAAGCTAGGCAAGCTTTATCTGCTTACTGTAAATTTCTTATTGACAAACAGATTAAATTTCAAATGAAGTATCCCAATACACTAATGTTTACAGTCGAGGGATATAAATATTCAGTTTCCACAAAAAAAGAAGCAAAATCTACCTTTTTGAAGATATTTAAAGCCTTGCCTGCTTCAGAGAGCTAATATGGCCTTCCGTTGGGACTGTTACAACAACAGAGGTCGGATTTGTGTTTTGCTTTAATCAGAGGCTTCTGAATCCTTTGTTTAAAGTTTTGGTTCTGCAGGCCTCTTTCTAATCTGATAAGGACTTGTTTTTCATCGCTGGATCGTTTGCGAGCCATTCACAAGTTTTTATGGCTCCCACGAACTCTTCCTCATCACAAAGTTACAGGAAATGCTTCTTTTGTTGTCCTAGGGCCGGTTTTGAAGTGGCACATCCGGAAGTCCGCTCATTTAAAGGGTCCCTCGTCGCGAACTCGACGGAAGTTTCTCAGGTTTGGGAAACTGGAAAAACTGTGTGGAAGAACGTAAACTGACTATTATAACACAAGTGCTTACATTTTAAACACATAGGAAACACTGAACTGTTTTATATAATACATTTAATTGTTTAGGTATCCAAGTATATTTGGAATTGGTGTGCTTATTTAATAGTGTGGTGAGAGCATATACAGCTTTAATTCTAGTCCTAATATAAAGTTTATATGCAGTTAGTGAGTGGTCAAGTTTGATGTCATAACACAAAAGATTATGATTTTGTTTTAATTGCTGTGGTTATTGCTGTTTTGACAATTGCTGACTACTCTGAGATCCCTTGTGTTTGTTTATGCTCTCAGATTTTAGTTAATGTAATGACATTTGATTCACTGTGTGTTTTCTCCACATGGAACAAACAAAAGAGAATGCATTTTAAAACAGGACAGTAAAGGAATTTCTTAGGAAAATGTGTGTCCAGTCACTCACTGAAAATTAAAACAAACTGTGCATGTAAGATCTCTGCATAACAGTGCATATGAAACCACCATACAGAGTAAATGCTGAAGCGTATTTGTTTACAATAGTACATATAGTATAGATTGTCTACAAACAATTACTGTAATCTATATTATGGTTTAGTGTCTCATGTTTTGACTTTATGGGGTTTTGGAAAATTGTCTTTTAGTTATTATTAAGATGTATGATGTATATATTACAGGAAAGTATCAGTTTTCCTATTCACGGAATGTTTTTAATTGGACACAACTTATTATCATCATTAGATATTTGAAGTGTTTGGAGAGGAATGATAAGAATAATTTATGTTGTTAATACTTTTTTCCTCGACATAATTTCCAAAATTGATAAAACAAGAGATGTAGATGTTTAGCAGTGTTTAATAGGGAATATTTAGGTTAGGCTTTGTAGATTTAGTGGCAGTAGTCATAGGGTTTTTGCATGATATAGTGGTAATATATTTTAATCAAAAGAACATTTATTTAGTAATGTTATTAATCCTTACAATGTTTAACAATGTGGAAAATCTAGGTATATCCTGGTCCAGGGGTTAAGTGGGTAGGCACTGGTGTGGGACGGGATTTCAACAATGCTTCCAGAAAGTATATATTTTGAAAAAATATTTGAATCTATTTTGTTTTTTCCAACGTAAACCATATTTGAATCAATTAAAGGTTGTACTATGTGGGAAATAGATTCATGGAATATGAAAGGGCTCCAGAAATTGAAAAAGAGGAAACTGTTTCTTCATTTATTTTTGTAGGCTAGGGCATTTTTTTATTTTACTCCAAGAAACTCATTTGACTAATGATCAGTGGGCAGTTATTAGGAAAAAAAAATGGATCAGAGAGGTCATAGCTTCGGAAGGTAAAACTAATAGTGGGGGGTCGCGATAGTTATAAAGAGCCAATACCAAGAAAAAATTCTAGACTTTAAGTAGATAAGGAGGGAAGATGGTGTTACGTGATTCTGTCATCTATTCACTATGATAAACCTATTTTACTTCTTAATATATATGCACCATGTAACAATCAACACCTTTTTATACTATCACTTTATTCCATTTTGAATCAATATAATAATCACTACATAATTATAGGAGGGGACTGGAATTCATATCAAGATCCTAAACTGGATAAATCAAGTGTCCATAGGTCATTTAATACTCAAGCAGTAATAGCTTTGAGTGAACTTAAAGCTGACTTTAAATTGTATGATCCTTTTAAATACGTAAGCAATCAGTTTAATACAAATAACTTTACATTCTATTCAACATGTCATAACATGTGGTCTAGAATAGATTTTTTCTTGATTTCAGAAAGTTTAATTATTCTAGATCCCAGTGTTACCGTACAAGTTCGGTACTTATCAGATCATTCTAAAATTGCTTTAAATTTTAATAAAGACCCCCAAAATAGCTTATCACATAGAGGGTACAATTGGACCCTAAATCCAAATTTATTAAATAAAGAGGATATAATTCAGGAAATTCAGGCTGTTCTTGATCTTATATTAGTTAGTTTATCTAAACAACAACATTTACCCGATATTGAATGGGCAACAACCAAAGCACAAGTAAGAGGGATTTTTTTGCAAAAAGCTACCTATTATAAAAAAATTCAAAATAGTGATATGCAAAGACTGGAAACCAAAATCAAGTCATTAGAACAGGATTTATTTAGGAAATTTAACTAGCAAACAGAAAAAGAACTATTAAAATGTCAAAAGGAGCTCTTTTTGATCTAGAATAGTAGGTTGTTGTTTTATGAACATAGATTGTTGGCAAAATATGCTAATCATATTCAAACGCCTTCAAAGGCATTAGCTAGAATCATTAATCAATCGAAAGTCCCTTTGCAGATCACTAAAATACAGTTTAAAAATAATAGATATACAAAATCTGAAGATATTATGAGTATTTTTGAAATGATTTACTCTCAGCTTTACAGTGATAGACAGGAATCTTCCACGAATAGGATTAATAATGACTTTTTGCAAAAAATTATTTTTCCAAAAATTAATGATAACTCTCAAATAGATTTAATTAAGCCAATTTCCTCTGGGGAAATAATAGATACAATTAAAAAGTTGAAATCTCATAAAGCACCAGGTCCGGATGGATTGACCGCAAAATTTTATAAAACTTTTTGTGACTCCTTTGGCAAGATACTTCCACATATATTTAATTATATAATTAATAATGGAATTAGTGATCCTCACTTTAATGCATCCAGAACAATTCTTATTCCCAAAGAAAACACTGACTTACATAACCCGGACAACTATAGACCTATCTCTCTTTTAAATAATGACATGAAAATTTTGACATCTATCTTAGCTAATAGATTGAGGAAGGTAATAGACTTAATAATATCCAATGAACAGGCCGGATTTATGAATGCCAGACAAACTACTGACAATACCTTATCACTACATACATTAATTTCCTATGCTTGTCAAAAAATATTAATGCTTATGCTCTCATTATTGATGCACAAAAAGCATTTGATAGAGTTAATTTGAAATTTCTGTTCGATCTTTTATCATACTTCCATATACCGCAATAATTTATTTTAACATTACAAATATTATATAATAACCCATATACAACTTTATATATTAATAAAAAATTTTCTAAAAGAATGCAAATTAAGAACGGAACTCGTCAGGGCTGTCCTTTATCCCCTATATTATTTAATCTATATTTAGAACCACTGTTTTTACATATTAAGCAAAATATATACTATAATGCCCCAATAATTTATGGCACCAAGATATCTATGACTGCCTTTGCTGATGACCTCAATATTTATTGTATGAATCTAATTTCAGATACTAAAAAAAATACTAAAAGCAGTGGAAGATTTTGCTGAAGTATCCAACTACAAGATAAACCTTAAAAAAAAACAACTTATTTCCTTTGAAAACACCAAAACCTTTTTCTCTTTTACCATTGGTAGGACAAGTTAAATCGGAGAATAAGATAAAGTACTTGGGTGTTATCTTTTCTACAGATAACAGAGATTTCTATGTGAATAATGTCAAGTTGCTTTGGGATCAGATGTTGTCCGATTTAAGAAGATGGTATAATCTGAAATTACCAACAATGGCAAAAGTTTCAATAATTAAAATGAATGTGTTACCCAGAATTTTGTACATTTTTAGAGCTACTCAAGTTTTGATCCCTAGGAAATTTTTCAAACAAATTCACATGGAATCGGCTAAATTTATATGGGAACCTAAGAAGACTAGAATATCATATGATAAACTGATGACTCCGAAAAATAAAGGAGGCCTAGATCTACCTAATTTTGAAATGTATTACTTAATAATAAATTCTAATAGAATTTTAAGAATAGCTTAGTATGAGATATCCATAAACATGTTGTAAGTTTGAATATTAACCCAAAAGCTTTACCTTTTTTAAGTAAAGATACTTTTAAATTATTTTCTTTAATGGAGCATATTACAGTATATACAAGTCTAATACAAAATCTTTTCCAATAATTAAATCTCTTACAGCATATGATGACTTTTCAACCCTTTCATAAGAACCCAAATTTGAAAATTAATAACCAAGTAATAGATCTTAAAAAATATCTACTTATAATTAATCTAACTTTACTTGAGATATATCCATATCTTAACTATTCTGTTCATGATATGTTGCAGGGGATGAATCTTACTTAATAATATTGAGACAATTAAAGGATCTCTCTGTAAATTACTTCAAATACTTTACAATTGATGAGGAAATGTTAACTAGTTGTTCAAACTTATGATTAACTCTTAGACAATATATCAAATTTATTACCTCTACAAGTGAACTGATAAAAGAGCTGAAATACCAAAACCAAATACTTTTGTCAAAATATTGGAAGGATAAAATGCCATTGATAGAAGATAACAAAATACTGAAGGCAATTAACTATAGAATAAAATCAGTTTCTCTCCAAAAATTAATATTTACACAATTGATGATATTTAATAATGCCTACTATACACGCCTTAGCTTGCATAAATTCAACTCGAAAAACTCGCCCAAATGTCCATACTGTAAAGATCAAATGGCGGACCTCTTGCACATGTTCTGGAACTGTAAATGTATTTACAAACTTTGGAATTCCTTAAAAATCCAACAACAAAAGATGGGATATCAACATTCTACACTTTCTTGGGAATTCATGATACTACATATTCCTCCTAATAATTTGAAAAGAACCCAAATGATTATACTTATGAATATTTTTTTATTAATGAAACTTTATATAGCTACAAATTGGTTGACTCCATTTCAAACTTCGTGGGAAAACTTTAAAGGTTTAGCCATGAAACATATTCTAGCACATAAACTTTTAATTAAGGATAATAAAAGGAATATTAATAACCCGAAGGTGTGGGAACAAATTTTCAACATTATATTAGCTTAATGTACTGAACTCAGCTCAACCCCAGGACATGCATACCTGATGTGAAAGTTGGTAAGAACAATTCATTCTAATGATAGTAGATCTTTTGACCTTTGTCATTGCATGCTCCTTTCTTTTCTTTCTTGATTATGTTTAACGGATGGAAGCATTCATGTAAATAATGTACATAGTTTGTAGTATGGGTATTATTAGCTTAATTTGGGTATTATTTGTATTTCTTTTTCTTTGCTGTTTTCTTTATTGTATGGAAAATTGGTAAAATAATAAAGATTTATTATGGAAAAAAAAAGAAAGTTAAACATTAATAAGGATATTGTAAGAAAGTTAAACCGAGTGGAAGAAGGCTTGATAGAAGAATTAGTTTAGAATAAATGTAGAATTATGAAACCGGATAAGAGGTGTGGTGTTGTGCTCATGTATGTGATTGATTATGAAACAAAGATTGCTTCAGGTGATTGGTATATTACTAAGCCTTTGGCCATATTTGTAGTCAATCACTTAAAAAAGTTTTTGAGTTCAGTAAAGCATATTACCAAGGACTCATGGGACTTTTTAACGAATATGACCTCTGACAAATACAGTAACACAGTACACTTGGTTACTGTGGATGTTGTGGAATTGTTTCCCAGCATTCCACATGATATAGCTCTGGAATGGTTTCAGGAAGTACTAACTGAAGATAAGTACTTCGATGTGAACATTATTAATTTGATTAGTGAATTTTTGGAAACGACCTTAAAAAACAATTATATATATTTTTAATGGTGAATACTACAAGCAGGAAAGTAGTGTGGCTACCGGTGCAGCATGCACCCCCCCCCATATGCCAACTTGGTATTATACTATTGGGAGAAAACGTATATTATGAGTACAGAATGGTCTAGATACATAGGTTCATACTAGGCTATCTGCCCTAGGGCATTTATAAGCCTAGCCAGAGTGTGTTTGGCTTTCACCACCCATTTTAAATGAATTTTGCTATGCCCTTTTTCGAGGTTAGTATACTGTGCCTCTGTCTAACAGTGACACAGAAGTGATACCCGGGGTAAACCAATGATCTCCCATCCACTCATCAAGATTCCTCTTGAAGAGAGTCAATGAGGGACTCTGCCTAACCTGGACTGGGATTTTATTCCAGAGTGAAGGGAGCCTCTGGGTTATGAATCTGTCCCTCCAGCATGTCCTATTTATTTCAGTGCTGAGGTTCAAGTCTCTCAAGCACATAGCTCGATGGGATTTGGATTTTCTGAGGTGTAGCATGTCCATTAATTATGGGTTGGACATGGCTTTATACGTCAGGCACAGATCGCCTCTGAGCAAGCAGTATGCCACTGAGTAGAGCTAGAGTTTCTTTAACTGGGCAGCATATGGCATCTGTTTGAGCCCTTTGATCCTCTTGGTGAGGTACTTTTGGGGTCTTTCCAGTTGCTGCAGGTGTCTGGTAAGGTACATCCCAAAAGGGGCATTGTACTTAATTATGGGCCTAATGAGGGATGAGTAAAGAGGCACGATGACCTCCCTTGATCTAGATGTGAATCCCTTCATGATTAGGTGGGCTATATAAAATGTTTTTCTAACCACTTTGGCCACATGGTTTTCAAATGAGAGATTGCTATCAACTTGGGTCCCCAGGTCCCTAATTACTTCTTCCGTACTTAAAGGATTATCACCTATGTGGTAATTTGTGGGCACTTTGTTTTTGCCAAAGGGGATGACTATACACTTTTTGGCATTTAGCTTGAGGCCATGGCTCTGGCACCAATTGTCTGTTTCTATGAGGCCCTTTTGTAGGATGCTTGTGTCAGCTGGAGAGTCAATTATGGCACCTAGTTTGCAGTCATCTATGAACTTGGTCAGCCACAGTCCTTCCGTGTTGGCCTGTACCTCCGAGAATTATATACCGAACAAGAGAGGTCCCAGGACTGAGCCTTGTGGGACGCAACTTGTAACTGATTTGGAGTCTGACATGGCTCCAGCAATTCTAACCATGTGGGTTCTGTCATTGAGCCAGTTTGCAACCCATCTAGTGACATAGGGGTTTATATTTAAGCTGGTGAGCTTATCTATAATGCCCGAGTGGGGTATTGTATCGAAGGCTTTTGCGAGGTCCAAGTAGGTTGTGTGGACCACCTTCCCCTCATCAATGGCCTTTGTGACTGTTTCAAAGAAATCAACCAGGTTTAAAAGGCAGGATCTGCCCTTAACAAAGCCGAACTGGGTAGGATCCAGTGTCTGTAGGTCCCCAATATCTTTATTTATGAGGTCCATGATGATCCTTTCCATAGCTTTGCAGACCAAGCTAGTCAGGCTTATGGAGCGATAGTTTCCAGGATCTGTTGAGGCACCACCTTTGTGGAGAGGGACCACTGTTGCTGTATGCCACTCTTTGGGTACATATCCTGTAGTAAGGCTGAGATTGAACAGCAGTTTTATGTTTGGGTTTAGCTCTTCTTGGAGTTCATGTAGGATGCAGCCCGGGAGACAATCTGGTCCCATTGATGCTGTGTTTTTTGCTTTTGAGAGGGCGGCTCTTACCTGAGCATCTGAGATGTCAGGGGGGCAGCACTCTGCTGGGATAGATATTTGCCCTTTTGGTGGGGAGGGGGTGGAGAAGTTTGCACTGAATCTGTCAGCTAGGATGTTGGCAATGTCTGTGGGTTCGGTGTATTTTTTTTTCATTTTGGACTAATTCAGAGCATATCTGGGAATTCCCACCCAGGTTCCTAACATAACTAAAGAAAGCCTTGTGATTATCCTTAGTGTCCTTTGCAATTTTTCTCTCGAAGCGGGCCTTAGACGATTTTATGAGTGACCGTAGTTTTTTGCTAATACTGATCAGAGATGCCTTCCCTTTTTGGGATTTTGCTCTATCATGTAGTAGCTTCCTCCTTCTGTTGTATAGTTTGTTTATGTCTGGGGTCCACCAGACAGAATGCCTGCCTTCGGAGGATTGGGTCTTGGATTTATTTGGGATTGCATAATCCATGCATTCCTGAAGGTGTTCATAGAATGTGTTTATAAAGGATTCTGCGGTCTGGGCCGTATTTTCTACAGGCCCGGGGTCTTTGAAGGATTCCACCTCGGTTTTGAGGAGTGTGAAATTTGCTTTAAAGAAGTTTTTCACTGTGGTTTTCTGGGCAGGGGGTGGGGTCGGGATGTGAATATCCAGTGAGATCAGTTTATGATCTGATCTTACCAGTGAGGGATACACTTCTGTAGAGCCCACATGTTGGTGATGATCAGGTCCAGTATGTTTTCCCCTCTTGTGGGAGTGGTAACAAGTTATCCATAGCATTTGAGTTTATAAATTCTAGGAACCTTTGGGCTAGGGTGTTGGAGCTAGCGTAATGCTCCCAGTCTATGTCTCGGTAGTTGAAGTCGCCCAATATAATGGTGTTTGGAGAGACTTCATATTTTCCATTGTTCTCAGGATGGCCGAGTTGGGTTCCTGGGTTTGGGATGGTGGTCTGTAGCAGGCTATAAACTGGAAGGCAGTTTTACCCACTGTTAGTTGCACATGGATAGTCTATGATACTTCATGCTGTGCCACCAACCTGGAGACGTGGGTATCTTTGACGAATATTGACACTCCCCCTCCTTTTGTGGTTCAGTCCAAGTTTTGGGGCTGAAAAGCATGGTATGAGGTATAACCTGGTAGTACTGGGGTGCTCTCAGGAGCCTTGAACCAGTTTTCTGTTACTGCACAGATATCAATGTTCTCCATGCTAAGGAGAGTTTTGAGTGCATGCATCTTGAGGTTTAGACTTCTGGCATTGAGTAGCATTACTTTTAGTTTCTTATCCTTGTGATACCTATGGAGGTGGGTTTGTCTTTTGAGCCTTGACTATTACACTAGATTCCTTGACGTTATTTGTATTCTTTGGCAGGGGTCCTTGGATGAATTCACTGTCTTCTTGAATTACATTAACATCACAACCACATTTTTGAGATTTACTCATACAGGCTCTCTAAATTAAATTAATTATTTAGATGTAACATTATATAAAGATCTAATAAATAAATGTTTCCAGTCTAGAATTTTCAGGAAACATACATTCTCTAATTCATACCTACACTTTGGGAGTGGTTATCCACATTTCCAGAAAAAGGGTATTGTGTAGGGGCAGATGATTAGAGCCTCGAGGATGTGTAGTGAGGACAGGGTGTTTCACCAGGAATTAGATTTCATTAAGGAATTGTTTGTGCAGACAGAATATCCTAATGAATTGGTTGAAACTTTGATAGAAGAGGTTATTCGTGATAAACACATCAAATATTTTCTACAGTTAAGGAAAGGTGGTGACGCACAAACTGCAAGTAATCATATTCAGGGTGAATATGCTAGTGCTTTTATCCACACTTTCTCTAACAACTCCTCTGAGGTGGAGGGGATCATTAAAAAACATTGAGGTATTTTGAAAATACAGGAAGAAACTAGAAGTTTGATCCCTGATGCACCACAATTTATTAGAAAGAGAGACTTGAATTTAAAAGAAAGATTTGAAAGAGGTGGTATTAATTATAACAACAAAAAGAAAACAAGAAGGGTACTTACAAGTGCGAAAGATGTAACCAATGTGGGTACATTTTAGAAAAGGATGAAGTAATGCTAACAGCAAGGAATTACAGGGTAAGAAGCAATGGTTATTTTACATGTAACAGCACTGGAGTGGTTTATTTAGTTGTATGTGAATCATGTTATGGCTTTTACGTTGGAAAGACTGAGAGGAACCTTAAGAGGAGGATGTTTGAACATATATATGACACTACTAAGGAAAAGAAAACCAGTGCACTTTACATTCATTAGCATTACCCAATTATAAATTTACGTTTATGGTTATTGAGCAGGTTGTTGCTGATGCCAGGGTGGGGGGTAACTGGGAAGCCAAATTGGAGTATAGGGAACTATACTGGCAGATAAAACTGGAAGCTGGGAAGCCCCCTGGATTGAACGACTGTATAAGTATTAGCAGTGTTTTGAAATTGAGATCAGCAAAATTATGAAGTCAGCATGCACAATATTTAGGAATTATGAATTAAGCATTGTCATTTGGAAATATTTATACTGTAATGGATGTATATTACTACAAGAATCTAAGTTTTATACACATTTTATACACATTTGCTCATATTTTTAATTGTATTTGTTAAAGTGTCTTATTTAAATAAGAAATAGTGTGTGTCTTTTTAAATTTATGCCCAGGTTAATTGATACAACTGTCATTGGTTTGTTTGAAATTGTGATGCCTTTATATGAGAGACTTAGAATAAATTAAAATTGTTCTGAAGAAGCCTGACAGTTTGTTAGGTGAAAGCGCTTAACTTGACAATTGTGTTTTGTGTGGATTTTATTGCAACTGTTAGTTTTTCTGTGATGTATCTTGGCTGCTTTTATCCATTTTTTGTGGCTGGGCTGTGCTGAGTCAAACGGACTGCACAGTACAATAAATTAAGCTTTGGAAGCTGTGGAGTCTACTTTTTATGTTGTAATGGCTATATACTTACACAATGAAAGGCGTGTCATGGACCTATTTAATAGCACAGGATAGACGTCAGCACAGAAGACATATGTCTCCAGCAAGGTACAGCATTATAGGTCCATGGCTCCATAGGGTTATATGTATATAACAGGCTAACAAGGACAATGGCATCACGTAGCCTGCTAATGCATCCCTCGTCCATGACATGGTCTGATACCCTTGATAAGTGTCACCATTGTTTCTATACCCAGAATATTTACAAGCTTTGATGATGGAGATAACCCATCTACAAATTTCCTGTGTCCATTACAGACATTTATCCTACACCAGTTATGATTGTCTTGTTCTGCATCCCATTATGTAACTTGCACATGATATGTGTTACATCAGACATGTGCTTCACATGCATGGGGAGTCTGTTACATATAGGGTTTAGTGTCTGTGTTCCATACATGTCTCTAGGCATGTACTATTCATACCACAGTGATGGTGTAGGTGTGTAGAACAGGTAATATATGTGTTAGTTCTGTCTTGGATAAGCAGGAGGTACACATTGGGATCTGACACCTCCCTACATAGCAGCCACACACATCCCCTCCAAAGCATGTAGGAGACAGACTACACATGTGCCCTCTTGACACAGACTACATCGGATATGTTATTTGCAATGTGCACTGGTTTACCATCGAACCTGTGTGACCGCTACGGTTGTACGATATACCTGTGTAGTGACATAGCAAATGTGACATTGCAGTAAATGATAAGTGTGATTAGTGCCAAATATGGTATGAGAATGACAGTCTGAGATTTACACGCCATACCTTTCTGTATAGGGTGTACAAAATTGAATGGCTCCCCACATCTTACCAACCAGAGAAAGTCAAAGGCTACATTAATCTCTGTGTCCAAAAGTCCATGGGTATTGGTTCTACTGTGTGTGGTGTGTGAACTCTACTATATTTTCCAAGGGTGGATGACTTCCAAATGGATAGTATTGTGTGGTCCTTAGCATTTATTATTTGTCAGTGGCTCTGACAATTAAATTTATGTCTCAGGCCATCCTGCATAACTGTTGGTTTTGTGGGATTCAGTGACAACTCCTAATATGCAATCACCTGCTAAAGTAGTCAGTCTGAGGTCACTGGCAGTGGCCATGACTGCATGACTATGAGTGGTACTCTATTAATGATATCTGAGGAAAGTCTGCAGTTGACTAGCATCATTGTAGCATAGGTCTACTCAATGCTATCTTCCCAGATTATGACTATCAGACATTTGGCTATCCACCACCTGGCATACCATTCTGTAAATAACCTATACAGTTTCCAGCAAGGCCTGCTGGCCTAATATTATCAAACACCTTGTCAGGCCATGGTAGGTGGAGTGCGTCATATTTCCGTCATCCATTGCACACTGTAAAACTCAATGAGGTCCACCAGTTTGGGTAGGTAGGCATGATCTGCCCTTGAGCGCAACAAACTGTGTTTGCTCCAGTGTCAGTAGGTATATGACATTGTTACTGATCATATCCATGCTAACTCCTTTCATGGCTTTACATATTAAATGACTGAGATGCATGCTAGTTGTCCTCTGTGCAACTAAGTATTGCAGTTACTGACATCGTGTTCCAAGAAAAGAGTCATCCACGGTGTCTGTACAGAGCACAGACAAACAGTGGAGGGAAAAGTAAGATGTATACCCTGTGAAGGTAAGATGGGAAGATTTACTCAGGTATTTTTCAGTTGGACACTACTCCATGCAACTACCAGTTTGCTGTGTGGTTGCTTTACAGGCATTGAATACTTGCAAGGGCAAAATAATGTCAGTAAAGTTGAACAAGTCCTATGTGCATGTACAGCTATCCACATCTTCACTGCAAAGTGTGCCTACAAACACTGTGTTTCAGGCTGTCAATCCCAAGGGTTTGGCAGCATGATCACTAACTTTGCAGTACTTGCAGAGTGTTACATTTGTAGGCATGGTATTGCAACCATGCCTAATGACAGAATTATGGTCAATCCAAGGTCCACATTGCTGGCAAAGCATTGTATGGTACACTGTCAGGTGTTGTGTTACCTTAAGGAACCTACAAACTGGTGACATGTTACATTTCACCATCTATCATGACGCTGCCTAACGATGGCATTCTGTGATGTAAACATAAGCATGACTGTATTGTTAATGGCACTATCAATATCTGCTGATGAGATGTGGAAAGTGTACCCACCCCTCTACTCCTATGCCACACAAACACAACATGTGAATGATGTGACTGTACTTCAAGCCTTGTTTGCATGGTATCTCACACAGCAGTCAGTACATATGGTAATGAGAATTTTGCCAACATGCACAGCTCACCTTATGCACCACCCACAACCACAACACACACACCTGCATGTGTACAGCTCTTTACCAGACACATTTCCAAATGACAGACACATCAGAAAACCTACCTCTGGAGAGAACAGTACACATAATAGTGCATGCACCACTGGTCTCACCAGTCACACACCAGAGGCACATCAAAATCCAGACCTGTTATTAATATGTGAGTACACCTTGAGAGACATTGATGTCTGTGTCACCAGGTTACATATGGGAAACATTACAGTTAGCTGAGTATGAGTTGACACAATACGTCATACCACACATTGCCACAACTCAAGGAATATCATGTGAAATAATGATGACATCATATTTCCTGCAGGTGTGTACGACTAGGGACATACATCACCTGACTGTATGCAGACACATGATTGAGCTTACATACTCTGTGTATCTCGTGGGTATGTCCATAGATTTCTGCTGAATTTGGCCCATCACCTTGGATGATGGCTCAATGCACACGGAAAATGATAGACATTAATAATTGCCTTAGTGTGTGGTGTCATTGTAAGGGGGTCCACTACATGTCTGCCTGGGATGACTGGCTCAACAGATGTCAATGAGTTGCTAGAGATGGTATTCATCTCTCACCCCTGAGATTTTGAGTATGGGCCAAGGCTGCTGACATCCCCACAGTGCATCTTATAGGCACTATCTAAAGCGTAAACTTTCCAATGAGAATGTCATCTTCATACAACATCACGGTTATGTTGCTACATACTGGAATGGCAACACTGAACACCACTCTGTGGAAGTTGTCCCCACCCTGGAATATGGAGACATTTGTGCAGTCAAAGACACTCGGTTCATGGCTGTGGACTACATGTCCCTCTACATGTTCAGACCTCAAACTGACAGTGTGCCAGATAATGCAGGTGGTGTATACATATTCATTAAGGATAGATACACATCTAGATTTAGTGAAACACTATGCATTCCAAGAGACACTGCAGGTGCTATTCACTCCTCGAAGGGCATGCAATCAAGCAATTGCCAGCTGCAGGAGCAGCTCCATGAATCCAGACACCCATTGTGCTTATTTGCATGTATGTGCGCCTGTCAAGCTATATCAGTAAACCATGGTTTGGGGTGACAATAAATAACCACCAACTGGGTTAATTAGTTGTGCTAAAGCTCACTTGTCCAAAGGTGACTCCACTTCCTTAACTACAATGACCTGGACCAGTGGCATGACATCCCCACAAGGGGATGTGATGTAGTCCTTCATGTATATCCTAATATGGGTGACCACTGCAGCCCACCATTGTAAGCTCCTCCCTGGTGAACACAAATCAGTCTTTTTAAAACTATCAGAACTAGCCCCCCCCTGAAGACAATAGAGAAATATGCTTCAACAAAGCAATGTATTACCCCCTATGGGATAGTTTATATCGCATGACTGCACCTCCCCCTCAGATCGGATGGGCAAGTACGCAGAGCTCTGTACCCATGCATTATGTAAGCAGCAGTACAACTGCATAGACTCGGCTATACCTTACAGGAGGAACATGAGTTCCTCATACCATAGCAAACCTGTGTGTTGGACAACTGCCATTAGGAGGCTGTACAATAAGAGATGGACATTGCTGTGTGACAGTTGAGGTGAGTGTGCCCTTTAAAATGGAGGCACAACCTCCTCAGCTAAAACAAGCATATAGTGTTTGTGTGACATTGTATAGAAACAGTATGTGACAAAATCAGCCTCCCCCACAAAGCAGAACAAACAATGTACAATGTACTTACATGTGTACTCTCAAAGGACAGGCCCAGATTGTTGGTGAACTTGTACATAATGGTACCACATATACTGGTTCTGTACTCATAGCTAACCTGTTGTCCCACAGGTTCTGCTTCAACTTCATTCCCCTGTCTCCACCACATGTGCCACATAACATTCCTAAAACCTGTCCCATACCTTCCATATCAGAGCAGGTCATAACTTTTATCTCTATGGAGCATACACATCAAATATTGGACATGCTAACATCCTAGGCTGCATTCTACATGGGATCCACCAAGGATTACTAGCACCATTGGGAACACCATGCAATCATACAGTAACCACTGCTGCATCCTAACTGACTGGACAATGGCAACTGTTATCTCCCTGCACAGAGGTGGTGTTTCCACCAACCACTGGAACTATAGACCTATTTGCCTTGGTATCTGTGCACCCATGGGGCAAATCATTATGGAGCTTATCAGCAAACATATATGTGATCTACAATTGGTTGAATGTACACAGTTTGGATGCCTGACAGGGAAATCATGGCTGTTAAACATGATGGACATGTCCAAGGCAGTCACCAATGACCTGAACTAGGGGACATCAGAACATACTTCCCCCTGGATGTAGTCAAGCCATGTGACTCTATCCTCCACTCAGGCATCATTGACAACGGCACCCACATAGGCATCCATAGTAATAACATTATAGGCGTCACTAAATGGCTTATTGATGGCACACATACTTAAAATAGGGAAATCTACCTGCAATAGCTGATCTGTAAGCAAAAGTGATCAACACGGCTCAGTCCTGGGTCCTGTACTGCTTAAGGTCCATTTCACCACAATACAAGAGAATACTGACTGTCTCTGGCTGACAATGTTGGCTGATGCCTGCAAACTGTGAGCAGTCGCAGACTCTGAGTTATGTCGGTATCCCACAAGAGGGTATTGATTAAAAAATGCCTGTTGACATACTACTGGCAATAAACTCCTTGCAAATATATATGTAGTATCATTTCCATTGGTAACACCTATGTTCCTGGGAAGTAGCACATCAGTAACAACATGTGATATACATACTCAGGGGTGACAAACCTGGGCACACAGGCTTGGCCTCACAGGTTTACACCTAATGTACCTGAGATCACCATGTCTCCCTAGTAGTAAGACGGGAATCATATGTCATAACTGAGAGCACAGTCACCCGAAACTGACATACTCATAACCTCCATGTACTCTTCCCTCAGTATGCCAATATGTGAGTGCAATGGCCATTTGGTACTGTACCTTTCCAAGCACTACTGGCAATTGCTCACAACACAATGGTCCCTCACAAAGGAACTTCACATCTTCAGTATCTGTCTAATAGCTTCATCTGATATCAGTGATCATTGTAGCCTGTGGCAAAATAGACTACTCGGAGGTGATCGCTGCCTTGCATACAAGGCAATGTGCGACCCTGCTTGATTGAAAATTCTCCATATCTGTAGGTGGCATGGTACATGGGTTACTCACTGTAAGGGCATTAACCTGGTATGTGACATTAGTAATACGTACTGGTGGTAAAGATCGGCCTAACAGACTTTAACAAATCTTTGAAACAGAATCCTGCCTAATGGCAAAAAAAGCACCTCAGTGGACCACTTCAGATGCCATCTGTATGATTGGCTGGGTGACCACCATATCAACACAGGGTTTCTGCCTGTGTCCCTCGTGGACAGGGGCAATATGTGCTGATCATGTAAATAAGGGTATGCACTGGCTAGGATTGTGAGGGCTGTAGGGCCATTATGATACTAAAGTTCAAAGATCCTGTGATTCCATAAGCCAATGTAAAATACTGTAACAGCCACACACACACAAACCTGGTTACATTGAGGATAGTACCACTTCCACTTACTGTTTGCAGGACACACACACACACACACACACACACACACACACACACACACACACACACACACACACACACACACACACACACACTGTAAGTTGGCTGCATGTATATTAGACCTGAGACGTACCTCCTTGGACTACATGAAAAGAGACATAGAGGAGCTCTCTGATTATGTAGCCCAAGCAGGTATGACCCTGACCTTGAGCAGTATCCTACCTTCACCAAGAATGATGCCACAATACAGAGATAAGATAATCAGCTTTAACAATTGGCTTAAACTCTGGTGTCATTCAAAGGGGATCCAATATCTGTCTGCCTGGGATGACATGCTGGACAAGCCACGCTGCTTCGCAAGGGACGGCTTGCACTTGTCACCCCTGGGATTCCAGATTTTGGCAAAGGCTCTTGCCACCCCCATAGTGCCTTTTTTAGGCAAGGCTCAAATTCTAAACCTACCACCCTAGAACAAAACAAAGAAAAAAAAACTAAGGGTAATGCTGCTCAATGCCAGAAGTCTCAACCTCAAGATGCACGCACTTGAGGCCCTTCTCAGTATAGAGAACATCAATGTCTGTGCTGTGACAGAAACCTGGTTCAAGGCTCCTGAGAGCACCCCAGCACTATCAGGTTTTACCTCATATCATGCGTTCCGGCCCCAAAACCCGGACAATACGAAGAAAGGAGGAGGGGTATCCATATTCATCAAGGACACCCACACCTCAAGATTGGTGGTATTGCACGATGCATCGGAAACCATCCAGGTGCAATTAACCATAGGCAAGACTGCCCTGCAATTTGTAGCATGTTACAGGCCACCCTCGCAAACTCAGGAACCTCATATGGCCTTCCTGAAAACACTGGAGGGGATAAATGTATCTCCGAACACCATCATACTAGGTGACTTCAACTACCCTAATATAGACTGGGAACACTACTCAAGCCCAAACACTCTAGCCCAAAAGTTCCTGGAATTCATAAACTCAAATGCCATGGAACAACTAGTCACCATCCCCACAAGAGGAGAAAACATACTTGATCTCATCATCACGAACATGGGAGCACAATGTTCAACGCCGGAAGTATACCCCTCACTGGTGATATCTGATCACAAACTAATCTCGCTGGAGGTCCTCATCCCGCCCCCACCTGAAATGAAAAAGACCACAGTAAAGAACTTCTCGAAAGCCGACTTCACACTTCTAAAGACTAGTGTGGTCTCCTTTAAGGCCCCTGAGCCGGCGGTTAACATTACTCAAACCGCTGAATCACTTACAAATGCCTTCTACCAGCACCTGCAGGGCAGCATGGATCAGGCAATCCCAAGCAAAACAAAGACTCTTTGTACCAAAGGCAATCGTCCAGTCTGGTGGACCCCAGCCATAAACAAACTCTGCAACAAAAGGAGAAAGCTACTACAAGATAGAGCAAAATCCTTAAAAGGTAAGACACCGCTGATCACTATAAGTAAAAAGCTAAAAGCTCTCATAAAATCATCCAAAGCTAATTTTGAGAAAAAAATAGCTAAGGACTCTAAAGACAACCATAAGGCATTCTTTAGCTATGTCAGAAACCTAGGAGGAAACTCCCAGATATGCTCAGAATTAGTTCAAAATGATGTGAAGATTACTGATCCTACAGACATTGCCAACATACTGGCTGACAGGTTCAGTGCAAACTTCTCCCAAAGGAGAGATATCTATACCAAATGATTGTAGCCCCCCAAACAAATCTAACGCCCAGGTGAGAACTGCTCTCTCCAAGGCAAAGAACACAGCATCCATGGGACCTCATGGTGTCCCCGGCTGTGTGCTCCATGAACTCAACGAGGAATTAAACCCACAGTTAGGACAGCTGTTTAATCTTAGTCTCACCTCCGGATTTTACATTGCCAGGAGTGGCGCACAGCAACTGTGGTCCCACTCCACAAAGGCGGTGCCTCCACCGACCCTGGAAATTACCGTCCCATTAGCTTGACAAGCCTTATCTGCAAAGCCATGGAGAGGATCATAATGGATCTCATAAATAAAGACATAGGGAACTTGCAGACTTTGGATCCAACCCAGTTTGGCTTTGTCAAAGGCAGATCATGCCTTTTAAACTTGGTTGACTTTTTCGAAACAGTCACCAAGGCCATTGATGAGGAAAGGCAGTCCATACAGCCTACCTAGACCTGGCGAAGGCTTTTGATACAATACCTCACTCGGGTATCATTGAAAAACTCATCAACTTAAATGTAAACCCATACATTACAAGATGGGTTGCAAACTGGCTGAGTGACAGAACCCACAGGGTCAGAGTTGCTGGCGCCATGTCAGACTCAAAGCCTGTCACAAGTGGTGTCCCACAGGGCTCAGTCCTGGGCCCACTCTTGTTTGGCATCTACTTTTCTGAAGTACAAGCAAACACAGGAGGGTTATGGCTGACAAAGTTTGCAGATGACTGCAAACTGGGCCGTAGTTAAAACACATCCAACACAGATATCCTTCAGAAGGGTCTCACAGAAATGGATAACTGGTGCCAGAGCCATGGCCTAAAGTTAAATGCCAAGAAATGCATAGTCATACCCTTCGGGAAAAATAAGGTTACCCCTAGCTACCATATATGTGGCAATCCCCTGAACACAGGAGAAGTTATTAGGGACCTGGGAACCCAGGTTGACAGTAGCCTTTCATTCGACACTCATATTGCTAAAGTAGTTAGGAAGACCTTCTACATTGCCCACCTTATCATGAAGGGATTCACATCTAGATCAAGGGAAGTCATAGTCTCCCTATACTCATCACTCATCAGACCAATGATCGAGTACAATGCCCCATTCAGAATGTATCTGACACGACACTTGCAGCAGCTGGAGAGGCCACAAAAGTTCCTCACCAAAAGGATAAAGGGTCTCAAAAATCTGTCTTATGCTGCCCGACTGAAAGAACTCCAGTTATATTCAGTTGCTTACCGCTTGCTCAGAGGTGACCTATGCCTGACATACAAGGCCATGTCAAACCCAGATTTGATGAACATGCTTCATCTCAAAAAATCTAGATCCCTCAGAGCCACAAGGGCGGGAGACTTAAACCTCGACACGGATATTAATAGGATGTGCTGGAGGGATAGATTCATCACCCAAAGACTCCCTATGCTGTGGAACAAAATCCCGGTTTATGTGAGGCAGAGCACCTCGTTGGCCTTGTTCAAGAGGAATCTTGACCAATGGATGGGAGATCGCAGATACACCCCAGGGGTTACCTCAGTGTCACTGCTCGACAGAGGCACAGCAAAATAATGGGCATAGTTTCTCCAAACTAAAGGGGTGGCGTAAGCCACAAAACTATGGGCTAGGCTTATAAATGCCCTCGGGCAGATAGCCTAGTATGAACCTATGAACCTATGAACCTATAATGGTACACACTCCAGATCGCAGTACATGACACATGCAATACACCTCAGATATGCTCTTACTATCTCTTTAGGACATCTCATGCTTGATGATGTCAGCAAGCCTAGTTGTGGTCAGGCATTTGAGGCCTACATCACCTGCTACAAACAAAATACTTCCTCTTTCTAAGTTACTGAGTTGATGACATTTATGTTGTATGGAGATATGCACACACAGTGATCTGGAACCACACTAGAACCCCCTATCTAACTACTCCTACACACTATAGACCATAGCACTTATCACATGCATCACAGCTTGATAGTATGATGGCAGCTGGTAGCCCTAAGGGTGATGGAATCAGCAGGTCTTGTAGAAGAGGGCAGTTTGGACTCCAGCAGCAACTTACAGGGCCAAAACGTACAGAACTATTGTGGTTTTATAGTCAATAGGGGATTCTTAGCTGTTTTGCAGGGGGATACATGTACATATGCACACACACCAAGTGGCCTGCAATGAGATTAAAACCTCTACCTTACTACTCTTACACACTATAGTTCACAGTACTTATTGCATGCACCACATCTTAAGTCTAATCTTACAATGGCAGCCGGTAGTCTTATGGTCGATGATATTAGCAGGGCTTGTAGAAGTGGGAGGTTTGGACACTGGCAGCAACTTATAGGGCCAAAAAATGCAAACTATTGCAGATTCATAATCAATGAGGGAGTCTCAGCTGTTTCACAGGGGGATATTTGCTCACAAATACATCAAGCAGACTATTCAGAGATTAGAACCCCTAACTAGCTACTCTTGCATGGTATAGAACACAGTACTTATTATATGCGCCACAGCTGATATCTGTTTTAGATATGACTACAGGCAAACTACTTGTGGATTACACAAACTAGACTTGTGTTGAACAGCATCTGTGGCATGCAGAGTGAAATTGCTTCATAATGTTATTTGCATTTAGTAGCCTAGCAGTCAGATAAGTGTTATTTATCCTAGCTATGTGGCTGTAGTTACCAGTTTGGCCATATGTGGCTGTTTGCATTTGGATGGGCATATCTGTGGGCAAGAAAATGTGCCCTGTCCATGCGTGTGTAGACAACATTATACATTACACCACCTGCTCACCTGTTGCTGTATGTGTGGTGACATCCAGCAGGCACAGGGGTCTGTAGCTAAGTGCATTATGTACTGTTGAGCCTTTACTTTGGATCCTTTGAGCAACATTATAGATGTGTGATAGTGAAGCATTACTCACCATTATCAGGGTATGTAGGACAATACAGATATCCACACACGTACTTATGTATATAACAGGGCTGTATATAGAAATGTGGCTGTGTGTGTGTGTGTGTGTGTGTGTGTGTGTGTGTGTGTGTGTGTGTGTGTGTGTGTGTGTGTGTTATGTAGATATATGGGTAGAGACCTGAGATGACTGTTTTATATATAGCTATATACAGGTATCTATAGGAATACCTCCATTTGTATATTCATAGTGATAGATATACTATCTATGGGAGAGAGAGAGATAGTGGCAGACAGATATGTATACATATATGTATGTATGTATGTATGTATGTATGTATACACATGTGTATACATAACAGTTCATTTTTTGCAAGGGGCAACAGAATTGCACTCTGTGTAACTAAGTGTGTGAGCATGCCCGCTGAGATTGTCAGTAGTTATAAACTGACTCCAAGCCACACATACTTGTACTCCAGTCCGGGATTTGTGTGTTACAATGACATCTGTCCCTGTGTCTGCAGTACTGCACTTCACTGAAATTGTCCATGGCATTCTTCAGCTGTCTGATTTAATTAATATGTGACAGAGATTATTAATGTTACACCACACACAGACTGACAGTCTGTCAAAAAAACAACATAATACTACCTCACATTCAAAAGACATGTATACTTCCAGATTAAAAGCATCAATGCCATCACCCATGCTAACTTCTGTAGTCCACTGAGCCACACAAGCTGCCAGACAGAGAGTAGTCATGCATCACATAATCAACAGCCTCACTATGTACATTGTTATTCCTACATTAAGTGAGACATACAATGTATGATCAATTTTGATGTTACTGCCCTGAGACTGCCTGAACTTCTGATATACTATTGATGAGTTACTGTTGCAGCAGTTATATGGGAACACTGCTGTGTTGGTGGTGTGGAAAAATACTGCATATTCTGCTGGGATACACAGCAGTCCAAATATCATGTAACCCCTCTGTTTAACATCTCCCTTGACTGATGTAATGAATATACCATGTATGAAGCCTAGTGACTATTAAAGGACACATGATAGTGGACTGAGTATCAGTAGTCCTACATAGATATTACTTTTGTCCAAATAGCCCACTATATTTATTTGCATAAATGTAGCAGATCCATACGTACCACAGCATATCATACTAATACAAGTACCATGTAGGTTAGAAACTTACCTTGTGAATGTACCAGTTGATAGAACTGTAGTTCAGGGCTGACTCTGTCTGATGCAAGCAGTGCACAGCCAAAACATGGATAGGAGGTGATTGTGTGGGTTGCCTGTCACTAGTTTGATATATGTATGAGAGTAGGAATAAGGTGTGAGTCCCTAGGTCCCTAAGTTGTCAGTGAATGTGCTAAGTGTTGTCTATTAGCCAAAGCCAGGGAATACTGATCACACCTATGTCTGCCTACTGGGACAACAGCAGGGGGTTCCTCTTCTGAGTCCTCCTGTGACTGTGACTGTGGTGACCTAGGCACTAGTGGGGGACTTTGTATCCCTTCCCTTTGCTGATCCTGCTACAGCTGTTTCCACAGGATCAAATTGTGCACCATAGCACATACTGTGAACATATATGCACATGCACATGTGGCTGCAGAATACTCCACCAGATATATCGAGGCACCAAAACCATGACTTCAGAAGCCCAAACACATGCTTTATGATGTTCCTAGTTTGTGTGTGTGTGCCTTATGGCATTCTTTTCTGTGTGTGTGTGTGTGTGTGTGTGTGTGTGTGTGTGTGTGTGTGTGTGTGTGTGTGTGTGTGTGTGTGTGTGTGTGTGTGTGTGTGTGTGTGTGTGTGTGTGTGTGTGTGTGTGTGTGTGTGTTTGTGTCTGTGTGCATTTCTGATGTGTGCCATCATTCACGATTCCAGGGTGTTGCCAGCATCCCCCAGTAAATGGTCATGTGGGATGCCCCCCCATCAAACATTTGGTACAGCTGTGATACACGCCAGATATGGGAGTCATGATAACTGCCAGGGCTGCCAGCATACACATTCAGGATAATCTCCTGGGCATTGCACACAACCTCGCAGTTGATGGAGTGGTACCCTTGCGGTTGACGTAGATTCTACCCTCTTCACTGGGTCATGCCTTGATGTGTATATGAATGCAGTCTATGGCACCCAGTACCTCAGAGTAGTCTGCTACATGGTAGAAGTGTTGCATATTGCTGGCCCTCACCTCAGGGGTGAGGGGAAAAGATATGTGCTCACTGGCATGTGGTAGAACGGCATCCAGGAACTGGTAGAGTATCCTACATGCAGATGCCTGTGAGACCCCCATCATGTCCCAGTTGATCTTTGGAAAGTACCTGTCATTAGTATCCTAGGGGCTACACATACCTTTGTTTCCATTGGGATGGGTTCCCTTGTGTAGGCTATGGGTCTACATTGAGTGCAGCAGAGTTCAGTGAGTTCTGTAGTATGTCCCTGTCCACCCTGTAGTGCTCTGCAATCTCAAACTGATGTAGCTCCTAGAAGGTTACCCTGGGCCTGAATACTCTTTCCTTCTCTACCTAAGTCTATTGTCAGCAGCACTAACAGCATTGACTTCAGCCTCTAGCACATGCATATGTAGTAGACCCACAGCAGCCCCTAGCATTATCTCAATTAAAATTCCCAAGTCTGTACTGCAATGACCCAGAGTACTGGGGAAAAATCAAAATGTATGGTGCATGGATACTTTATACAGCTCTACTGTAGGTACAGAATGTGTGATTGGATAACTATGATGCATTTCACCTGTCTACAATATATTTAACATCATTTAATGGCCCTTTTTCGGCATGCGATGCCACACACAGTCCCGCACCATGCAGCATAGCTTATATAAAGGTCAAAATGTTTAATTATATACATCCAGTTCTGTGAAACACACTGAGCTAGGTGGTGCACGGCACAAACACGTGCACCTAAAAGAGCTTATAAGTGAGGAAACATAGCTCCCTGATGTCAGCCACATCCTGTGGAAATATCAACATGGTGTAAGACCCTACAAAAAGGGGATATGCAGACATGACTACTAATTTCTGGTCTTCAATTGCAAACTTATCCATGCTGACAGCCTAGAAACTACAGGCTTCATAGCCTTATCACCTTAGAAACAGCTGCAATGCACCACTGTAGGAATCCCACACAAGTTCCTATAATATATTTTTGTCACATACTATAAACTTTTTGTTTCTTTTTTTTTTTTTTATATTAAGCTTGTTTGCACACTGTGGTGCATAGCACACACATACTGAGAGTATTAAAAAATATATTAATTTAACTTAATCCCTTTAATCTTTCTGACATGCAGACTAATAGGTTTGCTCATATGTGTATGTGGTCTTACATTTTCAGGGGGTTTATGCCCACTTTTCTACACTTTTACACCCCCTTTTGTCTAGCTATACTTCTGTATGTGGGTTTTTTCTGTGTGCACTATGGGCACTGACATGGTGTCTGAGGAGTTGCTTTTCTGCATGTTGGATCACTCTACCTGCTTAATTTACATGAGATTCACCTGCTTATGAAGCGAGTGGCATTCCACAGAAGTTTTTGTGTTTGCATGTACTTGTGAGCCCCTAAGTAGCGTTTACTGAATCTAAACAAGTTCGTGCCTATGGAAGCATCGTAGTGTGATGCCTACACACAAAAAAAAATAGTGTAGGCTTTATTGAATCCTCCCTTTATGTCAAGTGTTCTGGAGATGTTAAATAACATGTTTTTTTTACAAGACTCCTGACTGGGAAGAAAACTGACTGCATTTTTTTAAACCTGGGTTTTTATTCTTTGCATGTCCTGTAGATTATGAGTTTCCACAAAAGTTTCCAACTCAATGCATTTTTCAGGATCAGATGTGGAAATCTGCCTTTATTTAAATCCAATATTATTAAATTCCAGTCACAAAAATGGACCAAGGAGACATGAGTAAAGATTGTAGACCTTTGCTAATGTCATCCATAAAATTATATAATCATTAAAGGGGGCATACATTTTACCTATTTTTATATGTGAATTGTTCAGCGCACAAATCAAAAAACTACTATCTAAACTGTTATACATATTGAAGAGTTTAATAATGTTCAAAGACCTTTTTAACTAGCATAAGAATTCCAGCTAAATGGAGAGTACCAGTATTTGGAAATACATCAAAACTATTTTCTTTTTTATTTCCAATACTTCTTATAAGAAATGTGAAATTAGTAGCTTGGACATCTGAGGCATTGGCAAGGATGGATTGACAGGCCTATTCTGAGAGGGGAGGGTGACAGGCACTTTGCAAGGATGGATGGGCATGCCTATTCTAGGAGGGGGGTTGAGAGGCAGTGGCAAGGATAGATGGGCAGGCCTATTTGGGGGGGCTAAGAGACACTAGCAAGGATGAATGGGCATGCATATTCTGGGAGAGGGGGGTGAGAGGCACTGGCAAGGAAGAATGGGCAGGCCTATTGTGGGGGGGTGAGAGACATTGGCAAGGATGGATGGGCAAGCCTATTCTGGGAGGGGATGAGAGGCCCTGGCAAGGATGGACAGGCAGGTCTACTCTAGGAAAGGGGATGAGAGGCACTCATCTTTGCACAATCTGATCAGAGGTGGGGGACTGTGAAGAGAAAAGCAGCCTTTGAATGATTCTGGGATAGGTATAGGTGAGGGGGAGGGGGAAACACAAAAATACCTCCCCACTGCTGAAGCAGTTGCTATCCCTGCAGTATACATTTAATTTTCACTACAGCTCTAACCAAAAAAACTCAGAAAGTTAGTCCAGGAGGATGAAAGTAGGGGCTAGATGACCTGGCAATGGAAGGAAACACTAGGGTAGAGACCAGAAAAAATATGAAACAAGAGGAGGAGGGAGCAAAAAAATAGCTTCCTCTTTCATGGACTGCCACTCATTTAGTCCCATTATTCTAGGTCTGAAAGCTAACTGGAGGAAATGTAGTCATTCAGACATCCATAAATGGTGAATATTTTCCCTTTGGTTTTTCAAGGACCATGTGGAATCCTGACATGCTCATATTTCTACTGCACCACCCTTATAATCAATTCATGCTGTGTCTGGACCTAATGGCAGCTGCTGTGGATGTGCATCTAGTAGCTTGAGCATGCAATAAGCCCAACTTTGCTGGTTATCAGACATGTAGAAGATCAGGCTATCTAACTATCCCAGGACTGGTGAGCTGGCACTGACCACTCATTCCATTTTTTATGTATTCAGATCCTCCAGTGCCTAGCTTATACACAAGCTCAGTCCATTTGGGTTGCAATCAGGGTTTTATTTAAGTCAAAGAAACTGCCCCCTCTTATGATAACTTCTTGGTTGCAGAAACTTTTGTCAGCAAAATGCAGGAAGAGAAGGTCAAGATAATAGTTTCATTTAGATCTGTTGGTATTGTACCAGCTAAGCAAGTTGAACATTATATTCCAAAATAAATACCTTGATGTTATATTACTTGTAGTACATTAAAGCTGCACTTTATAATTTTCTTTGAAATGTAGTATATTGAAACTAGCTATGTAAATACTGTACTTTGTCTATGTTGAAAATCATATTATCTTTGTTATTTGTTGTATTTCTGTACCTGGGTCAAAGTTGACAAAGCTCCAAGAACAAGCTCACCTACCCTGCCAACAAAGCGCTAACTAGCACTTGAGGTAATCATTGTGCAGTTTAGAGAAATGTATATTAGTCTGTCTTCATAGGGGCTAATGTGTCTGCATCTCTGGTTTCCATATCTTGTTAAATTACTCTTTTTGTTGAAGTGTTATCACTTGTAGCTGGGCAGTTTCTAAATCTTGGCCTGAATGTCATATATGTACATTAATGCTGTGACAACTGGTAGAGAAGGGTGAAGGCTGCCAGTCTAGCCAGATAGAATTTTATAGATAATTCTATCATTTGGAAATATGAATGTGAATCACAGGCTTGTTGTCGTAAATGAAAAAATGCTGTTACAAAAATGTGGCAACATTGCTCCCTACTGACCCAATAAAAGCATATTGTGATCCTTTGATCTAAAGTCAGCTCCAATCTGGCTAGATGAAGGCTTCCTGCCTATTGTTTTAAGGCTAAAGTTAATGACCAGAATTTGCATGTGGAATGTCATTCATTGCTCTAAGTGTAAAATAATGTAAATGAAGTTTCTGTTAGCCTGGGAACACCTGGAAGGTGTAAAAGATGATGTAATGTTTAGCAGAACTGGGGTTTCAATTTAAACAGTGAGAAACAGAGATTATTAAGACTTTTTGCCTGACTATCCAACTCACAGCAATGCCATATGCTCTATGTAAGTAAGTTATTTTGGAAGTGTGTTTTCTTGTAGAAATAACTATGACTATGAATATTAGACTAAGTATTTTTCTGTGATGTCAGAACTGTACTACTGATTTATTTTAAGTATTTCTGTGTGATCTATGAACTCTTGACTAGCTCTGTGTAGTAGACAGTATTGTCTTGTGGTTTTAATTATTTATTATTAAATATTTAAAAACCTTTCAACTGTGGCTGGTTTTGTGTAGAGATAATTTAAGCTCTTTAGAGTACTTGTATGCCTTTTGTAAAATTGTACAAAGCTACTCCTATAGCTTTAGCCCTGGGATATACTACCAATAGGATAATAATATTGCACAGTAATAATTGGACACCCTTTTAAGGGCCTTTGAGTAGCTGATAAGTATTAGTGGGTGGTGGCAAGTGGAACTACCGTATAGTTTGGGAGAAAGGGGCACAGCTGGAGAACATGTGCCAGCCTTCCCCAGGAGTGTTGGTGTGGTTGTATACCCTCTTCTCAAAGTGCATGTATGTGTGTTTCTCATCTACTTGGGCAAGGACATGAAGCACTGGTTGGAAAGAGAGGTTGCTAGAGGTTTTATCATGCCCACTAGGCTGAGATCTGGACCCTATAGCTGTGCCAGTGGGGAGTCTTATTGGAGACCTGGGGAGCAAGGGAGTGACCAGCCCCGGACTGACTATGATCTCTGTGTGCTCTGAAGGAAAATTGCACTTTACTGTGTGCATTTGTTATCCTTTCCTCCTATATGAGATGCCCTCTCTGGTGTTAGTGGTGAGGATTGAGGCTCCTTGTTTGCTGCGCCAGGGCACGGGGGTGTCATATATTAATTGGTGGCAGTGGTGGGATATCCACATCACATATTAATTAATTGGCAAATACTAATTGGTTTGTAGTGCTGTCGATAGAGTGAATCCTGTAGCTTGTGTACAGTGAACTTTGAAGGTGTTTTGTACTCTAAGTCAACCACGCAGTGAATACTCAGAGTTCAGATCACAATTGTTTTATTTCTTTTGTTAGCTTAGTTAGTCAGGATGAGCAGGCAGCATGTCAGCAGAGGAGTAAGGAAAAGCTGACAAAGAGCCAGCTGGTGGAGATGTGCCAGGCTAGGGGACTGGTGCATGGAAACCTGACTAAGGCAGACCTGATTGCAGCCTTGGTTACAGCTGCATCAGAAAACAGCAACCAGGAAAACAATCAGACTGGCAGTGGAGATACAATTCCCTCAGAGAATGGACAGTTCAACCTTTCTGCAGTGGACTTAAACATCCAGCTGAAGCTAAAGAGACATGAGTTGGAAGCCAGGTGTGTGGAATTAGAAGCAAATGAGAGATACAGGCTGAAGAGAATAAGAAACTGTTACATCTGCATGCTGAGGAACAAGAGAGGCAGAGGCAGCATGAGAAGGAGATGCTGGACTCTTCATCAGAGTCATGGAGGTATATGAGAAGGGAGTAACTGGACCCCAGATGCACAAAAGGTCAGTAAATTTCTTCTGCAGTTTAAAGAGGGGGATAATTTTGATAGTTTGATTCATATGTTTGTATGTATGCAAACAGTATGAAGGTGACCAAGGTCTCAATGGTAAAGTTGTAACTGCATTAGCTAAAATGTCTGATGTTGCATGTTTTGATTATGCTGATGTTAATAAATGTCTCTTAGAACTGTTTAAGCTAACACCTGAAACATATTGGAAAAAGTTTCATGAGCATAGCCGCAAGGCAGACGAAAGTGTGTGTGAATATGTTGCTGAACTGATCACTTATTTCCATAGGTGGGTGAGTGGATGTCAGGTCATCACTTTTGAAGGGCTGGCAGACCTTTTTGTGAAGGAACAAGCCCTCAGCACTTTGCCTGAGGACATGGAGGATCTGGTTAGCTAATAGACAATGTGCAACTTCAGATGAGCTGGGGAAGAAGGGAGACCTATACCTGGCAAGCAGGGCAGCCCTGCACAGGAAGGGGACCCCCAGTACTGCTCATGGGTCTAAAGGAACCCATGGTGGGCAGCACGGACTGCCACAACAGAATATGCCAGTAGCTGGGGAAGCCACTAGTCCAGGTACATGCCCAGGAACTAGGGTTAAATGTTTTGAATGCAACCAGTGGGGCCATGTAGCATACAGATGTCCAAGGAGGCAAGGTGGTGAGCTAAAGGTGAGGGAGCCAGTAAGTGGGAAAGACAAAATGCCAATAGTAGGTTGTCTTGAGACAACAGGGGTACTAAACTACCATCCTGCAGATGTCCTGAGAGGGAAGAATTTGGATGAGGCAGTACCATCTGTTGATAGCACTCTGCTTTGGCTTGTAAGCAGCCCCCCCACCACACACACACACACACACACACACACACACACACACACACACACATCTTCCACTTTCTCTTATTCCCTTCTGTTAGCAAATAGTATCTGATCAATACTGTGTGTTTGTTAATTTAAACTATGACCACAGTAGCCTACTGATACAAGGTCATCCTGTTTTTCCACCTGAGAAATTAAGAAATGACTTACAGTTTCAGAGCAGTCCTTGGTCAATTGTGATTGTTTCTTAACACATACTTGTCTTTGCTTTGTGATTGTTTCCAGCCCCCTCATACGAGCACCTAACAGGGTCTCTACCCGCTTTGCTCCCCACCCTGCCCCCTATTCCCTCCCACCCCCAGTGGTCCCACCTTTATTGCACTCAAACCCCTCCCATCTTTCCAATAGCCAACCACAGCACTAACCCAACACTACCTCCTCCTTCTTCCCTCTACTATCACACCTCCTCAACTAACATGTACAAGCATACCTTTTCTTTGCTTACTGCATGCACTCTCAATGCATATCTTACATCCTACTAAAGCTCCATCATTCCCCCACTCAACCACTACCACTGGACTACTACTCACACCACTCATGTCTCACCCACACTCAGCTCCCCTCCCACCAGCTCAAGAACCATCCCTATGCACCTCTCACATATTCTACCAACTATATTACTCAAACATAAAGCATCCCTACAACTTAACATAGTAACCATCACACCATAGCTATTACCCACAGAGCACAATCATAAAGTTTCCCTTATAAACAAACACATTCAAAAACTGAGAAAACTAATAATCTCATGCATATCAAAACTAGCCCTAAGTGGAGAAATCCACCCCAACCCTGGCCCTACCATCTCCAACCCCAATCCTCATAATCAGACTAGAAACCACAACTTCTCCCATATTACAGCCAATAGAAAGCCAAGTGACTTCCTTCTATTAAGCCTAAATATTAGAAGTATATCCAACAAAGTCCATGAACTCCATGCCACCATAGACTTGTACTCCCCAGATATAGTCATCCTGACAGAAACCTGGCTAAAACCTCACATTACCAGTGAGCAAATCCTCCCTACAGGTTACGGCATACAAAGAGTAGACCGGCTAAACAAAAAAGGAGGTGGTGTAGCTATAATATTTAAACAGCATCTAAACAACCAGATATTAAAATCATCAGCTCCACAAATAGGCAATGAAGAAATAATATATACCAACCTCAAAATTAACCAAAACAAAACCATCAACATAATTGGATGCTACTTCCCACCTGGCCAAAACATCCCTCCACTAGAAAACCTCCTCAGCTGGTCTACCCACCATCTCCCCCCAAGAAACTATCATCTTAGGTGATTTAAATATTGACTGGAAATCCTGTTCTGGCAACAATCCAACCCATCATGTACACCTTCATGGCTTCACCCAACTAGTCCAGTCACCAAACAGGATAAATAAAAACTCCAGCAAGCACACTACCCTGGACTGGATACTAGTCAGTTAGAGACCCAGTCATATATAACATGCTGCTTATCAGATAGCCTCAGTGATCACTCCCCAACATTCCTACTCAAAAAATACCTATACCAAGCTAAACCTGTCATCTACCGTCAAATACGTAAAAAACTAAACTTTAACCCACTCACATTCATCTCATCCCTCAAAGAATGTAACTGGCATCCTCTAAAGTACCGCAGTCTAGATGACACAGTTGAATTTTTTAATACTACCTTCCTCAACATCCTTAATTACCATGCCCCCATAAGATTTTCCAGAACCAAAGCACAACCCTCCCCATGGCTACAGAAAACCATTAAGTCAGAAATGAAAAAAAGGGATAAAGCCTGGGAGCACTGGCGCAAAACCAAAAACCCCTCAGCTAGACAGAAATTCCTAGAACTATGCAATAGAGTCACAAAGCTAATAAAACAGGACAAATTCCAATACTACCAGTCTGCCCTAGACCCCTCACAACACAGCGCCAAACAATTCTGGTCCTCCATAAACTCCATCCCCCACCCAGGTAAAGTCAGTACCCCTCCACATCCCTCACTCCTCAGAAAATATTGCTACCTCATTCAACACACACTTCACCCAAACCATACTATCACTAGCAAAACAACACAACCCCCCTCCCCTCCAACCCACACCTTCAACTAGTAATCTCCTCACTGCCTTCTCTTTTTCTCCTGTACCTACCTCCAACATAAAAAAAACTCTTAACTAAACTTAAACCCACCAAATTAGCAGCAGACAACCTCCCAAGTGAATACCTACAAATCGCAGCTGATGCTCTGGCTTACCTAGTATCCATCTTGATTAACCAATCTCTGTCAGAAAGTTACGTTCCCACACTGTGGAAAGTATCACATATAATTCCCCTCCACAAAGGCGGACCCTCCGCAGAACTAACCAATTACCACCCCATAGCTATTCTCTCTCCACTCAACAAAATACTAGAGAGATACATACACTCTCAGGTCTCAGACTACCTCCTTACTAATAACCTCCTTTCCAGTACTCAGCATGGTTTCCAACCAAACCATAGCACCACCACTGCCTTACTCTCCTTTACTAACACTATCCTTCAGCAGAAAAACAATGGCTATCTTTCCTCTGCTACTTTCCTAGACCTATCTAAAGCATTTGACATGGTCCCACACAAACAACTTATCTCTGTCCTCAATAACCTATCCTTCTCACAATCAGTCACCAACTGGTTTCAGAGTTACCTGTCTGACCGCCAACAATCCATTGTATGGCAGAATGACATATCTCCGCAACTACCTGTCTCCATAGGGGTTCCCCAAGGATCCATCCTTGGACCAATACTCTTCTCTGTTTACACCAATAATCTAGCCTCTGCCACCAAACATGGCACACTCATACAATACTCAGATGACTTGACCATCATCTCCTCAGCCCAGTCCCTACCCAAACTGCAAAAAGTCACACAGGAAGCCTTTTCCTCTGTTGAAACATGGTTATCTGATGCCCAATTAATACTCAACCCAAACAAAACTAAACTACTCATCTTCCAACCCACCAAACATACTCAAAACAACTCTCACTTTAACATCACAGCAAAAGACAACACCACTATATACCCAACTGAACACACCAAATTGCTAGGAGTGGAAATAGACAATAAACTAAAATTTGACATTCACATATCCATGACCATAAAAAAGTCCACAAAAAACTAGGAGCGTTATACAGAAATAAGCAATTTCTCACCAAAGCAGTAAAGATTTCAATAGCAAATTCCCACCTTATCTCCACCCTACTTTATGCCTCTCCAATATATACCAACCTAAGGCAATATGATCTAAACAAGCTAGAGACCAGCTACAACAAAATCACCAAATTCGCCACAGGGGCATCCTACCGTAGTCACCACTGTCTCTCACTTGCTGAACTGGGCTGGCTTGAACTCCCTCACCTCCTTCAGTGGTATCAACTCTCATTCACCCACAAACTAGTAAACCATCCACTAAATGTCCCATCCCTCCAGAATCTACTCCAACCCTATCGCACCACCAGACCACTAAGATCCAGCAACAAAAATCACTTGCAGATCACTAAAGCCAATAACTCTGCTGGTGAAGCACTATTCTCTTGCGCCATAGCCAAATTATGGAACTAACTCCCACCCACAGTTACCTCTGAACCATCATGCACCCACTTCAAAACTTTACTAAAAGTGCACCTAAAAACATGCTGGCTATGTCCTTGCAACTCCCACTCTAATATCATCCACCCCATCCAACCACTACCTTTCTTTCCACTCCACTAACTACCTTGATTATAGCAAGCTCAGATGCTCATAAGCCTAGTACTTATTGTACAGCGGGAACTTCTCATTGTAACATTTGTTAATGTCTGTTATGTACTTCACGGATAAAGATTCTAGTTGTCTTCTTATGTACTATGTTCTTCATCTGTAAATATGTTGTAAGCAATTGCTATGTTAAATTGTTAATTGTTATGTAATCCAATGTAACTACTGTCTTTTTATTTTACTGTGGAGCTTTTCTCCCTGGGCCTCCACTGAAAATGGGCCTACGTCCAGTCAGACACTCCCGGTCAACAAATTTAAATAAATAAATAAATAAATGTGCTTATGCAGTTACACTTGGTCAGGCTGGGAGACAGGACTGTGGGTCTGGTAGCCTGGGGAGACCCAGACAGACCCCATACTTGCAGCCAGGACTGCTGAGGTGGTTACTTCAGGGAGAGAGCTACTCTGTAGCATTGAGACTGAAGGTGAGCCACAGCTGCTTGTGGGTACTGATGTTCCCTTGGACAGAGTGACTGCAAAGGTAGAGGTGAGTAGTAGTACCCAGGCTGATAGTGAGGCACCACTGTCAGAGGATGCCAGACTTCTGGTGGAAGGGGAGCTGGGAAGAGTTACAAGACGAGAGTTGAGATAGGCTCAGCTCTCAGAGCCTACACTGTAAGGCCTGAGGTAGGAAGCTAGGGAGGCACCTGATTCTCAAGGAAAGGGGGAATCTGTATACTGGGACAAAGGGTTACTATACAAAGAGTGGATCCCTGAGGGAGGGCTAGAAGGTGAGAGAGTACAGCAGTTGGTAGTGCCTAAAACCTACCATATGGCACTTCTAGAAATAGAAATAAAAACCACCAACTTCAGGTACAAATAATGGCACTTCTAGAAATAGCCCATGATATTCCCTTTGCAGATCATATGGGCATAAAACATAGAAAGAGGCATATTATGCAAAACTTCCATTGGCCTGGAATTTCCAGAGATGTAACAGGGTACTGCAGGACCTGTGAGCAGTGCCAAAAGGTAGGCAAGGCAGGAGACAAGGTGAGAGCTCCTTTGATGCCTTTGCCTGTGATTGAGGAGCCATTTCATAGGGTAGCTATGGATATTGTGGGTCTTCTGTGTGCCCCAAGTTCCACAGGGAAAATGTATACCCTAGTGGTAGTGGATTATGCTACACGGTAACCTGAGGCAGTGGCTATGTCCTCCATTGAGGCAGAGAAGGTGGCAAATGCTTTGTTAGAGATTTTCAGCAGGGTAGGTTCCCAAAAGAAATACTGACTGACAGAGGTGCCAATTTCATGTCAGACCTGCTGGCTTGTCTGTGGAAGTCCTGTGGGGTGAAGCACATGAAGACCACCCCATACCATCCCAAGACTAATGGTCTTGTTGAGAGGTTAAACTCTACAATCAAGTCCATGCTACGGGCATTTGCAGATCAGTTTAAGATGGAGTGGGAAAAATATTTGCCCCATCTGTTGTTTGCTTACAGAGAGGTTCCCCAGGAATCCACTGGTTTTTCACCCTTTGAGTTGCTGTATGGGCATAGGGTGAAGGGACCTCTAGATTTAATTTGAAATGTGTGGGAAGGTGAGTGCGAGTCTCATAAGGAGTCTGTTGTGGCATACATCCTAAACCTCAGGACAAGGCTCGTGGAACTTATGGTCTTGGCTCAGGAGAACCTGGCAGAAGCCCAACAACAGAAAAAGGTGTGGTATGACAGGAATGCTCGAGTTAGAGAGTATGCTGTGGGGCAGCAGGTAAATGTTCGCATTCCTGTCAGACACAACAAGCTGCAAACAGCTTGGGCGGGACCCTACAAGGTGGTAAGAAAGGTAAGTGATGTTAACTACATGGTGGAACTGCTAGGCAGACAGCAGGGGCACAAATTGTACCATGTTAACATGATGAAACCTTACCATGATAGGGAGGCCTTTATGCTGAGCATTTGCTGTGGATTGCAGGAGAAGTCTGAGGGAGATCTGAGTACTGATCTCCTCGGTGAGGCTCAGGCTGACACCTCAGTGAAAGGGGTAGCAATGTCCCAACAGCTATCTCGTACCCAAGTTCGAGAGGTCCGAGCAGTGTTGCAGGAATTTGGGGACATGTTCACTGGGAATCCAGGGTACACTCACCTGGTGCAGCACCAGGTGGATACAGGACCCCAAAGGCCTGTTAGGCAGGCCCCTTATAGGGTGCCTGAGAGAGTCAGACAAACTTTGAGGGAGGAGGTACAGGAGATGTTGGAACTAGGGGTGATTCAAGAGTCCAATAGTCCATGGGCCTCCCCAGTGGTGCTGGTGCCAAAGAAAGATGGCAGCACCAGGTTCTGTGTGGACTACAGGAAATTAAATAATCACACAGAGTCAGATGCTTACCCCATGCCTAGGACAGATGAGGCCCTAGAGCAGCTGGATGGAGCTAAGTATCTTACAACCATTGATCCTACCAAGGGTTACTGGCAGGTGCCCTTGGTTTCCAGTGCTAGAGAGAAGTCAGCCTTTGTGACTCCTTTTGGCTTGTATGAGTTCACAATGATGCCCTTTGGGATGAAGAATGCCCCAGAAACTTTCCAGAGGCTGGTAGATAATATCCTAGCAGGAGGGTATGCCCTTGCTTACCTATATGACATTGCTATCTACAGCCATTGCTGGCCAGACCACCTTCAGCATGCCAGGGAGGTGCTGTGCAGACTACAGAGGGCAGGGTTGACCATTAAGCCGAGCAAATGTCAGGTGGGTATGGTGGAGGTCTCCTACCTAGGACATAGAGTGGGGAGTGGTAAGATAAGGCCAGAACCTGCCAAAGTGGAAGCCATTCAGGCATGGCCTGCACCTTTTACCAAAAAGCAGGTGAGGGCATTTTTAGGGACAGCAGTGTAATACAGAAAGTTCGTCCCTAGTTATAGTACCATAGCTGCTCCCCTCACATACCTGACAAGGAAGAACAGGCCAGATCAGGTGGTGTGGACCCAGCATGTGAGCAGGCATTCCAGAAGCTTAAAGAAGCTTTGAAGGGACCCCCTGTGTTAGCCAGTCCAGATTACAGCAAAAGATTTTTGTGCAGGTGGATGCTTCAAACCATGGGGTGGCGGCTATACTTATCTATATTTCTTCAGAGGGGGAAGAGCACCCAGTGGTTTATCTCAGCTGTAGGCTCCAACCCAGGGAGGAATGCTATGCAGCTGTAGAAAAGGAATGTCTAGCCATAGTGTGAGCACTGCAGAAACTTCAGCCTTATCTGTATGGAAGGAAATTCACTGTTATGACAGATCACAACCCCCTAACATGGATAAACAGAGCCAGTCAGCAAAATGCCAAGTTTATAAGATGGAGCCTGGGGTTGCAAGCATATCATATGTCAGTGCAGCACCGCAGTGGGAGCAGCAATGCCAATGCAGATGGGCTGTCAATACAGGGAATGGAGTAGGTATACTCAGATAGACCTAACCCTCTCAAGCGGCATTTCTCAAGGGTCACTTGTAAAACTAGCTTGAGTTCTCTGGGGGGGGGGGGTGTGAAGACTGGTAGAGAATGGTGAAGGCTGCCAGCCTAGCCAGATAGAATTTTATAGATAATTCTATCATTTCTAAATATGAATGTGAATCACAGGCTTGTTGTTTTAAATGAAAAAAATGCTGTTACAAAAATGTGGCAACAGTGCTCTCTACTTGACCCAGTAAAAGCATGTTGTGATCCTTTGATCTAAAGTCGGCTCTAGTCCGGCTACATGAAGGCTTCCTGCCTATTGTTTTAAGGCTAAAGTTAATGACCAGAACTTACATGTAGAATGTCCTTTATTTCTCTAAGTGTAAAATAATGTAAATGCAGTTTCTGTCAGCCTTGGAACACCAGGATGGTGTAAAAGATGATGTAATGTAGCAGAACTGGAGTTTTAATTTAAACAGTGAGAACCAGAAATTATTAAGCATTTTTGTCTGACTATCCAACTCACAGCACTGCCTTATGCTCTATGTAAGTAAGTTATTTTAGAAGTGTGTTTTCTTGTAGAAATGGCTAGGACTATAAAGATTAGACTAAGTGTTTTTTCTGTGATGTCAGAACTGTACTACTGATTTAAGTATTACTGTGTGTTCTCTGAACTCTTGACTAGCTCTGTGTAGTAGAAAGTATTGTCTTGTGGTTTTAATTATTTATTAGTAAATATTTTAAAACCTTTCAACTGTGGCTGGTTCTGTGTAGAGATAATTTATGCTCTTCAGAGTACTTGTATGCCTTTGGTAAAATTGTACAAAGCCACTCCTATAGCTTTAGCCACAGGCTATACTACCAATTGGATAATAATATTGCACAGTAATAATTGGACACCCTTTTAAGGGTCTTTGAGTAGCTGATAAGTATTAGTGGGTGGTGGCAAGTGGAACTACTGTATAGTCTGGGAGAAATAGGCACAGCTGGAGAACCTGTGCCAGTCTTCCTCAGGAGTGTCAGTGTGGTTGTATAACCTCTTGTCAAAGTGCATGTGTGTGTGTGTGTGTGTGTGTGTGTGTGTGTGTGTGTGTGTGTGTGTGTGTGTGTGTGTATGTCTGTGTGTGTGTGTGTGTGTGTGTGTGTGTGTGTGTGTGTGTGTGTGTGTGTGTGTGTGTGTGTGTGTGTGTGTGTGTGTCAGCTACTTGGGCAGGGACACGAAGCACTGGTTGGACAGAGAGGGTGCTAGAGGTTTTAGCTTGCCCACTAGGCTGAGATCTGGACCCTATAGCTGTGCCAGTGGGGAGTCTTATTGGGTTCCTGGGGAGCAAGGGAGCGACCAGCCCTGGACTGACTGTGACCTCTGTGTGCTCTTAAGGGAAATTGCACTTTACTGTGTGTATTTGTTATCCTTTTCTCCTATATGAGACACCCTCTCTGGTGTTAGTGGTGAGGATTGAGGCTCCTTCATTGCTGGGCCAGGGCACGGGCATCACAGATGCTTTTACACAAGCTTTTTACTTTTACTTTCTTATATTATTAGTATTATTTTTGTCATTTTGTTTTATTTTTATTTATGTATTTATTTTATTTACTCTTTGATAACTGGGACTGAGCCAATGGCATATTTTCAGCAGAGACCTGGGGAGAAAGCTCCACAACAGATTAAAAACACGTAAACAATGGTTGAGTAATTATGTATGAGGGGAGAAAAGTCCTGCAACAGATTAAATATTTTAGAAAGAGTTATTTAGAAAGGTTCCACAAAACACACACAGAAGCAGTTTACAGTAGCTGATAAGTAATTATATACAAGTTGAAAAAATCTCCACAACAGATAAAAACATATTTATAGAAATAATCTTGAATAAGTTACAATCAAGAATATGATGTGTACTCCAAGCAGCAAGACACACTGCAGAAGTGAATAGCATATGTCAAGTAAACTAATGCATACTTATTCAAAATATTGAGTATAAATTAAAATATGTAGGTTTATCCTCAAGTCTATGTTGGAAAATGTTCACATGGAAATACATTCATAGGCATATTATTACAGCATTCCAAATATTAAAATTTAGGACGTCAGAAATTTCTAAATGCTGGAGATATGGTAAAATATCCAAAGCAAATTGGATACATATATTTGTGGACTGTGGAAACCTTGATAAGTATTGGAAGGATATAAATAATTTCCTCAAGGCAATCAGTTCAGATAAATGTGACCTTACAAAAGCAACAATTTTGGTACATGCTCCAATAGTTTCTGCTGTAAGTAATAATCAATATTGTATGTTTTGAGCTCTACTACCAGTTGCTAGAAAAGTAATTACTAGAAAATGGAAATCTGATTCAATTTCACTATTCATTGATTTCATAAAATTAACCACTATTTTATGTAATAATGAAACAGAAGTTAAGATCTGAAAATGCTATTATTAAACCTTTTTGTTGGGAAAGATTGGAGATGTTAATAGTGAAATATAATAAAAAAACAAATTTAAAGTTCAGTTTTTGGTGATTTGAAAAATGTCTATTGCTATGTAAGAATTTGTTGAATCTTCTTTCCTACTATATATATATATATATATATATATATATATATATATATATATATATATATATATATATATATATATATATATATATATATATATATATATATTTAGTAAATATGTTAAAACTAATACATTTATTCTAATAATGTATGAAAGTAAAAACAATAGTATTCTGCTGTCCATAGACAGGAATAGAATGAGATGAGGAGAAGCAATGAACAGGAGGGAAAACTAAGGATGTGGAGAACATTGATTATTATTAGAAAGATAAGAACGTTATGGAAGGACATGAGAGTAGAAAATTAATAGTAGTAAATGACAGCTGAAGAGATAGAACAGCATGTATTAGTAGTATGGTATCATTAAAGTAAGATCTTCTTTTGATATTGGGCCATTACTACCTGCTAAGATATGAAGGTGCTAGTGAATTCTAAGTGAGAAAGGTATAGTTATAGTGAATAAGTCATCATGCATCTATTTTGAAGGTTGTGCATGTAGAGTTCCAGGTGTCATATATATATATATATATATATATATATATATATATATATATATATATATATATATATTTTTTTTTTTTTAGACTGATCTTGAAATGGGAAAGGTTGCTAGTATTTCAAAGGGTTAATGCAGAAATGTTCCTGATGACAGGTGTGGTTTGTTGGTATTAAGGAGCATTTTGTTTCCAGATCCAAGTGACCTAGGAGGGGTGTATGTATGCAATAAGTCTAGTAGGGTTTTGCTTTGTTCTTGTTTGCATATTAATTTGTGGACTAGGAGTATTTTTTATTTATTTTTTATTTATTTATTTATTCAACATTTGTTAACTAAGAAAGTCTGACTTGGAATGAAGCCAATTTCAGCAGAGGCCTGGGGAGAAACACTCTAGACGCATGTTTTTATAATGTGGGAGGAAACTGGATCACCCGAAGAAAACCCACACAAAAGCAGGGAGGACATGTAGACTCAACACAGAAGGCACTCTAGCTGAGAATTGAACTAGAGAACCTCTTGTTATGAGGTAACAAGACTACTGCTGCATCACTGTATCATTCAGATGAGTAGTTATGTGTAAGTGAGTCACCTGAGTAACTCAAGCCATTCAATCTGCTTTAGGGATAAGCAGTGATGAGTTCTGCTTGATGAGTTAGTGGCAAACTTTGCTATTTTATTTTAGCACCTGTTTATTTATTTTTTTTTTGTGGATGGAAGCTTGAAGGTTAAACAGCACTGGGGAACAATATAGTAATGTGGGGAATAGGAATGCAGAGGCCAGATGTTTCCTGGATGAATCAGTTAAGCAGTTTTTTTTTTTTTGTTCTGTAGACTCCCCCTAAGTTTTGGTGAGTTTTTTTTTTTTAATAGCCTGTTGCATGTGTAAGTCAAATTTCAGGTTATCATCGATTAATTAATCCATTTAACTGACAAGTGTCTGATGGAAAAGTAGCTGGACAACCACTTGGTGAAAGTGTTTGACAAACCAAGTCAAGAGAACTGTTTTAGAAGAAGGCTATGAGGAATGGTATCAAAATCATTGTTCAAACCCAGAAACACAGCAGAAACGAGTTAACCTTTTTCTATGGTTAGGTTAATAGTGCTGGTGAAGTATAGCAGAGTTGTGGTAGTGCTATACACTAGTCTGAAACCATGTTGCCTGGGGATAAGGAGGTTGTTAGTTTGTAAATGAGTCATTAATTGATTATGAATGTATTTTTCAATGATCTGAAATGACAATGGATCTAAAGTTGGATATACCATTGGAGTTACCATTCTTGTGAACTGGAATGATGTCAGCTTTCTTTCATAAGGCTGGGAAATGTGATTCCTGAATGATAATAATAATAATAATAATAATAATAATAATAATAATAATAATAATAATAATAATAATAATAATAATATTATTATTATTATTATTATTATTTGTGTACTGTAGTCAGCATCAGTGGATCTAAAGATACATACATAGTTTTATGTTTTCCTCTGTAAATAGGTTGCAAAAGAAAATGTGGTCTTTTGGTACAGTCCATTTACCTGAAAGCTCAAGAAGTAAAAATAATTAAACTGCTGCTAGACTGGAAATGCAGGTACTGGTTTAATAAGTCCCCTTAAAAATACATTGCAATTTCAACACTTAGTAGTCAGCTCTAAAACTTTTAGTCAGAACCCTTAAAGGATTTTTGTGGGTGGGGACTTCATTCCCTGTAGTCTGTACCCTCCACACCCATATCACATGCATATATTAGCACCAAGATTGTTTTATCTTGGATTAAAGGGTTCTAGTTAACAGGTAGGTGAGCTGACCCACTGGTGGCTATGCTCAGTCATGTCATTGATATAGTATGCATTATAATCATGTAAAGTACAGTCATAAAATGAATAAAAACAAGCAAAGAAAAGCAAAATATTTTAAAGTAGGAAAAGCAAGACAAATGTGATATTCTATACTGATTTACTGATTCAGTCAGTATGGATTTGTACTTAATGCAAGCAAAACAACGAGCTATCACAAAGAGGACTAATATATATATATATATATATATATATATATATATATATATATATATATAGAGAGAGAGAGAGAGAGAGAGCAAGTTGAACATTCAGACTCATAAGAAGGGCTTTTAATTTCATTAATATGTGTGTGTGTGTATATATATATATATATATATATATATATATATATATATATGTATATGTGTGTGTGTGTGTGTGTGTGTGTGTCTAGTTAGAAATATATATACAGGCATTTTGTTGCAGAGTTTCTTTACCAACACCATAAACCATAATCGCAACAATAATTATATATCCTCAGCCCTCTTCTTGGATCTTTCCAAGGCATTCGATATGGTTGATCACCAACTTTTAATCCACACCCTGCAAACATTCTCTCTAGATACTAGAGCCCTTCAATGATTTCAGTCCTACCTGAATGGTCGACAGCAGGCTGTCCTCTGGCAGAACAAACTCTCTAACCTTCTACCTAACACCTTTGGAGTACCACACGGCTCTATACTAGGGCCCTTGCTGTTCTCCATCTTCATTAATGACCTTTATACTGTCATCCCAAAAGTCAGCTGTATCCAATATGCTGATGACTCTACTCTGATTTGCTCAGCCACATCTCCAGTAGAGTTATGGTCAGCTACCCAGACCACCATTAATACAATAGAAAACTGGCTTTCTGAACGTCATCTGATCCTAAATCCCAAAAAAACTAAAATGCTGTTATTTTCACTAACATGTAGGTCTACCGCTTTCACCTTTACCATAAATTCAAATGATGGCACAATAATCTCCCCTGACCCCTCTACAAAACTATTAGGTGTCATCATAGACAATAATCTAAAATTCAACCTACATGTTAACCAAACTATCAAAGCCGTCAATAAAAAACTAGGGTCACTTTACAGAATAAAAGCCTTCCTAACCCCTCCAGCTAAAATTACCATAGCTCGCTCTCACCTTCTTTCAACTCTTCTGTATGCATCCCCTCTACTCTTGAATTTAAACAAGACTGTCCTTAACAAACTCTCAGTTTGCTACAACCACATTGCCAGATTTGCCACTGGGCTGCCTTTTAGGATACATCATTGCATCAATCTAAATCAGCTTGAGTGGCTTGAACTACCCAGCCTAATCCAGTATAACCAACTGATTATGGCCTATAAAATCCTCTATAATCCAGACAATACTCCTGCACTTAAAAATATTATCACCCCCTATAACAATCCTAAACTGCTTCGATCCTCTAACAAACTACTAATTCAGACTAGCAAAATTAATAACACAGCCGATGACTCTCTCTTTGCAAACTCAGTAAGTAGATCCTGAAACTCTCTTCCAGCTGATATTACCTTACTTCATCCTTAGGTCAATTTAAAACTAGACTCAAACAACATTTGTCACTTAACTGGCTATGTCAATGTATCAAGCCTGGCTAACTCTCTCTAGAATGTGTAAAAATCCATTAACCAGTTTACTGTGTAATTTAATTTAATCCTGACTTGCGCTCAGGATTAACTCTACCCTGTGGAACTTGTTTAACTTGCTTACTTATGTAATCTCTGTAAATAGTCTGTTTGTAATATGTAATGCTGGTATTATGTAATGCTGTATCTGCTCACCCTTGGAGCTTTTCTCCCCGGGCCTCCGCTGAAAATGGACATGCATCCAATCGGACTATCCCGGTCAACAAATGTAAAATAAATAAAATAAATAAATAAATAAATAAACAGGATTATTATTTTTGAGGAAATTTGATGTGTAGATTTCTGTATCAAGGGTTAAGTCTAAAGACAGCAAGGCAGTTTAGTCACTAATGCAGTAGAAAAAAAAAATAAAGGACATAAAAGTATCACAGGAACATAATAGGGTAGTTGTAGTATGGTTAAGTAACATTTCTATGCAGAAAGAGGGATCTGGGTAGAAAGATGAGGGTATGAAGGAGGAGAGGGAGAAGACTGACAGAGACGTGATCACTACCAAAAGGGGTGATGCATGGAAGCGCCTGGTACAGAATGATCAGAAATGACAAATACAATGGAGGACTGGAAATAGAGCAAGTTTTTACATACACAAAATCATCAAAGATTTGGTCTGGGAGAAGCAGGGTATGATAAGTAAAAGAGTAGGCAGTATCAGAATCCACGGAAAGTACTATGGATTGAATTTTTAATCACCATACTCAAAAAATGATCAGGCAAGATTCATAAAAGGCAC